>NC_090246.1:37687458-37814958 GCF_037325665.1 Littorina saxatilis
CAGCAAAACAATTAAACAGATTTCTTGAAGTTTGTAACTATTACTTTTGGCGTTGGTATGCCAACATACTGGAGGTTTGTGGCACAAGGAAAGATGAGGTGGGGGCAAGTTAATCCCATTAGCTGGAAAAGCATAGCTTTATGTAGGGAAAATCATTTCTGCAGGGATATCCATGTCCGTTGCAATGGACAGATCACGGGTGTAGATATTCAGCATCATTGGCTGACGATGTGGTGTCGCAGAGTACACTAACGTCAGAGCAGACACTTTACGTGACGTCACTACGAAGACCCACAATCTGACCCGTAGATCTGGAGGTGGTGAACATGTGTTTAGATTGATTAAAGAGGGGAGAGGGATGGATGACGATGGAACTAGTTATGCATAAACGAAAGACCCCCTTTAGCGTATCACTTATAAGTTAGCCGACACGTTTTACAAAGTACTATACTGTGATGGAATATACGGGTTATTCGCCAGAGCTTGGTACCATTTTGTGACATGCATTCTCAATCCTTTTAATTGATTATAACGTGTATTAAATGTCAATTGTAATGTACTATCACCGCCCTGATATGGCCCTTCGTGGTCGGCTGGGCGTTAAGCAAACAAACAAAAATGTACTATCTTTACATTTTTCATTAATATTCCAGTTAGATCATGATACAGACATTCAACAAAAAACTTCTTTTTTTTAATTGTTATAGTATCTAAATCCGTGTCACATCCTCTGGTTTCCACGTCAAGCGAGTGATATATACATGTACTTTCAAATTCTGGTTATTATCTGAACATAGACCCAAAAATGTGCAAGTATTTCTCATTATTTCTCAGCAGGCCAAGGATATATATGGAACCAGCATCTATCAATGATATCAATGTGTATGAAAAAAAATGTCTCAGTTGAATAGGAAATAATTATCACCTTCGTAACGTCTCAGTTGAATAGGAAATATCACCTTCATAACGTCTCAGTTGAATAGGAAATATCACCTTCGTAACGTCTGAGTTGAATAGGAAATATCACCTTCGTAACGTCTCAGTTGAACAGGAAAAATCACCTTCGTAACGCTGTGTTCACAGGTATACAGCTCTGGAGTTATTGCGCTGTTTTCTTTTTAAACTAATGTTAAACGAAGAGACAAGAAGAATGCAGCACACAAAAACCAGTCACTTTATCACAGTGATCCTTCCAACTAAGCTGGAATAGCATAGCAGTGGCTTTGATGCGGTAAACTGTCAGATGAAATCAAACCCCGTACGACTGACGGGTCAACGATTTCTTTTCCGGTATTTTCAGTTAAAAACCGGTCAAACGAACGCTGAATATAACTTAGATTGGTTATTGTGTTTAATGTTTCTTCAACCGGTATGGCTACCACCAAGTCCGATACAAGTGTGTTTCCTTTCTCAGTTCACGTAGCCGTGGTCCATGGTTAAACTATACCGAGCAACAAAAGAAACGCGAATTATTTTTCGATCTTTTGATTTTAAAAAATGCAGTTAATCTGAGAGTGAGAATTTTCGGGATATAGATGCCATGTGCAGTCATGTGTAACAAAGCTGTTGTATGAATATTTTCCCATTGTGGCTGTCTCAACGCACGGGACAAGCAGTTTCCACGAGATACACATGATGCGCGCTTACAGCACGTGCAAGCGGAGTAGGAGAAACCTGATGTGTGAGATGTGTTCACTGATGCATTAGCAATAAAAAGAGACCACGGCACGCTTTCTGTCAGTCTCATTTTTGACAGAGCCAAGATGCCAAGATTGACACCAGAACAACGCGAGAGGGCAGTGGGTCGACTGTCGGCTGGTGATGACCCAGAAGCGGTAGCAGCTGCTTTCAATGTGCATCTGTCAACAGTGTATCGCCTTCAGCAACGTTTTGTCAACACTGGAAGCACTGCTGATATAAAGCGGAGTGGAAGACCTCGCGTTACCAGACTAAGGCAAGATCGCCAGATCCTGCGTCAGCATTTAAGAAACCGATTCCATACAGCCAATGAAACAGTCTGGAACACCGTCGGGAACCACCAGAGACCCATCAGTGGCCAGACAATACGCCGAAGACTTGCTGAGCGAGACCTCCAACACTGCCCTCCAGCTAGAGGACCAGTCCTCACTCAAAGACATCGCATGGCGCGCCAGTAGTGGGCCCATGATCACATCAACTGGAATTGGAGACAATGGCGAAACATTGTGTTCACCGATAAGAGCCGTTACTGCATTAGTCATGTTGATGGGCGTGTCAGAGTGTGGCAAAGAAGAGGTGAATGCTATGCTGATGACTGCGTCATGAAACACAATGCCCAGGGTGGACCAAACGTCATGGCCTGGGGTGGAATCGGCCTCAACCAAACCCTGTGACCTGTGTTTTTCAACAATCTTGGTTATGGTCGGGGAAACGGCATCACAGCACAGCGCTATATGGATCAGATCCTACAGCCTCATGTCGTGCCCTTTTTCCAGGCCCACAGAAACTGAAACAGAAACTGTGTTCTGCAGCAGGATAACGCTCGACCGCACACAGCCAGGGTCTCCCAGGCCTTCCTTGAACATCATAACATCGACATCATGGCTTGGCCCGCCCTCAGCACAGATTTGAATCCCATTGAACATTGCTGACACCAACTTCAACGAGAGCTCAACCAGATTCGCCCAGGACCAAGAACTACCGCAAAACTGCGTCAGGCCCTTATCCAAGCCTGGGGCAACATCCCGAGAGACGCCATCAACCGACTCATCAACTCCATGAGGCGACGCTGCCAGGCCGTTATCAACGTCAATGGGGGTCACACACCATACTGACCATCTGTCCTTGTCCTGGCTTTCTTTGCCCGTGGCATTGACAGACTATGACATAGCCAAGAACATTGTTTGAAGAACATTCCACCGTTATTTTGATTCGTTTCGATGTACCGTTCATGAGAAATGAAATATTCAATTTGTGATTAAACGTTTTTCTAGAGAAAATTCGCGTTTCTTTTGTTGCTCGGTATATTTGTAAACAAAAACAAAATAAAAACTCGGTTAAATGCAAAGGCGTTTCTGAGATACGGGCATTTTGTGAGAATCCATTCATCTTGCAAATTACTGAGAAAAATGCCACACCTTTGAATAATTGCATAACTATTTTTTTTAACAAGCGCTGATTTCAGCTAAGAAGGTCTTCTTGGAACCGGGAGCTAATATGTGTTGCTTTTGTCCAAGAACTGCATTCTAATGGCAGAATATTTGCATGGTGTTCTCATAATGGGGAAGAAAGCATTCTACAGACATTTGTGTACTCGCACGTGTGTTTGTGTCAGTGTGTGTGTGTGTGTGGGGGGTGCCTGCAACGTGCGTGCGTGAGTGAGTGAATGAATGCGTGTGGGCGGGCGGGCGTTCGTGCGTACGTACGTGCGGGCGTGCGTACGTACGTGCGGGCGTGCGTGCGTGCGTGCGGGCGGGCGTGCGTGAGTGAGTGAGTGTGTGAGTGTTTGATCAAGATCCTGTCACACACGGAGGATCATACTGAGGACACAAGATGTAGTTTTTCCCATGATGGAATCATACTGTCGGTGTGATTGATGGAAAGAGATTCTTAAGAAGATGGGCAAGAAATGTAAAAAGATAAATGCAAACAAATCTAATCACCCTTCCGTTCTCAAAATTAATATTGTTGGTCGGGTTGTTTTTTTACCGTAAGATGGACGCCAAATATCAATTCAGATTATAACAAAACCACGGATGCAGTGTTATGATGAACTTGTCTCTTTTTTTTTTTTTTTTTTTTTTTTTTTTACATTTATATATGCTTCGTCTTCGCAGTGAGGTATTATACTAGTGCCAGTATGTGTACCTAAACATCATTCTCTAAAATGTAAAGCCGAAAAAAACTCGTATGATATATTGCATTTGTCATAAACTATTTTGGACACAAATAAGGAGCTTAGTTTAATATGTTCAAACATAAATATAAGTTGTTTTTTGTTGTTGCATGAAATAAAATACAAATAACTTTTTTTAAGTGCTAAACGTATGATATTAATCCTATAAAGAATCTCTCAGACTGTTCTTTCAGGCTTCTGGTGTGTCTATTTTTTGTTGTTGAAATATAAAAAAGACGAATTAGTGGGCTTAGTTCACATGGACATTTTAACTAGACCAATAAAAATGAAAACAGCTACACATTATTTTTAGTCTTCACTTACTGTCTACCAGATGATTCGGTGCAGCAACTATAGAGTTTTGACAGAATTTACAAAAAGTACAGAAAGATAACATTTTGCATCAACACCTCTAGAAATAAAATCCACAACAAAATAAAACATCCAACACACACACACGCGCACGCACACACACACACACACACACACACACACGCGCGCGCACGCATGCACGCACGTAAGCACGTGCACACACACACACACACACACACACACACACACACACACACACACACACACACACACACACACACACACAAACCGAAACCTCAGCACTTTAAGAAAAATGTTAGCGGACCTTAACAAAATCCAGATGTAGTATTATATTCCGGTCTTCTCTTTGAGTCTTACAAATCATTCGTTGCAGCGCCTATAGAATTTGAAGGGGTGTTGCACTAGCACGTTATAACCGGAGGCCCCGTGTTGGACATTTCTGGACCTAATTGCGTTAAACGAAACCCTATTTTCCCTTTCCTGGCACGAAGACATGCGTTGTACCAAGCTGAGGATGAAAATTATTATGGTTTTATTGTTGTGATGTGGGAAGCGGAGTTCTATTTTGAGAGGTTTTGTTTAAGGGCACAGAGAGAAAAAGTGAAAAAGACTGAGAAAGAAAGAGAGAAAGAAAGAAAGAAGAAAAAAGAACAGAAAGAAAGGAAGAAATAAAAGAAGAGAGAAAGAAGGTAAATAAGAATGAAGGAAAGAAAGAAATAGATGAATATATAGAAATGGAAAGCCCAAAATGAGAAATGAAAAGTAAAAGAAACGCAAATGGAAAATCAAGAAATGGAGCTGGGGGAGGGTCGTCAGAGGGCTGCGTCGGATGAGAAAGGAATGAGTGGGAAAAGAAAAACATTCTTGGAAAACTGTCCTTTGAAATCGCCAGAATCACTCCCCCCCCCCCCCCCCCCTCCCCCGCTCTCTCTCTCTCTCTCTCTCTCTGTCCCTGTCTGTCTGTCTGTCTCTCTCTCTCTCTTTCTCTATATCTCTCTCTCTCTATCTCTCTTTCTATCTCTCTTTCTCTGTCAGTCTCTCTCTCTGTCTCTGTCTGTCTCTGTCTCTCTGTCTCTGTCTCTCTCTGTCTCTCTCTCACTCTCTCTCTCTCTCTCTCTCTCTCTCTCTCTCTCTCTCTCTCTCTCTCTCTCTCTCTCTCTCTCTCTCTCTCTCTCTCTCTCTCTGTTGTGAAAGGGCAAGTTGAACGGGAGTACATCGAGATGCTAGATTTCCGTTTGCTTGAAGCTCTGATTTCATCTCAAGCTCTTTCCTGCTCACGCGCAAATATGAGTTAATGAGTGCTGAGCTCCCAAAATGACTGTGACTGACAGTGTCTCTCGGTACGGATATGCAAAATCTTTCTTTCTTTTTGTACTTCTTTTTCCTGTATGGAGACCGCGAGAGAAGGGATGGAGAGGAGCCAAAAGAAAAAAGTTATGTTTGTTCTACAGTCAGTAAAGTTGTATTCAGGGCCGGACTAGGTAAGTACTGGGGGGGGGGGGGGGGGTTACAGATGGGGGTCAAGGGGGCAAAGCCCCTTGGTGGGGGTCCAGGGGGCGAAGCCCCCTTGGTGGGGGTTGCAAGAGGGCAAAGCCCCCTTGAAGCTGAAGCCTCTCCTTGAACGAAAAAGGTAAATTCGACAGCAAGCTGTTTTGGCAATGACGCATAGGCAACGGAATGCAATGCAAGGAATGTTCCCTTTTTCATGATTTTTTTTTGGAGGGGGTGAGAGGTGCGATTTCTCCTCGGATTTCATGATGATCCAGATGCAACCACCGCCCCCCCCCCCCCCCCCCTCCCCCCTCCCCCCCCAAAAAAATAAATAAAAATAAAATGCGTTTGGGAGGTACATGCCAGGGGGGGGGGGGGGGGTTGCGCAACCCCTGTAACACCCCCCCCCCCCCCCCACTAGTCCGGCCCTGGTATTGAATCGAGTTGAATCTGTTAATTTAACATAAATTTGGCCAAAACATTCTTGCGACAAATTTCGCACCCAAATTAAAGCATCAGTTCCCGTGTCATTTCATTCAAACTTTCTATGCCAGTTAAGGCCGTTCACTCTAATTTCTGAATCCCTTTTTGGATTAAAGATTTCATTATCAGGGATCACGTGACCGCCGCTCAAACAAAGGTACCCTTAAACTCGACCGGACAAAAACGGAAGGGACCATAAAAAAGTAGACGAAAAATCATACGTAATAGGCAACATTTTGCAACTTTTACATACTAGAAGAAAGTCAAATCAATTATCTACCCAGAACATGTTGTTTTGTTTAGCTAGCTTGCGTATTTTGTGATGCAGGTGTCGTTCGCATGAGCGGTCAAAAACGGGAGTTTTTTTCTCAATGTTGAGTGGTATCATAACAAAAAGCGCTGTATTTCAGCAATGACTTGGTGGATTGCTTTGAAAATTTCAGAGCATGTTAACTACATTGTAGACGTAATTCGAGTAAAGACATGCGAAGTCATTATATTATTTTACACAAGTGAACGGGTTTTAAAACTTGTTACGGATCATTGCATAACATCTAAACAAATACCTGTAACGATCCCAAATTGTACTCGAAGTACGTCTAGTATGTAGGCAAACTGTTCTAAAACTTAATTTGGGTGCGAAATTTGTTGCAATAATGTTTTGGCAAAGTGTGGTACATGTGGTAACGTTCCTGCTTCTCTGTCACATCGAGAATTACAGTCTGGGATTCCCGCTCAAAACAGCCGTTTTCAAGCTGAGAAACTCAGCCCTCAAACGTTTATTTTAAGGTATTTCTGGTGTGTGGTCGCATAATTATAACCCCCAACCCTAACTGTTTAGCTCTTGGGGCGATGACAGACAGTTTTCTTGTTAGACAGTATGACTTTCATGGGGGCATTGATACTCATCTTGTTGTCCTTTCCACAGTTGCCGCCGTGGTATGAACACTTCAGCTACTTCGCTCGCTACCTTACTCACCTCAACAGCGCTATCAATCCTATCATCTACGCCGGTTTCAACGACAACTTCAAGAGAGGTGAGTCTGACGAGCGTTATGTCTTGTAGCGTGTACCTTGTGCGTGAGTATAGTTTTGAGAAAGTGGGCGCATTATTATACTTTCATTAGACTTGTCATAGCGCAGAATCATGGGATGGAAACAGATGCACAATTGCGTGCGATCTTTGTTCGTGTTTTTTGTTTCGTTATTCTTGTTTAATTTTTTTTAATTGTTATTTTTTTTATGCGTATTCATTTTAGATTTCTTATTGCCGACAGTTTGGTGATTTTTTGTTTGTTTGTGTGTGGCTTCTTTACTGCTCGTTTTTGTGTGTTTTCTTTTAGCTTTTTCCACATCTTTAATTGTTTTACATTAGACTTATAATTGCACAGACTTTGTTTCTGGGTATCAGCTATGGATGTAAGGGAAGTAAACGAAGAATGACGTCTTCGGAACATGTTTGGTTACCGTGACTGGACGAGTCTTTGCCCTTTGAGTGCTGACTATTTCCCTTTGTTGATGCGTCTTTGTGTTCGGCTTTCCTCTCTACTTACCGATTATTTGCTTCTGTGATGTGGATTTGTATTTAATTTTATCGAAATAGGTGCATTTACGCTAGTTTTGAATAAACTGTCGAAAAGGCTTGTAATTGTTGGCATCAAAATTGGTTTTTTGTGTGTGTTTTCTCGAGAGAGAGAGAGAGAGAGAGAGAGAGAGAGAGAGAGAGAGAGAGAGAGAGAGAGAGAGAGAAAGTGTTTGCGTGTGTGTGCGTGTGTGTGTGCGTGTGTGTGTGCGTGTGTGTGCGCGTGTGTGTGCGATACCATATGATGTTGTTTTATTCAACCACACACAAAAATATCGCGAATTTGGCGTGTACATGTTTTGATTGCCTTTTTGTTTTGTTTTAGTTTTTCTTCTTCTTTTCTAATTGATTTTTTATGTGCGGGATTTTTTTTCTGAGGCGATTGAAATCATAGTACATGTAATAAGTTGAAACACATTGGATTTACCGTCATTTCTTTTTGTTTACTCAATTTTCTTCCTGGGCGCAAGATTGAGAGAGAGAGAGAGAGAGAGAGAGAGAGAGAGAGAGAGAGAGAGAGAGAGAGAGAGAGAGAGAGAGAGAGAGGCAACCTGTTTTTGTTTGTTTATGTGTTTGTTTGTTTGTTTGTTTGTTTGTTGTCGTTGTTGCTGTTTGGTTTTTTTGGGTTTGTTTGGTGTGTTTTTTCTTTTCTTTTTTCTGTTTGTTTGTTAGTTCAGTTTAATTCTTTTTTTGCTCCCATTTGTGCAGGGGATTAAATTTAGTTTTTTTTTCTTTTTGCATGCCGTCTGTGTTTCACTTACTTTTGATTTCCCCAGTGTCATTAGTCGCTTCGAGCTTTATTTATGCATAATCATGACGGGAAAGTTCATGCTTCAGAGCGCCATGTTCTAAATGGTGATCTGAGTTAGTTCAGCCTCGACTATGCGGCCAGACTTTGGAATAAAATAAATTTACAAGTGCAAAAAGATCAAAAGTTGTAGATACTTAATTTTTGCATTTTGATAGGAATTTTAAGTGAATTGTTTACGTTACGAGTAAGTGTATTCTCGAAGAAATACGTTTATCAAATTTGAAAGTTTTGACCATACCAAATTGTGAGTTTTCTAGTTTTAATTCCAAAATCTGGCCGAATCTAGCGGTTGAATAAAGATACTTTTTGTTGTTTTGAATAAAGGTAAAAACGTCTAAACTGTGCGGCATCATTATTGGTCTTTATTTCTTTTCTTTGGGCAAACAGGCAACTAAATGAAAAATGTCTATATTGGGCAAAATGTTCTACTTTACATGAATCAAACAGATTTTCTTTTGAATAAAAGTTTAATTAGGAACGAAAGCGGTTGAGGGGGATGAAAAGGGGCGGGGGGGGGGGGGGGGGGGGTAAGAACAGTTTAAACACTAACAGAAAAGTTGCAGTCATCTACGCGTGCCTATAACTTTTCTTATTAATTTGCAAGCTGCTATTTTAATAGATCCGTTTTGCTTGGTTCTGTAAGCACCTATTTAACTTATACTTTACTTATTCCGTGTAACTTTTAGTTCTTATGTTAAAATGCTTTCCTTTTACGTGTAATACAAATGAAAGTCTACTAATTTCTACTTACTTTCCCTGCAGCCTACTTTTTGACGACAAAATGCGGGTGACTGCTTCTTTAAATGTGTTCTTCATCAGACATTGCCTTTCAGCACAGTGTGCTTTAAGATATTATCGCACTTCTCTGTTTCCTTTTAACTCATTGTTGTGTTCATCTCTTTGTCCCGGAAGTGTGCTGCCGAGGTTACGTGCACATGCGCAGACGGACTATTGCTAGGTAGTATAACTAGTTTTGTGATGTGAACGCAATGGTTAAATATTTCCCTTTTCTTTTCTTTAGTTCTTTGTGTCTTGCTAATAGTCTGTCAATGTGATACTAACCCTTTCGACTAGAAGTATTTTGTAGTTACGTTTCGGTGTGCCTTTTTGATTGCTTGAATAAAAACGCAGCAAGCTGAGCATTTGATTGAATAGCCAAACGTACAGGAAATCTTGGGTTTTAATGGGGGATCATATTCCACGAGTTCATTTTGTTTTAGATAAAGTGGAATGTGTTTAAGTACAGCCTGACTTTCCTTGCTAGTAAGTCACCGTTTCAAATTAAAATTCGTTTTTCTTTGCAGTCAGTCATGCATCTATACGTCTTGAACAAACTGGTGTTTTTTTTGTGCAAAATAACCTTGGAAGTGATGTGGATTGGAGTTTGTCGTGAAATATACTCTGTAGATAAGTCGCCAGGATAATTTTTCAAATATTGGTCATTTTGTTAATTTGAGCGGATATTTCAGTTTCTGTGCAAATCATTTGTTCTTTGAAGCATACAGCGCCAAACTGGTGGGATACTAACAGAATGTGTATCACTAGGGGAAGAAAAAGGACATTTCTTGACACATTATTTCATTTGTATGTGGGATCATTCCTTTCACAAAATAGGCTTCATGCTTTTTTTAAATTCAAAACGTTTCATGCTTCTTTGTTTTTACCATTGTTCTCTTTTTGTTGCAAGACATTTCATCTTTGTGTTATTATCAGATTTCTAACACGCATTTGTGTGTATTCAGTTGCTTACATCTACTGTTCTTTTGGCTTTTTTTAATTTGTATTATGTTTTGTCATTTGTTTTTAATTTCATGTTGCAGGATTATACTGTTGTAAATCTTCCGTTACTAAACAAGTGTTTATGAGTAGTTATCATGGAAAGTGCCTATCCATTTTGAAATATACTAACATGCTTTTATTTCTTGTTTAAAGCTTTCAATATTTTTAAAACTGCATTTGTCTAAAATTTCAGTGGATATTTTATGTGACATTTTTTTCTGGGAGGCAGATGTATTATTGATGCTACCTTGCTTAATTTGAATAGTGGTACAGGCTATCACATGGACACGAGGACGCTCTCTCTCTCTCTCTCTCTCTCTCTCTCTCTCTCTCTCTCTCTCTCTCTCTCTCTCTCTCTCTCTCTCTCTCTCTCTCTCTCTCTCTCTCTCTCTCTCTCTCTCTCTCTTCCAAAAATGTACAACCTTTTGCTTCTTTTTCTTTTTTTTTTCCTCTCAACAACCATGCCGGGAATATCAAGCTGTGCCCATTCCCTCTCTTGCTAGTGTGACAATAACATTGTGACAGAGAGAGAGAGAGAGAGAGAGAGAGAGAGAGAGAGAGAGAGAGAGAGAGAGGAGGGTGTGGAAGGGACGGAAGGAGTGAGAGGGAAAGAAGGAGGATCTGAGAAGAAGGGAGAAGGCGAAGAGGGAGTACGGTTATCGGGAGCAACAAGTGCATCAATATGTAAATTTGTATCTTTTCTTTAGAAATCGTGAACGTATTGAAATAAATATAGTAGGAAGACTGTGCTCTTTATTTCAGGCAAATTACAGTTTTCCATTTGTTCAGTCTTGCTGCATCCACTTCTTCTTTTTTTTAACCGTGTCATTTTCTCGCCTAGCCGCTTTTAAAGTTTCCATCTTCTTCTTGTTCTTGGTTTTTGTTATTGCTTCCTTTTTTTCTCTTCTTTTTTTCTGTTTTTGTTTTGTTTTTTACTTTGGTTATTACTTCTGTCCTCTTTTATCCGAACAGTTCTCACTTTTCTTCCTCGTCCTCCTCGTCCTCCTCCTCCTTCTTCTTCGTCTTTTTACATTTAGTCAAGTTTTGACCAAATGTTTTGACGAGGATCGTACGTGGTGTGTGTATGTGTGTGTGTGTGTGGTGTATAGATCTGTACCGAGAAAACTACTGGACCGATCTTCATGATTTCACCTGAGAGTTCCTGGGTATAATATTCCCTGACCGTTTTTCCTTTGTTCCGATAAATGACTTTGATGACGTCATATCCGGTATTGTGAAACTTCAGGCAGCACTGTGGCGCGCTCATTTTTCAACCAAATTGGTTGAACATTTTGTTAAGTAATCTTCGACGAAGCCCGGACTGAAAGGATTAAAACTTAATGAATGAGTTTGCTCTTTAAAGTTGTCATTAAAATCAAATTTTCGCAAAAATGATTGCATCGTATTCTTCATAAAATTCGGAAGCTAAAGGTATATAACTATGTAATGTTTACTCTAAACAATGTTATCACAATTAACGAAAATAGATTAATTAGATACTTCGATTAATATTTTAGAAATCGATCCAAAAATGATTTCATCGTATTCTTTATCATTTCCTGATTCCAAAAACATATAAGTATGTTTTGTTTGGATTAAAAATAAGCTAAAAAAATAAAAAAGAATACAGAAAAGCGCTCTTTACTGCTAAGTGCAAATGCTACTGTGCTATACTGGCTTGTCACGTTCACTGCGTTATCCACGGGGAAATCGTCAAAGATTTCCTTGCCGCATGGATTTCTTTTCTTTATTTGGTGTTTAACGTCGTTTTCAACCGTTCAAGGTTATATCGCGACGGGGAAAGGGGGGAGATGGGATAGAGCCACTTGTTAATTGTTTCTTGTTCACAAAAGCACTAATCAAAAAATTGCTCCAGGGGCTTGCAACGTAGTACAATATATGACCTTACTGGGAGAATGCAAGTTTCCAGTACAAAGGACTTAACATTTCTTACATACTGCTTGACTAAAATCTTTACAAACATTGACTATATTCTATACAAGAAACACTTAACAAGGGTAAAAGGAGAAACAGAATCCGTTAGTCGCCTCTTACGACATGCTGGGGAGCATCGGGTAAATTCTTCCCCCTAACCCGCGGGGGGGGGGGGGGGGGGGTGCCGCAGGGATTGACGAAGCTGTATTTTCTCAGTGAAAAAATGCAGTGCGTTCAGTTTCATTCTGTGAGTTCGACAGCTTGACTAAATGTAGTAATTTCGCCTAACGCGACTTGTTCTTCTTTCTCTTCTTCTTCTGGAAACCAAACTTGCTTTGTTGTTGTTTTTCTTTCTGCAGAAACGTAAGCAAACTAAAAGCGTGTGTACCTTCTTCCTCGAGAAAAATAAAATTATG
Organism: Littorina saxatilis; assembly: GCF_037325665.1. Lineage (NCBI taxonomy): Eukaryota > Metazoa > Mollusca > Gastropoda > Littorinimorpha > Littorinidae > Littorina > Littorina saxatilis. Next base: position 37,700,163 of record NC_090246.1, read on the forward strand.
TTGTTGGTATGTTGGGTCGGGTTTTTTCTCAGCAGAATTGGAAAAACTAAACCGTGTTTGTCTTTGTGTCTTGTCGTTTCAGAATTCCTGAACTTGTGTCGCGGGAAAAAGAAAAAGTGCCGCTACAGCACCATAGTTTCCAGAGTCGACTCGTTCCAGAGTTCTACTCACATGACAAAAGTGTGAACCCATTCCGTGGTTCCTCCCGCTCTCCCTCCTACCGCCACCCACACTCCCCCTCCCCTCGTCTTGCCCTTCAGTTGCAGCCATCACCTAGCTCCAGCCTCCGGTCGGCTTCTTATAGCGTGAGTGACCGAGGCTTGACATCGACGTCAGTCTTAATCGACATGACGTCAGAGAGGACTTCATTACGTCATGTGGTTTCTTCGTGATGACGTCATTCGTGGATTAGAGAGCACATATCGGGATTTTTGTGTTTCTTGTATTGTGTTTTCTTCTTCTTGTATTTGTATGAAAGAGGTGGCTAATATGGTTGGATTTTGGATCTGGATTGTTGCTTTGTTGTCCATGATCCAAGGTCTTAGAAAAGTTGATTCATGACAGAGACACGTTATGTTTTTCATGCTTCAGAAGGTCAAGTATAGCGAGATTGTTGGACAAAATAAATGTGAACCTTTAAAATTATATTCAAGTGTTCGTGCGATGTAAATGCGCTGCGCCAATCTGGCGGCAAAGTTTTCAAAGCAACCTGCTGTGTAATGGTGTATGAAAGTATCAATGCTTAAACTGCAATGTTAATTGAAACAGAGCTCGCCTTTACAATTTTCAACGTTTTAGATCTAGATATATTGTGGTTTTTGCTACATGGTGTGTACTAACACGCTACCCGCCGTGTTTTCTAAAAGCTTCAACATTTTGGGGATCAGTATGTTGTCTACTCCTAGCTGAATTATTATTGTTGTTTTATGTATGTATGGATTCATGAGATATATATGTTGCGGAGAAGACAAAGTTATGCTCTGCAACGAACCCAAACAAAGATGAAGTCATTTTTCTTGTCTATGATCTTATTTTGCTATCCCCCAACACCCCCCCCCCCCCTCCACCCACAGAACGGACCCATGAGGGAGAAACTTGTAACACCGAACGGGATGCTACAACTGCAGCATTAAGTGCCCTTCACGTCGCAGACTTTCAACCAACTTTTCCCCAACATTTGTTGGTTTGAAATCGCTCCCGAGTTGTCGAAGCCAAGTCGGCGAAAAGTATGTCATGTGAACTCCCCCAATAACGATTTAGATTCGATTTAGGACAGATTAGCCGCGACTCGAAAATCAGTTGAGCGCTGCTCGACTCGACCGTGACTTGGCGCAGTTTTTGCGCAGACTTTCCTTATAACGCTTACTGATTGGTTAGCTCTATCCAAACTGCTCTTCACGCATTATAGTAGCTCTGATAGCTGAACTGGCCTTCAAGTCTGCCAAGAATAGTTTCAGCATTTGCGCTGTTAACATGTGCAGCGATTTTGATTTGACTTGGCGCCGACTAAAATCGCTTGAATGTTCGGAAAAAGTTCTTAGAAATCCTGCCATGTGAACAGCACTTTAGACACGAAAAGAGACATCATCTTTGTCTCAGTTCTGCACTGAACATTCGGTCGTTTCACATGTTATCTTTATATTATCGTCTGCTGTCCGGCGGGAATTTATTTTGAAAGCCACAAAAACTTTACACCTTAACATTATGTGTGTTTCATGTTCTAGGTTATATACAGTATTCCAAAAATGTTGCGTCCTTTTTAAACCTCTCTGATGTGTTTTGATATATTGTTTTTGTTGTTGTTGTTATTACTATTGTTATTGTGCGTAATTTAAAGAGCTTTTGTTGCGTTTTTCGTCGTGCTTGTGAGTGCCAGGAACTTCCGTCTGGATATTTGAATAAGAGAGTTGAGAGTATTGCTGTTAACAGGATAAAATAAGACATGTTTTTAATATCCGGATAATATATTTATGTGAGTTATTGTTTACATGGACTGGGAATCGAGACGAGGATGGTAGTGTGTGTGTGTGTGTGTGTGTGTGTGTGTGTGTGTGTGTGTGTGTGTGTGTGTGTGTGTGTGTGTTTGTGTGTGTGTGTGTGTGTCAGTGCGTGCATTCGTGTGTGTGTGTGTTCGTGTGTGGATTGGGGGGGCTGGATTTTGTTTTGTGTATTATTTTACCTTCCGTATCTCCGTGCGTGCATTCGTGTGGGTGTGTTTGTGTGGGGATGGGGGGGAGTTGATGGCTGGATTTTGTTTTGCGTATTATTTTACCTTCCGTATCTCCTTGAATTAGTGTGTAATCCTATTCATTCATTATGACGTCCATTATCATTAAAAACTAAGTGACCAATTACTCGTGTGGCTGTAAACTTTTTGATGATTGTTTGTAAACCTTTTCCAATCTTCTCTTGAGGTTTTTTTCATATTCTATTCATCTATACATGTATTTCACAAGAAACGTGGTTTTGTTTTTTTAAGAAGTGTTTTGGATGTCTCTACTGAGATTTGCCTGAGAAATCAGCTAGGCCTGATCACTTTTCAAGATTGTGTGTAGGCCACTATTATTTTCTCAGTGTTGTTGTTTTTGGTTTTGTTGTTGTTGTTGTTGTTGTTGTTAATTAAACCCTACAACGGTATTGGTGTATGTTTTTGATTTCGATCAGAAAATTATGAAGATTTGTAAATTATGAAGATTTGTAAATTATGAAGATTTGTAAATTATGAAGATTTGTAAATTATTGTTTGTTTGTTTGTTTGTTTGTTTTTGTAGATTTGAGAACATGTCATCGACGTCAAAGTGTCTTTATTAGATAAATATTCTTACGGGTGAAGATATTAAGCCTAGCAATGCTTGTGTCAAGAAAGTTATGCTTGCTTGGCGTTTCTTTGCTTGTGTGTTCTTACATAAGCACACACATTTGACAGCTTTAATCACTGACATGTATTGTGTGGTACAAATGCACTCAACAATGACAAAACCTGTCGATATGACAGTTATAAATGCAGATAACCGCTTCAGCAATTTTACTAATTTTCTCTGGTTAAATTGCCATTGATCTAAATCAGGAAGTGGAGCCTGGCATGACAACACAAACAAATACGGCCCCTCGCTCTATAATTGTGTAGAATGACAGTAGCAGTAAAACTTGGCTTGCATTCACCACAGCGTGTGAGCGGCTTTCATGCAGTCTGACATTTTTGCTGTTCAATGAGTTCACAGTTGGATTTTTCAGTTGATGACCTTTTCTATTTTTCCCTGAAAAGACTAAAAGTATGTTACATATCTCGGAACAAATGTTTGGGTTTTTTTAGTAGACGTACCAAAACAAATGTAATCATACGTTTTCTACATTTATCTGAAAAAGAAAAGGTGCGATTTAAACAATAGTATACCAACGACATCTACGGATTCCACGTTTATACTCAGTCAGTTCAAACCAAACCAAAACAAAGAGCCACAAAAAAGCAAACAAGAGGACATTCTCCAAAAAAGGGATGACTGTCACAAATCTGGGTCTTTTTGTAATTATGGTTATTCAGTGCATTTTCGCTTGCGATTTTTGTATCGCTTTTGGCTGATCAGTGTCAACTTTTCGTTAGATTGAGAGAGAAAAAACTACGTAAAACTGAAGCGACTGACAATGACGTTAAGGAGTGATTTTTGCTCTGAAGAGCAAAATAATGTAGGTCTCGTCTCACATATCGGCGACGGGTTTTTTTCAGGTGACCATCGCTAAGAAATATTATTGGTGTTAAGTTGACAAACATTGTATTTGTGAAGGTTTTGTTATTGTTTATTTGCTTATAGAAAGCGTCATAAGGACCTAACTTTTTGCATAGCTTATGTGCTGTCAGAAAAACTCACAGTGGACAGAACTAAGTGGTTGTGTCTTCACTCAAAATTGTGATTTACTTTCAATGCGTATCCTTATCTTGACGTTTTTGTTTTCCTGTTCATTCCGCTTTAGTTATGCTATTCTGAAATTTGCTGAGTGTTTTTGTTTAGTGCAAAGGCAAACCAAATGCTATATTTGGACTGCTACTATGCTTATTTTCAGTTTAAAAAAAACGGATTCTCAAGCTTAAACAGTTTTTCGTTGCCTTAACTTTAAAAAAAATTCGAGCTTTTCTTAATGCTGAATAAGTGGCTAACCTATTGTGCTGATTTGTTTTATTTAAAGTCTGTCAGAGCACTGATTTTACACAGAACGATGCCTGTCAAATGTCATACTATATACCAGTAATCCATATACTAGGCTTTGACGTATATGTGTGGGTGCTGATCCAAATGCCTCTTATTTTGTTTTGCAAACAGATTTAGATGTCGATTTACTTAAAACAAATGTTGATGAACAACTCAAAGTGCGCCATTTATGCTGGACATTCTCAATACTTTATCCTGGTGTCATAACGCAGCAGCGGACAAAGAATCTCTGGATTAATATGCGTCGACACTACTAATGTCTTGTTATTCGCATGACGGGAAATGTTATCGAGAAAGAGAAGTGTCAATTTTATGTGAAAGCAGATATATGTGTACTAGCTGAAAGTCTGACCTGTACATTCTGTACATCTCACTTTTCTGGTGCAAAAGATACGTTTTCTTGCGTTACAGTGCCTCAATAGAGAGTTCCAGAAAGTACTTTTTTCATGACGTGTACGTGTACGTGTAACGTCATCAAATGCACCTTTTATGTCACACGTTTGCCAGGATCTACACGTCTTGAATATATGTGGACCAAGACTCTTGGACGCGTACGAGTGACGTCAAAACCTAAACGCACACGTCTTGGCTACACCCAGTGCTTCTGGCTCTCTTTATGGACGTCCATTGACGTTCCTATGAAAACCTCATAACAGGCATTATGCGTCACTGGTGCTCTGCCTGTGTTCAGAAAATGCGTTTCTCGGGTTAAAAATAAGGTCCAGAGACTATTTATTGTTTATGGTGCAGAAAGTTAGTAACAGACGTCCTCCACACAACATTCTCTGACAAAAATTTATGAAACAAATATCTGTGTTCGTTATAAATCTGAGATCTGACTGTTCACAGCTTGGAACATGCACCATGCCGCTCAAAACTCACCATATTTGCGACAATTTCTATGATCGTCCATGTAACATTAAATTAACAAAAATAAAACAAACAGGAGTGGGCAATTGTTGCATTCTATCAAGTTTACAACAGAATAATTAGAATCAATCTTTGTACATATGATATCAGTGTGGAAATCCTGTTTAACAAATGCAACAAGTATTTGGATTTTGCTGAACAGCAATAGCTGGTGCACAACCCTGAATAAATAAACGCGTTGAAAGCGGTTGCTTATCCTAATTTGAGGGTTCTGGTCAAACTTAAAATGAGAAGCCACTCTCCCTCTGTCAGTGTCTTCAGGTCAGTGTCATGATATCATGAAGATATCTTGACTAAGTGGGTTCCAAAACAGCAAGTCAAACAGAAATTGAACTCGACACTTTTGTTCCGGAATCAATTAATCATCTGGAAAGATGTCAATTGTTAGACGTGATTATTTTCTGCAAAATTTTGAAAAACATTCTGAAATGTCTCTCTTGAATGTTTCATGATTTTATTCATATTTCAACCCGGGTGTTTTGGAGACCTGTGCCCCCAAGCATAAAAAGGTTGTAACAAATTTTCCAAACTTTTATGTCATGGAACATCGTTGTTACAGTAGGGTTGATTTTTACATTGGAACTGTTGGCTAGGACGCTACATTGGTGATCACAGAAATCAATAAATATTTGTTGTTTTCTTCAAATGTTTGGCGTTGGTTGATCAAATGTGTATAGCTTGATGCAAATCTCTCTCTCTCTCTCTCTCTCTCTCTCTCTCTCTCTCTCTCTCTCTCTCTCTCTCTCTCTCTCTCTCTCTCTCTCTCTCTCTCTCTCTCTCTCCATGTGGGGGTTGGAGATACTGCGCAAGAAAACGTTAAAAACAAGTCTGGAAGATTGCCCCCAACCGTGACACCACTACAAACGTCCGTCACCCTCACGCCCTACCCATCCTTTACCGCCTTCTGAAATCAAAGGAAACGAAATAAGAACAAGTCGCGTAAGGCGAAAATACAATATTTAGTCAAGTAGCTGTCGAACTCACAGAATGAAACTGAACGCAATGCCATTTTACTCGTAGCATCGTCAGGCCACCGCTCATGGCAAAGGCAGTGAAATTGACAAGAAGAGCGGGGTAGTAGTTGCGCTAAGAAGGATAGCACGCTTTTCTGTACCTCTCTTTGTTTTAACTTTCTGAGCGTGTTTTTAATCCAAACATATCATATCTATATGTTTTTGGAATCAGGAACCGACAAGGAATAAGATGAAAGTGTTTTTAAATTGATTTCGACAATTTAATTTTGATAATAATTTTTATATATTTAATTTTCAGAGCTTGTTTTTAATCCGAATATAACATATTTATATGTTTTTGGAATCAGCTAATAATGGAGAATAAGATAAACGTAAATTTGGATCGTTTTATAAATTTTTATTTTTTTTTACAATTTTTCGATTTTTAATGACCAAAGTCATTAATTAATTTTTAAGCCACCAAGCTGAAATGCAATACCGAACCTCGGGCTTCGTCGAAGATTACTTGACCAAAATTTGAACCAATTTGGTTGAAAAATGAGGGCGTGACAGTGCCGCCTCAACTTTCACGAAAAGCCGGATATGACGTCATCAAAGACATTTATCAAAAAAATGAAAAAAAACGTTCGGGGATTTCATACCCAGGAACTCTCATGTCAAATTTCATAAAGATCGGTCCAGTAGTTTAGTCTGAATCGCTCTACACACACACACACACACACACGCACGCACACACACACGCACGCACATACACCACGACCCTCGTTTCGATTCCCCCTCGATGTTAAAATATTTAGTCAAAACTTGACTGAATATAACAAGTCGCGTAAGGCGAAAATACAATATTTAGTCAAGTAGCTGCCATTTTTCAGCAAGACCGTATACTCGTAGCATCGTCAGTCCACCGCTCATGGCAAAGGCAGTGAAATTGACAAGAAGAGCGGGGTAGTAGTTGCGCTAAGAAGGATAGCACGCTTTTCTGTACCTCTCTTTGTTTTAACTTTCTGAGCGTGTTTTTAATCCAAACATATCATATCTATATGTTTTTGGAATCAGGAACCGACAAGGAATAAGATGAAAGTGTTTTTAAATTGATTTGGACAATTTAATTTTAATAATAATTTTTATATATTTAATTTTCAGAGCTTGTTTTTAATCCGAATATAACATATTTATATGTTTTTGGAATCAGCAAATGATGGAGAATAAGATAAACGTAAATTTGGATCGTTTTATAAATTTTTATTTTTTTTTACAATTTTCCGATTTTTAATGACCAAAGTCATTAATTAATTTTTAAGCCACCAAGCTGAAATGCAATACCGAACCCCGGGCTTCGTCGAAGATTACTTGACCAAAATTTGAACCAATTTGGTTGAAAAATGAGGGCGTGACAGTGCCGCCTCAACTTTCACGAAAAGCCGGATATGACGTCATCAAAGACATTTATCAAAAAAATGAAAAAAACGTTCGGGGATTTCATACCCAGGAACTCTCATGTCAAATTTCATAAAGATCGGTCCAGTAGTTTAGTCTGAATCGCTCTACACACACACACACACACACACACACACACACACACACACACGCACGCACGCACGCACATACACCACGACCCTCGTTTCGATTCCCCCTCGATGTTAAAATATTTAGTCAAAACTTGACTAAATATAAAAAGGCATCTGACAAAAATGTATGACAAATAAAATAAAATTAGAACCGAAAATCCGTTTTGTCTGGTATTTCGGATTTAGGATTTCGTGCTTCCTTTTTTCTTTCACTAATTCCTGAGACGGCATTCAAAGCTTACTCGAATCTGCCCACATGGTACGATGCAGAATAAACTTTGAAGCACAGGACAGGAAATGACGTCATTTGTCTGACTGGCAAATCACGTTTACCAATGAGTATTACATCCCAAGAAGGAAACAACTGAAGAAAGTAGATCAGTTATTCGGACAAGAAGAATTTATATGCCAGTGGAGCAGCAGCCCACACAACTGACCCAGACAATTAATTTGTTCCTTGGGCGGTGCGCTAAGCGACCAAGCCGCTTCCAACAAAGACGAATAGAAAAGAATTACGACGGAAGAAGCGCAGACGACAGATCCACTTAGTACCTTGTTCGTGGGTGATTTGAACTAATGAGATAACTTACGTGAGGGTTATCGATGCTGCTCCATCTGTCGACTTCAACCTTTTCAGGGTTTCACCAGGGCGTGACATTAACAGTTATCATGTTTTCAGTGTAGCGATAGGTGACATAGGTATAGGGTCAGATATCTTGACCAGAACAAGTAGGCTATAATCCTCCGAGTCGTAGAAATTTACACTTGTTTGAGTCAAAATATCCGACCCTATCGCTACGCTGAAAACACGATAACGTTTAAATTGCTATTCTGAGCTAGGTACAGGGTTATAAAACTTGCAAAATGTAAGTTTTTGCTTCGATGCAGCTCTTTTATGACAAGAGCAGACGAAATTTCTTTGCTCATTTTTATTGCGCATACACACTTCTCTGCCCTCTCGCGGCCGAACAACGCAGCGGAATTCGTAATCAACACAACGTCAAGTTTGAGGTTTTTCGCCTGTTAAAAAACGATACCATAATGACGATGAGGAAGAGCGCTAAATTTCAGTTCTTTTCTCTTTTTTTCTCTCCATTTTGGCGGACTGAAAATCCTTTTTCAGGTGAAGTAAACACGCACGCGCGCGTCTCACAGACTTGTTTTTCATTTCAGAGATGTTCAGTGCTGGTGTTCAAGGGCATACATTGTATTCCTATGTCATGTTTCGTCTGAAATAAGCAAATTATGGTATTTTAAAATCGGCTTTAGCTTTGGTAAGCATTGGTAAGAAGAACTGCATGTCTTCGATTGAATGATAGCAGTGGAAAGGCCGTCTTTTCGTGTTGAACCGAAACCACGTGAAGCCTTTGTTGTCGTAAATCTCAAGAATATTGAGCAACTTCCGTGGAATTATATATCGACTAATGATCGAAAGAGGGCTGTGTGGGGCTATCCAATCGAAGCCCCCAAATTGCCCCACGTGTCTATCAGAATACCAATATAAATACATGTACGTTAAAGCCGCACCTCGACAGGTATGCGGGTTTGGCAGATTTATAATTGTTCCACACCATAGCCGGTGTCGCTGACGCTGTGGAATATACTTACCCCTGTGTTATTCCACTGTTACGAGCCTTGGTGATTGGGGATGATGCACGCGAGAAGGTGCCAACAGGCTGAAAGTATGACTTCAGAAATTATACTCTAGTACAATTATTTGCATTCGGACGTAATCGTGCACGCGTGAGTACGTGTATGTGTGGGTGCGTCTCTCTGTCTTTCTCTTTCTCTCTCCCTCAATGTCAAAGTGAACGTGTTTTTCTCCCGTTCTCTCTCTCCCAAGTCATGCGGATCTTGACGTTCCATTTTAAACGGACGAAAACACAAGTATATCTACATTCGCCTGAAATGACTGTTTTACATAAATAGAAACATTGACTAAATGATAACAACAGATACAGACTTACTAAAAGAATGAACAAAATGTGGGTGAGATAGAGAAAGAGGGAGAGACACACGCGCACACGTGATTTCACTAGATAATCATAATTTTAAGTTTTGAAGGTATACTTATATCTATTTATCTACGAAAACGTCATGTAATTACGCAATTTCGAGCCATATCGGAAAGACACGTTACAATGATACAAATCGAAACATATTATTATATTAAACGTTAACTAGGGATTATTACCACTTACAAAATACATGTCTTTAGTCGACACTGAAAGCTAAAACAAAAACAGGGTAGCTACACAGGACAAGGACGGATAGAACTGTCGGCGACACCGAAGTGTACTAATTTATCATAGATTATATATACCTCTCTCTCCCCCACCCCTTCCCTCCCACCCATTCCCTCCCCCACCAAACACTAGAAATAAAGAAAAGGTCACTAAAACGGAAGAAAGAAAGAACAAGTGTTGACCTTAACGGGGTCAAGAAGCCGCCCTTGGTAATATGGGGGTGGGACACGGAGACAGACAGACAGAGGGAGGGAGATTTTTTTTTTAAATGAATAAAAAAATAAAGATAAAATTGTTAAAGTAAATAAATAAATGTTAGAAAGAATTAATTAAAAAAAATTAAATGAATAAATTAATGAATAATTTTAAAAAAAATTGATCGAGCTCTTTACACGTGGTGACATGGTAGACAAACAAACACATGAAACCCGGACAAACAGGCAGAACAAATCCAGTAAGCACCCTTTACAAGGCGGCTTAATAATCCTACGCATGTTCGCATGCTGTCAGTGATAGAACGAGACCCGAAGGGAAGTAACTCATTACTGCCTCTTTCCAAAGTAAATGACGTACACACTTTTGCGTCACTTAACCTTCACAGTACCAATGATATTACTCATGAACGGCCCATACTTTCTAAAGAAATATTCAACATAAAAAGTATCCTTCTACACAACCCACGCCATCCAAATAGAAATAATCAAAGTAAAATGCCTTTTTTAATTCAAAAGTGGGTCGTCCACAACCCACCACATAATTATAGACTGTGTAGTTCAAATGACGTCACTATTTATTTGTTTATTTCCGGAATAATTCTTCAAAAATCGGTCGTTGTGAAGGATCTATGGTGTTTGAGATTTACATGAAGTCTCGATCACAAATCCATGTCCCACCCCATATTACCAAGGGTGGGCTTCTTGACCCGTTAAGGTCAACACTTGTTTTTGTCCGGAGTTTTAATCCAACGCATGCTGACTCGAAGGGAAGTAACTCGGAGTTCTGGGTGCGGGAATTCACGCAAACGTATGAGTCTGTCAGTGGGTTTCGTCCCCTGGCTCGGTTTGTAAAAGCGTTAAAAGCTAATATCTTCCGTTTGACTACCGTTAGGAATGTAATTTTTTGCATACACCCGTCTAACCCTGTTCCTAACAATTTCACGAAATTTGAGCTTAATTGACCCACAGATACAAATCTTACCCGACAAATACCGACCGACCGACCGCCCGCCTCAAACAACCAAACAGACAGAGCAAAATCCAGTAAGCCCAATTATACTAATGGCGGCTTAAAGAAGAAGCCGCATGATGTGAGCACATTTGCAAGAGAATGGTAACAAGGAAGAAGGGAGACAACTCCGTCGTTTCAAATTATCTTTACGCTTGAAGATGGATTGCCTCCCACCAAGCGCTCTTTTTTAATAGCCAACTTGCACAATACCCCGCGTGAATAGCTCGACAGGCCGATAGGGAGCGAGTTTTAGCGTCAACTAAGGTGACTCGAGTCGAACCGGAGGTCGCAAAAACTCGGTCCGGTACGACTGGAGTGACGTCACCGGTTAACCAACTTTCAACCTTGCTTCCTGCGTAGGGTCTCTCCAGTTCCAAGATGGCTGCCAAGGCGAGGTGAGAAACTTCTGCAAATATTTTTTGACAAAGTTACGGATTGTGAGAAGACATTTGTTGTAAATCACTTAGCCTTTCAAAAATTAAGGATACTGGGTTGGATACTGTCTTGGTTTTAATGCATTTTATTTTAGCAGTGATGTTTATTTTGGGAAGAAATGAGGTCAACAGGAGTTTGGGTGCGATTTCGGCTCAAATGTACTTTAGCGCCCTGAACTTTTACCCGGCTGTTTTGCGCTCGATTTTCACGCTCACTTCTTCATTGACGTTCGAATCGATAGTTCGATGTTTTGGCATTACATTCACATCAACAATAAAACAGTACTGCTTGTTCATCATCGTCGTCCATCAACTCTCCACAACAGTAAATCCGTAACGCGCTTGTCGCCATCTTGTTGCAAGGGACGCGACTGGACACAACCCAACAGCGTTTCCGCGAAGAAAAAAACCAGACATGCGCAGTGACCCTACCGTAGCTCAACCCTGTTCCTCGCGAAAACTCGCTCAGGGCAAGTCGCCTATTGACATCCACATGTCTATTCATACAAAAACCCAAAACCGGTTTTTCATTGCGGTCTACACATCACAGTGTTGTACTTTTGGTTTCACTTACTTACCTGTTTCCCGGAAATTTGTGGAAACTGGAATCGACTGTTGCAAAGCAGACAGGCTGTTGTCACTGTTCCCTCTAGTCACGCATTTGTGGAATTGAACATCAAATCGAGAAATTCCAACTACACGACGTACGTTGAACTGCAGAGAGCGACTGAGTTGTGAATCCTTGGATTTGACAGACTTGACGCTGCTTGCAACAATGGCGGAAGACAGACCAGTCGTTTACAGCGAAGGTAATAAGTGGGCGGGTGCCGTCACAAGGCAAAGCTTCCAGGGGGTTAAAAAAAAAAAAAAATCCTGAGATTCGTGTTTTCTTGTGAGGTTGAAAATTGACCAAACTTTCTGTGTCGATTATTCTTTTATTCTTTTACCTATCTGCACAGATTTCCTATAAATATGCTCTTTGTTTGCAAGTTCTCGATCTTACATTCATATTTTCATAGTCTATTTGAAAATGGCGAATGAGAGGATATTTCGTTCGAGAATATTGTCCCAAATTCAATCAATACAAGCTGTAGTCAAGATACCAAACATTGCAGATTGACAGAACAGTGTTAATCTGTTCGAACTGAATCTAAATCGTGGTGAAAAGCGATAATTTTGAAGTCGAATTTCGATTTATTCCATAAACCTTGTTTTTATGTTCAAAGGATAAGGCAGACTGTTGACGGAGAGAGTTAATTTGGAATTTCGAATTATTCCATAAACTTTGGTTTTATGTTCAAAGGATAAGGCAGACTGTTGACGGAGAGAGTTAATTTGGGACACAGTTCTCGAATGTTTAGCTTGAACTCATACCTTGGTAGACTAGTGGACACAAAATAAACCCTAGCAACAATGTGCATTCCATATTTTGCAAATAATTGCGCCCTGGTGCAACTGTTGCAACCCACATTTACCCCTGGTAGTTGTACACTGCACACAAAGCACATTTTCCAGTGACAACATTAAAACTGCCAGTTTTTCATTGCAGAAATGATATGCCGAAATAAGGTGTGAATATAAAGACACACAGTGAACATGACATTAAAAGAAATATTAGGTCGCTGGGAACTTAGGCAATAGATAAATAAGATGCATTTTAAACAAGTAGGCTACAGTGTTGTTGTATTCAGGTTAAGTCATGTGATCCAGATAATCTGGGCAAGATACGGGATTCAACTTCGCTGCGTGCAGCTGGGTGGATAGGCAGCTTGTTGAGGCATGTAGTGGACCCGTTTACACAATATCAAATTGCATACACCAAACGTCATTTAGCCTTGACACGCACAATCGTGTATTTTCTTTCTTTCATTTTGTTTTATATTCCTTTTTATCCATAGTCACTGACTAGACAGTGGCAACCAGTGTGCGGTTCGGGGGAGGGGGCATATGGGATTCCATACTGCATGAAACCTTGTAGCAGCACTGAATCAGACGCGCTTGTGAACTGCATGATGTAGCAATTTACCGCTTTTCTAATACCCTAGTAGACAAGCCGTGAAACCTGACAAGAAAAATTAATGGGTTGTATGTTTAGAACCTTAAAGGGATATAATGGACCACATTAATTAACTGTCTCCGATAGACGTATCGACAAGCCTCTACCCCAGTAAGTGCTGCACTAAAAAAAAAATTTAAAAAGTCTGGGGATTCCGAATGTGAGTGACACATATTTATGGAAGGGCGCTGGTTCTGTGCGACGCTTAGTTTTCAAGATAGGTGTGACTGACGAAGAAAAGGACGTCACATTCCAAATAAGCACGACTATGTTGCAGGTGGAAGCCGCTGAGATTGCATTTCTTCGGGAGGTTTCCGCAAAAATAGATATTACACGATTTGCGCGAAACAGTTGAGAAGCAGACGATCTCTGAGATCTCTGTTCGTCTCGTGATAACGTTATTTTGTATGATAACGATTCACTTGCAAACAAAAGTATACACTTTGGTGTGTCAGTGGTAAATGTAAATACAAATGTGTAATACAGACAAAGCAAACAAATAAACGTGTTTTTCTCGTGAAAATGTTGCGTTGTGCGGGTGTTTGGGTGGTCACGTGATGTACACAAAGCAAAGTGCGGGACGGACTCTGCTCTGTGCTGTAAACCTAGCAAGTTCAAAACACGAGAAAAACGATTTCGTTATGCGGGCAGCCACGGGGGATGTATATTTTTCAAATGGTTGTAAAACAGGGCCGGACCAAATGAGTTGTAAGGGGGGGGTTCCTCCTTTTTGGGGGGGGGGGGGGGGCAAATCAGCGAAGTGGCGAAGCCACAAGCGCAAATCTGTGCAATCTGGTGCATTCTGGGCCTTGTTTTGAGGGTTAGGAGCAGCATTGTGGGGGGGGGGGGGGGTACCTTTTTCTCATCGGATTTCACATTGAATAAAATTTGTTAAAGACACAAACAAAATTTATTTAAAAAATAAAAATAAAAAATAAACACTCAAAGCAAGGTACATGCTTTTTCCAGGGGTGGGGTTCCGGAACCCCTGGAACCCCCCCCCCCCCCCCCCCCCCCCCCCTGGGTCCGGCCCTGTAAAATAAGGCTTGTATTTATCACCGTACTCAGGCCCTGTTCTTTTTTTCGTCACACCTAAAACCGTTATTTCTTGTGAGCAACGCAGCATTAATAACACTGTGCAATCTCTATTTAGCACAGCATAGAATGAGTGTGCTCTCCAGATATCTAGTATATAGACGAATGCGTACCCACAAGCACTGAATAATAATTATGACAAAGGTCGAGACTATTTGACACAGGAGATGGAGATTACACTATGAGTTATTTCTAAAATGCTGACTGTCAGCAAATGATAACAGGCATGTCGAGAAAAAAGATATCAAGCATGAGCCTTTTAGGCGAATGCTGATATCGTTAGTGAGACATGTCTGTTATGATTTGCTAACAGTCAGCATATAAGAAATAACGGTTTTATTACGGTTTAATTCGACCAAAACAAATTTCGAAGCGACCCCGCGAATTAGACAGAACAGCTGCAATGGGAACTTGAGCGCTCCTTCCTGATTATGCCTGTCATTATCCAGGCATCTTAGCCACTTTAGTGAAGGGAACGTTGAAGTGACAATGACTAGGTTTAAAATGTCCCTTATCAGAAAGTTCAACCTCAGTCCTTTGATGTTTATTGAACAAATTTTCATATAAAGTTTGCGCTTCATACGGAAAAATGGCTTTGAAATTGACCCTAATCCTTCTTTGGGCTCTGTAAATGTCGTTTGGGGCTATGGTTGTAAAATGGTATCTACTGGTCACCCCAATGTATAAACTGAAAACTCTTTCTGCACCAGAACACGCAGAAAGGATTGTATCTGCCTGATGTCTGATGCTTTTCAAAATCCCCAACCACTAACACCTTCAAAACGGACTTTACCTGACACTGTTGTTTTTCCCTATATAATCCTTACTATTTTTCCGAGACGTCGTCGTGTTGTGTATTTAGCTTGCCGCAACCTCATACATGGTCCTAAAAGTTAAAGTTGAAGAAAATACTAAAGATAAATGAACAAGCTGACGCAGTGTCATTCGCACCGTGAATCCCCCCATGGGAACATACTAAAGTCTGGTTCCAAATAGGCTCAATTTCCTTCTATTTCTTTGTATTTCTCCCTCGTAGGGGTGGGGGTGTTCAAACCAAAGGCACCTTTAAACCAAAACTCATATCACACATCTTACAATACTAAGACACTCAGCAGTGAAAGGGTGTCTGCTGGTAAAAAATTCCAAACAATCCTAAGAGTACTTCACTACTAAACGTGCTTTTAAAAAGAGCCGTTATTTTTCCCTCTATAATCAGTATTGTGTTTTCTGCGAACATGTAGTCTTTTTAGATGGTTGTCATGTGCACATGAGTTGCTAAAGCGTTTTCAGTTGGGCATATGTCGAAAAGCAAAAAATTAGCCCTTTGAAAACCATCAGAACTGTCACACAAAAATAACATTTACCTATCTCACCAACTGACCAAACATAGGGCTTTTCCTTATGTATTATGTATTGTCGTGTTTTTTGTAGCATACTTGTGAAAACAGCCACCACTGTTGTAAATGATACTTTAAAGAGCATTATTTCATTTTTACAGTTGAAGGACAACCTGGACTGCCGTATATTACAGCTGTTTTACAATCAGCCAAAATTTTCTTAACAAACGTATGTTTAAGAACAACTCCCATAGTGAAATTGAAGGAAAACAAAGTGAAAACCCCCCTGCCATAGAGGAGCTAAAGAATCAACAATAAACGACTGCATGGATAGCTTGATGCACGAATGCATTGCGGACATGTTTGTCTCCAACCAAGAGAAAGTTCCAAAAAATCCCTTTTGTGCTTCTTATTATACAGTGACGTCAAAGACAGCCTTTTCTGCTGTTCATACATTCAGGGGTTATGGTTACACTAAACGACGTAGTTGTAGCCATACTGCCATCCAGATTTATTTTTTCCTTGCGAGCAGTCACAGGGTGTTTGTGCTGTCTGCCAACCGTCAGACGACCCCGCCCAAGTCTGTTAAGGGACCGTTTGACCGTTATAGAACGCGTCTTTTTGATTTTTTAGCACATTTGGAAACGGTTGATTTTTATCCCTACCATTGTTTCCAAACATTATATAGGAATGTTTTGTGAACAACGGATAATAGCCGCTACTCGCATGTGTAGCAAAAGTGAGCGTACATACTCACCCTGGTCGTACAGCCGTTGTCCGTTCCCCGTCTTCATCTGTCTGTACAAATCATTGCCTTTGGATTTTTCTCGAACGCTATGAAGTGAAGAAACACCAAATGTTGCAAAATGTTGTATGACCCCAAGAGCTCAAAAAAGATACTTGAGAACCTTGACCTTACCTTAAGGTCAAGGTCACAGGGAGAATGAATGTGGTCTAGAAAGGACGGTTTAATATAAAGACAGGCCCAATATCGTACCCACTCCCTTACTCTGAGTACGGTTTGATTGGGTTTGGTTCACTCTGAGGTAGGTATCACTCGAATCAAGTTGTAATTATGTTGCATTAATAATGACGAACGTCTCTCCTACATCTAAAATCAAGTAAATGTTAACCTTTGATTTTAAATAAACAGAGTGGTCCATAAAATTATATCTACGCGTATTTTCATTTTGCTTTCACGTCTTTGTTTTCGCAGATTTTCCATTAAAGTTCAGGCGAGGAATGGAAGAGACATGCGAGTTAATGAGATTATCGATTCCGATGAAAAAGGAGAATTGGAATTCTTGCATTTCAATTGTGTGCAGTTTACACAGAAAACTAAACTAATTTACCAACAAAACGTAAATCTTATGTAACTTTTTGCAATCAGGAAACAAGCCCTGTTTTTTTTCTTTAAGATAGCACCAATGAGACCTAGGATAACCCACGCATGTTAGACTTTATTTTGTAAAAAGAAGAAAAGTCAAGTAAGAATGAAATTGGACGTTGGCGGCTACCATTACGACTATTGTGGTTTTGGGCACTCACTGTAAGTTTGAGTTTGTCTAAAAGACATCAATTACCTGTTCTGTCCGACACAATCATGTCCTCTATCAATGAAGCTCTCGCTAAAACGCCCTGTCCACGCCTCCCGTCAGATTATAAATTCAGCGTCGGTCATTTTGGACATCTATCTATGACATCCACATCGAAAAAGTGATACATTCTCACAAGGATCCTCTATACTTGACCTGAACTTTAAATGAAAACCCATTCAAACACAAATTTGGGAGCAATATAAAAGGTCATTTTTTTACGATCCTGAAATTTGACTTTTGATCTCAATGGCTTGCGGTATCAAATAAAAGCTTTCATCTTGTTTTAACTGAACGAGTGATTTTTTTTCTCTGTCTTATGCAGTCCATGAGAAATGGCGAAGGACACGAGAGAAAGAGGTCAGAGAGCAGAACAAGTTTTTAGACGAGTTGAACGTCTTCCCAAACCTTTTTTCTGTGAAATACCTTCTTCATGATGATCGACATGCTCAAGCTCTCCTTGAACGGCAACAGACGGAGATGAAAGATGGTGGTTTTCAGTACGAACTAGAGCGCGAACGATGCCACAATCTTATTATTTTTCTACAGTACGTTCTCGGGTATAAACAAGAGGCAATGGAGTACGCCAGGAACATCCAGACACAGATGAACAAGTCCGTCATCTTTCTCACATTACAAGCCGCCATGCAGTGGGAGCTAAACTATAAACCTGACTGCGCTGACACAATGGCAGCTCTACGCCGGCTGAGCAAAACACAGGAGCGCAACTATCTTCTAGCGGTTGCAGAATCTGAGATAGGTCATTTTCTCATTTGCACTGGCCCTAGAGGTTTCCTCCGTGCGATGGATATGCTGCAAAAAGCGATCGACGGCTGTCAAAACCTGCAACGCGATGTTTACCTCTGGAAGTTTGATCTTGCTCTTGCCATCAGACGAAACTTCAGCATGTTTGCTTACTCGGAGCACCGTACATTATCCTCTTCGTTTCTGGCAAATAAGGCGTTTGAGTTGTTAAATGACGTCGCCCGGGATTGTCCACTGACAGTATACAAGGCCAGAGCAAAAGTCGAGTTAGCTCGGCTAATTTCCAGTCTGAAGTTCTTTTCCCAATGCTGCAAGAAAGACGACAAAGCAGCTATTCAAAGATTATGCAAGACGCACAACCCACAGGGATTCCTGGCAGATGCTCTTCGCATCTCCAGAAATGATCACTATGTTCTGCGCGAATGCGGTCGACAGTTTTTGTACGACAGATCTTTTGAGAAGGCCATAACATGCTTACAGGATTCTTACCGAAAGAGGAAAAACTCCATGGTCTGTCAGCTTCTCGGCAAAGCCATGATTCGTAAATATTTAGCTGGACTTCGTGGCGCCCGTAAAGGCAAACCACAAGCAGCTGCACCCAGTGACTCTCAATGGTGCTGGCGCTCGCCGAGGGGGGGGAAAGGTCTGGGATCCGCTCACAGAAGTTCGGAACCCACAAAACCGCACGACTCCGCGACTCATGAGGTATGTTTTCTTCTGCAAAAAATACGTCTACAAAAAAAGAGAATAACAAATAAAATAAAAACACGCACACACACAAACGCACACACACACACACACACACACACGAGCTACAAAAACAAAGAAAAACGAAGTAGGTCACGAAATATACCAAGCGTATCCATGTATAGCCTCCGAGCTTACAAAATCTTAAAGGCACAGTACGCCTCCCGTAAACCATCACAGATACTGTCAGGCTTTTACACACAGTACAAACACCCTTTCATTTACACACTCACCGCTTTTGAATATCCTAGGTGCCCTACGTAAAGAGCGAGCAATTTTCAAAGAATTAATTTTGCGGATTGTAACAAAATCGGACGGTGCGTTTTGGCGCTAGACCTAACTTTTAAAATTTAAATAATAAATTGACAGCTTGTTACACAAACATTCTTAAATCATAAAAGAATTCTTTTTTCATCAAGACAAGATCAGTACAATTCGAAGTTTTGAAAGTTTGAAAAAAGAAAAGCCCGGAAGCGGGGTCTCGCAAGGTCGTGGTTCTCGTAGCAGACGACGGTAATGCCTATCGCCAGTTCCTCTGAACAGTCAAAAGCCATCGCTAGAGTTTGTGTGAATCACAGCCGTTTGGTGCGTTTAGATTCAGAGGTACATAATAACGTGCTATTGCAGATAAGCTTACAGCGAGTCGCATTGGAAATCACAAACTGACGACTACATTGTGAAAAAAAGGAAACTGGATCACACGGGTTCACGATGGCTCAGGGGTAAGATAAACCACGCAAAAATAAATTCTTTGAAAATTGCTCGCTCTTTACGGAGGGCACCTAAGATGTTCTCAAGCGGTGAGTGTTTAAATGAAAGGTTGTTTGTACTGTATGTAAAAGCCTGACAGTATCTGTGATGGTTTACGGGAGGCTTACTGTGTTTTTAAGTGGCCACTTGGATGTATTTATAGGCTAAAATGAGCACTAGCCATCCCTCTAGTCTTCCTGTCCCAAATATAACCCCTTTAAAAACACCTCAGAAATGTTTTCATGTTTTGACTTCTTTTGATCTTACAGTTAGTACTGATCCGTCGAATGCCAAATTCAATCTCCGATAAATTGCAGAAGGGTTTTGGACAATCTGGGCTATCCCTTTCTATCAGAAAATCATTGAGAAAAGTATTGTCACAGTTCGCGACTAAGTATATCATTACGTCATGTTTAAGCTGAAGATTAATTTTAAATCTGCCACTCTCTTTGAGAAAAGAAAAAGCGATAAGGGTAAATAAAATATTATATTTTCAACGTGGCTTAAACATGTGAGAATTTGGCGTGAGAATGTTTCCCTCAGATTTGTATTGGTCTGTGCGCTGATAGAGTCTTTCAAAGCAATTCACGGTGTAAGCATCGACACAGGCAAGTTTCCACATGAGTCCAGAAGAAGGGACCTAAGGGACGTCATCCAATAGTCATATTACAGAAGGAAATTTACAGCGGGCGAACAGTTGTGCTTGAATAGATTTTAAAACAATAAAGTTTGCACCCTAAAAGACCGAAGTGGTCTTAATAACCCAAAATGTATTGTTTTCTGTTGTTCGCAACCGGATGTCACCATCGTTACCTGCCCCATAAACGATTGCAACTTCCTGTTTTGAACAGCATAAAAAAATTCATTCTGCATTATTACGACCAGCTCGCTCTTAGTTTGGGTCTTATTCTTTTCAAGCCTCCCCGTCCATAAAATCGAGCCAAACGGAGCTACTTTCGCCCGCTGCAATTTTCCTTCGGTAACATGACTATCGAATTGGCTAATTACGTCCTGGTTAATCGATCAGGGCCAAAGTCTTCTTCCAGATGGGTTTTGTGTCCAACATTGTTTCCATATGTCTCCTCCTCCCTTCTAAGGCGTAAGGTCTTCAGCTTCGGCCTCGGTCACGGTGTCCTGCAAGTCGTGAATAGAAAAGCTCAAGTCAGAAAAAAAAGGATGGGGACTGAGAAGAACTTCCGAAGATTATTTTACAAGTTTTGAAAAGACGAAAAAATTGGACTAGCATTGCTTATGTCGCACGAGTGACCTTGAAATTGAACGTTGAAACATTCTAGACAAACGAGTATTCTGAATTGACCACTTGTGTTTTTCTAATTTTCAACAGTAAAATTGTACTGTAACTGGGTGACATTAAAGATCACGAAGGTCAATCAAATCTTATGCAATTTCCGAGGGGCATATGCGGCTTCGAACTAGCCCAGTTTTAAACCTCTATCTTCAAAAACGTTTAAGAAAAAAAAGGTTTTACGTGTGGAGGTAATTAATTGTACCTTTACAATGTGAAGTTGTACAAATCTGGCCTGAAAAGATGTTTTTCTTTTAATTTTGACCTGCATATGACCCCACTGTGACCTATTGGGTCAAGAAGACTTTTTCTATGTCTAGAAATGCTCTGAAAGTTAATAGAGTTTCAAAGCTCTAGCTCAAAACAAATTTTTTTAAAAAGAAAGAAAAAAAGGGCATCTTTATTTTGTTTTCCTGCACTCGATCAAGCAGGTCGTGACCTTGAAGTGTGTCTGCAAGTTTATATGAACCTTTAAATCTTGTGAAATTGTAAATTTGTTTGTTTTTCTACGGATGGAAGCGTCAGACCATTTGGCCTGCGTCCAGCTGTATCAAGTGGTGCGTCACAACCGGTGTCCATTTCTTCCCAAGCAACATTACTTCAGTGGTCTCTAAGATAATCTCATAAACGCTTTAAGACACTCTAATGAGACTGAATAGAGTTATGTTAGCTTCCTTGGCTGCCATCTTGAATATATTAATTTCCTCAAGGATGTCCGAGTGCAGTGGCATTCTCTTGATGGTCCTCTTGATAGGTCATCAACAGGCTTCACAAGCTTCAAAACTATTAAACATTCTTCTGAGGTATTTGTAAGTGATTCATACGAAAACTGTTAAACGTGATAACTGCAAGTTTTATTGAGATGTACCGTTATCATTTCAGCTTCAGAAGAAAGACTACACTTTTTTTAAGTGGTACACAGCGTTTAACTTTTAGATTTAGGAGATTTGCATGGATGAGCTTCGTTTGTAACGAATGGAATTATTTTTTGGCTATTGTATTAATTTTTTTTCTTTGCTCCACAGAATTCAGATTTATCGCAGCCCCCTTTGAGCAGGAGAGGCAAAATGAAAGAATGTCCCGCTGCCCATGGTTCTCTTCAATGCATGCTTAAAATCAACAGACAAGACGTCTACTTTGACGCCGAAGACAGTCTTATTCAGGCTGCACAAGCGTTTTACCTCGAGGGACTCGGCTGCGACTCAAGAAACTTCTCACTCCTGTATGATACTGGTGCCTTTTATGAAGGGATGCGACAGCCAGCAGAAGCGCTTAAATCTTATGAGGGCATAATCAGCGGAAAAGGACTGGCTAGCCCACTTTCTGTGGTGAACGCCTACATGCGGGCTGGCTTGTGCCTGATGGAATTGAGTGAACAATGTCGGGGGAGCTCCGAAGGTGCGAAGATGGTGAAGCGGGCTCAAGACATGTTCCTGAGTTCCCTGGTAGAATGTCGCCAAGCAGTTGCTCAGCTCCCACAACTCAGGGACAAAAGAGCATCACTCTGGGATTCCTACGCACAACTTTTGAGCACCCTTCAGAAGTCGGAGAGCTACAGCAGCAGAGACAAGGAAGCCGCGGTACACGAGCTAGTGGGTAATTACCTAGCAGCGATTGAGGTTCACAAAGAAGCACTGAATCTTGCGATCACAGAAGAGGGAAGAACCAAAGCTCTTTATGGAACCATTTCTAACTATCTCAGGTAATTTGATATTGGGCTTGTGGGGTAGTTTGAAATTGGACTTGTCCTTAAATATACTTTCATTACTGTTAGACCGACAGAAAAGTCAAAACTGAAATAAAAACTAGTTTTATCATCTGATGTTATTTTAATTGTGCTCACACTTTATAAATCTTGCATTCATTCCTAAATTGTCTCATGGTTTGTTTCTCGCCGACATTTTTGTTTTTGGTAATCACTTCAAAAGACCCTGAGGATATTCATCAAAGTATTAAGTAACTATGGCCACAGAGCAGAATTACATGAATGTCTGTAAACGTGTTTGCTTACGTTCTTTCTAATTCTCTTTCCAACAAGAGAGAGAATATCGTCATGTTGATATGGAACAAAAACCCACGTTTGCCTCATTGTATTATATTGTACTTCACTGTTTCAGCACGAACAACGTGAAAGAAGCGAAGTTCATCCTGGACCTGTTCCTCACATCCGATCAACGCGAGTTCATTTTTAGGGATGTCGGCGAGACAACTCAACAGCTTCGCGACGTGGCGACTGAAGTGTATCGGGCAACAGCACAACAAGCACTGGAAGCAGGGAACCTGGCTGACGCACACTCAGCGTTTCGATTGGCGCTGGTTTTGAAGAGGGTACTGCCGGAGCGGGATCAGGCTGCTGAGCAGCCCATGGACTTTGGTGCTACTGCCTCACTGAATGTCCCAGGGCAACAGGAACACGATAGTCCCCAGCTGATGGAGAAGTTTGACATTTGTGTTTTTTACGAGGGCAAATCGCCAACTGAAGGACTGAAGGCGCTTACAGAAACATCTGAGGCTGTTGCGTCAATCATGAGAAGATCGCTGGGACTGAGGTACTGTTGTGAGTTTGTAACTGCTTTAAAGGGATACTTATGATCTGAGTATTTTGGGGAGGAGGATCGAATTTGACAAATCTGAAGAATCTGGGGAATCAACAGTACTTTAATCAAGGCGTACACGGTATGATTTGCTAAAAAAAAAAAAAAAAACCAGAAGTATGGTAATTAATCAAATCAAAGTGAGCGAATGCGTTTCAAGGCGCTACTTCTCTCGAGTGTTGGAAATTCGTCTTCGACTCGTCGGCATTATATTTGTCTCATCAAAATATCGGACCCTATTGCTATGCTGAAAACACAATAGCTGTTAATGTTCTTGATTTATAAGTCGTATGAGTGCAACTGCCATGTAGACTCATAGAATCACTACCACTTTTGTCTCCGCAGGGTTTCAGTCAATGACGAAGGGGTGGCACTCGGACGTCTCATGCTCAACTCCGAGCTCTTGCTGGCAGAGTCTGCTCCCCTCGTTGTCCTGGTTATTGCCCCTGGATTGAAATTGTCTACTCGGATGGCCTACATCACTGACACAGTTCTTCGGTCTCACGAACAGAGTCGCGTTTTACTGATCGTTGTTGATGGCTCTGGTCGTGGTCTGCCAAGCCCCCTTGATCGCCTTCAGCCTTACTCAAGGACAGATGAACTGCTGTCTTTGGATGAAAGTGGCGTCAGAAGTCACGTGAGCAAAGCTTGTCATCTCTTTGACGCTTTTCTCGAATGAAAGGAGCTGTGTCCGTGCGAGTGAGACAACCAGGACCAACATATTTTTGAGCCTATGGAAATTCCACATCGATAGTTTGTAGAATTATGCGTGTTAAGGATAGTTTTTTTAACATTGTGCATAGCTTCCTTCCCACCAGTACTATACATGTACCTCCACTTTACATACATTTCCGGTTGTTATAGTCCTGTGTTTTTCATGTGTTGAACTGACAACTTTTTCTCTGCTGTGTATGATGGAGTAGTAAACAGGTACTTAAAGTTCGTTTCGTAATGTTTTACTGTACTAAACAAGTTGACAAGTAGATTCGTTGACAAAGTTGTGAGGTATCAGCCCAGTAGCTCATTTTTGTCAATATTGTTCTGCTGCCTTTTTAACGACAAAAGTAATGGATTAGTTTGATTCCTAGTATGATAACTCATGAGATATGTACTTGTATAGACCTTTTGTAGTGTGTTTTTAGTTATGCAGATAATGCAATATTTTCCACGTTGTTTTGGAGCGAGCGTGAGTTTATTGTTTATTCATCGCTACAGATGAAGTCAATAATTCATGCACATCCAAAACTTTTTAATGCAATCCATGTAAGTGGTGATTTTTCTGTTCACATCCCAGCAATTGGGTGCACAATTGATTGCTGTTCCTGTCTCGTTTAATGTGTTGCAAAACACATTGTCAGTGGAAATAACCAAAGAAACCGGTTAGATTGCTTGCTGGGGAAAAAATGCAAAAAAGGGAGGAAAACACTGCAAACTGTTTACAGGGTAGCTTATTAAAATCAGCGGGTGTTTGACGCATAAAGCTTAAAAGGAACTCGTTCAAACAACTGAAAAGGATGTGCAATGAAAAGGACGATCACTATCTTATCCTGCCGTACTCATCTCAGTTTGAGTGGACTTTCCTCAAACGTAGACTTACACTGAAACGACCAGACAAAGGAGATGGGAGTGTCGATCACTTTGCATCTGTGCATATGCGACCTTTTATGCATTTCTGTCTGTCCTGAACTGTTCGATGTACGTTCACGCTGTACTGTTCCGACGCTAAATGGAAATGTGTACGGTACTTTCATTTTTACTTTTAAGACCTAACACCAAATTTGGCAATACACTTGTTTTACCGCGTCATTTTCCCCTAGCTTATACAAGAATTGTGCGGAAAAAACATTGGCTGTAGATATCTACACACGAGTTGCGGGAAAGGGGGGGGGGGGGGTCACGTCATGTCAATGTTGATCTACAGAAAAGCACGTTTGTCTAGTTAGTCTAAAACAATGCTAAGCCGCCAGCAAAAGAGCTGTGAGCGTGTTCTTTTTGGTATTACCAACGACTACTCTGGCATGGTCTCCTCGGTTCTTTTGTACGTTCGTGAAAGTTAAAATGACGACGGACCATTCCTTAGCGTCGTATGCTAATGAAACAAGGGCTACTTAGTGCACAACAAGTGTATATTTTTCACCTGAGGGCCAAACAGTGTATCACGCAAACGTAAAGCAGTCCAATTTTATTTTAGTTTTTTAGTTTTGCGGAGCACAATGAAGGACTGTCAAGGAAGCAAAAGCCCCATGAGTTTGCAAGTTTCATCAAATTACTCACGTGCACTAGCACGACTGACAGACTGTACCATTCAGATATAAATGTGTCAAGTATTACCTGCACTTTGCCTTCACTGGTTTAATTTACATAGGTTGATTTATATTTCAGTAGTCCCTCAACTGTTTCAGAAAAAAACCCTTTTTTTTGGTTTCGACAGCAAAGGCACAAAAGGAGGGTTGTGTGAGTTGCTTTTATCCTAATATACGTACTGTGGTTTTGGTGATGAAATGTGGCAATGGCACTTTTTGTGTGCACTTGTCTCTGATGCACATCATCTTGTTTGAGGTGTGCACAGTTACTTTATTATTGTTCATGCATGATTATACTCATATATGCATTACCAGAAATGCTTTGTTAAATGATGTTGTTAATACTTTTATTGTGGTAAAGGTATTTATATGGCGAAAATACTACTACACACATTTTAAGTTAACTTTCAATGCAGATTTTCATCTTGCCTGAACGCCTACATGTTTCCCCTGCTAACTTCCATACATGAAGATGGATTGAAGGTGGTACACATTTTTGTTTTCTGAAATTAATCGTGTTGATGTGTCTTGAATACATTTGTTTGTCACAAGCATTTGACAATTTTAATCAGGTAGATAACAACAAAAGTGTGAATGTTTCCCCTAAAAAGACTTCTGTGGAAAATATTGAAGCCTTAGTAAATTTATAGTTAGACACAGCATGACAGAGATATCAACTGTCTTCGTTTTTTAAATGCACAATGTTTATGAAAAAAAAAATTTAAAAACAAGAAAGAAAAGTTAATGGTTGAGTTATAGATAGAAAAAAGGAAACATTCAGTAGAAACTCGACTTAATGGCTTTTTAAGTGGATGAACAAGATACAAAACAGACATGATAATGATGGAAGATGGTAGGAAGCAAATTGACTTAAATGTGAATCCCGCAGGATTTAATTTTTCCAGACAGGTCTGTCTTTGAGCAGATTGCTTGAAGATTTTTTTCTCGTGTGTGTGTGTGTGTGTGTGTGTGAAAATACATTTCAAAAGATTAACTTAGCTCTATAACGGACAGCAAGACAGGTTTGTGTCTTAATCCAGCTGTAATGAAAAACCTTGTTGTCAGAGTCATACATTTATTGGTGTTTTTCTTCTGATCCGGAGGATATTTCTTGAGAACGCTTGATATGGTATTATTTCATGTTTGATAGGGAAGTAAAGGCTTGAAAGCCTCTGCGTGATATTTGAACCCAACGAGAAACAGGAATCGAACATGGTGTGTATTTACACAGTTCTGCCAACATTGAGCACTTCTTGTTATGTAAAGTAGTTTCAACTTATTCTGGCACAATCAAATATGTAATGGATATGTATATATACGTGTGAATTTTTAAAATGTTTGTTGGTCAGTATACTTTTTTTTTACCTCTCTTTTAATGAAATAATGACGTCATAACTCATCATGACAATTTAATACACTGTAGATCACGTGCCGTCATTCCGTACTTTCTTACCATTCTGACGAAGGCAGTTTATCTGCCAAACTATTCATCAAAAAAAGTACCTAACCTGGTTACTGGCGAGTCTTTTTTTATTTAAATGTTCTCTCTTTTAATAGTATAAAACCTCGTGTGAAATGTTTAACTGTTAAAATTATGATTTTATTTCTGCATTCAGCATAATATTTGTAACATAAGGGTAGATTAACCTGTGCACATAATCGTAACCAAAACCATAAATGTTTTATAGTGAGGAGTTTTTGTTGATTTTCACATGTTGAGACCAGGGAGGTGATGCCTAATGAAATAATTTCAGCTGCATACACATCGGAAATCAAGTCTTTAGTATGCGCTACAAAGTAACTGATACAAAAGAGTAGTGGGTATAAATTGTAAGCGGATTTAGCACGGGGAAGAAAGCCCTTGATCCGTCTATATGCAAACAGTTGCTGTTTCAAAAGTATGACGCGATTGGACAGAATTGTTTTCTTGAAACATAATAGGAACAATGTTGAAATGGTTTTATTTTCAGCTTATATACGGAATTTGACCAAAGTATTTTTATGTGTGTAATAGTATATACTTTTTTTTTTATAAAATACAAAATGTATGCTCTTTTTGTAACCAGGAAAGAAAGATTTTGTTGTTGTAAATTTGGCCTTTAGAGTGCAGAATGATAAAGGATTGTTTGGTTATTTTGGACAGGATGTTATGGAATTGCTACACATGTTAAGCGTGCAAAATTAATATTTAGTGAGATAGATGTATTGAAAAAACAGATTCACCCAACACTGTTAGGGGTCAGTTTAATCTTCGAGGAAAATGTACTCTCTATAGATGTACAGTAGAATTATCAACAATACGACTGGTGTCATTTTTTGCAAACTTTTCATGTAACTGTAAAAGGTTGTGAAGTGTCCAGATATTTAATGGAACGGATGTAATGCTTTAATGTTGTGTTATTCACCTTACTGGCACTATTTCGCACATTGCATTTAACATATTTACTGTTGCTTTTTACATTTAGTCAAGTTTTGACTAAATATTTTAACATAGACTTGAAATCGAGACGAGGGTGATGGTGTATATATATATGTGTCCGTGTAGACCGATTCCCAGAAAACTACTTGACAGATCTTCATGAAACTTTACATACAGACTCTTCCAGATGATATCCCCACACTGGTTTTTGATTTGTTGGATAAATGTCTTTGATGACGTCATATCTATCTTGTAGTGAAAGTTGAGGCGGCACTGTCACGCCATCATTTTTCAATCAAAGTGATTGAAATTTGGGTCAAGCAATGTTTGACAAAGTCCAGACAATGGGATTGCATTTGAGCTTGGAAGTTTGAAAACTAGTTAATGAGTTCGGTTATTAAAATCATCGACATTTTTCTATATATAACTCAAATTTAAAGTAGAGATTGAAATATTATTGCATTGCATTCATCATTCCCTGAATCCAAAAATATATACATATGTCATGTTTGGATTAGAAATAAGCTCAGAAAGTTAAAACGAATGCAGAAAATCCCTCTTTCCTGTTAAGCACAAGCGGTACTGCACTATACGAGCTGTAAGTTCAAGCGAGACAGCCAGCAGCTCGCTGTTAGGCCCGCTTTGCACGAACTAATAGAAAGATATCTTCATACAATGTGTCAGCGCTTTCTCGCCCGCGGGGTATCGCCGAACCCACAGTCTTGGCGAAAAAAGTGCATTGCGTTCAGTTTCATACGAACTGTGAGTTTCGACAGATTGACTAAATGTATTAATTGCGCTTTATACGACTTGTTATTTCATTCTTTCATCACATACATATATACAAGGGAGGAAGCTCAGTGGGAGTAACACAACACAACACAAAGAGTGCTCTTTCTTTGCCCATTTCATGACATTGAAATAAACTTTAAAAACACTTGCTTTTGCAAAGTAAAGTTAGTCCAGCGCTGTAGCATTATTTGTAACACATAATCTTATGTTATATGTATAATTTTGGAATCGATCTAAGGGCCTTTTTTTCTTAGTGTTAAATCCTTTTTAAAAGGCCGTCCAAAGGGATTATCGAAGGTAAAATGAAGGTTTTGAAATCCATTCGGTACGCAAGCTCATATAAAATTATTCATGCAACAAACTCAGACCAGACCAGAGTTGTGATTGATAATGGGCACTTTACAGAGTTGATAAAATTATATACATCATTACATGACAAAATAAGGTGGTCCCGCTGTACAAAGGTTAACACACACACACACACACACACACACAGTAACATTGTACCATTTATTCTCACATTCAAGCGGTACCACTAAACAAAATTATCATTCCATATAAAAAAAACCATTTCACTTGGTCAAGCAGATGACAACAAACACAAATCTTCACATTTCCACATTGTCTCATCTGTATTCAAAAAAATGAACCAGTCATTCATGCTGACAAAATAACATGAATAAAGCCGTTCTTTTTGTGTACACAATATGACAAGTGTGGGCGTTGACCGCCGCAACTCTTTGATGTGTTACGACTCTCTCTGGACTATCACTCACGGACACACGTACAAAGACATACACGTCTTTCTCTCTCCGGTCCGTCCACAACAAATGTGACAACAGCAGAAGATATAACTGGCATGGCATTCTTTATTCCTGTGTCTATCTTCCCTCCTCCTCTCCGCCAACCCGACCGAAGCCGGTGGCCACAAGCCACAATGCAAAGTTGACTACATCTCCTAACACAACAAAATACATCCACACTCTTCCGAAGTTCTCAAAGTTCTCTTTCACACCCTAGCATGTACATACATAATCAAACTTTACCATCTGCTGGCCAGCGGCTACCCGTCTCTTCCTAGGAGAGCGGCTTAAGTTCAAAGGATCTAAGACTATATTGTCAGAACATGGACACAGACGGCTAAGCGCGCTTAGGATCTTTTTTTCTTGTTTTTTCTTCTTTTTTTCCGTCTTTACACCTGTTCCTTTGTCCCGTTGTGCTCTCACACCGCCCCGTCCCTGCACTCGCTGCTCCAACCACCTCTGAATTTCGTTCCGCTGCCAGACTTGTCGATTTTACCGCCGCTCCAGGGAGGGATGTCGGGTCGCTGCGGTAGGCTACCCTCGGAAGATGACACTGCACTTCTGCCGAGTCACTTCGACGGTGTTCAGTAGTGGGTCTGTCCCAAGCTAACGGACGCAACCCACTACCTACTATGCCCCCTACAAACGACATTGACTGTAAGTCGCGGAGCCAGACTGAGTGAGCGTCCCCTCCAGAGAGCAGACCGCCACCACGTCCCTCCGTCGACCCCCCAGAACGTCACACGTTGAAGACTGACAGCAGAACTACTATTGAGGGAAGGATCGAACAGGAACACTGAGACCAAGGTCACCATGAGAGCTCCGGGCATGAAGGGCCACAAGAGCAAGGACAATTTATATTTTGGATGATTAATGATATGAGGATGATTATAATGATGCTTTGGATTTCCAATTTGGTTTTGAGACTACGTGACAGGGCAGCACTCTACGCTTACTGTCATAATATATCCTGGCGTCAACCAGGCCCGAGAACTGCCGCACCTGCGGTGTTGGTCAGGTATACAGAACCTGAGCACCCTCAAAGTCGCATTCGTTAAGTGAATGACGCTCGGCTGTGTGATTCCAGCCTTCCCATAGGAACCATAGCACTTCCACTCTGGGTAGGAGCCGACCGTAGCCCGAAAAAAACCACATGACCCTGATGGGATTCGAACCCACGACCTCCCGGCCCGCAGCCCGATGCGCTAACCACTGCGCTACGGGGGCCGGTAGCACGCTTAGGATCTACCGGTGACTGGACATGTGCATCTCAAAATTTAACTTCGAACATATGACAGATAATGGCATTACACAAAACATAACGCGATCGGCAACATGAACTACACTCACTAGACTGGACAATGACAAAAACTTTACTCTATAATTGGTGACTGGTCGCCCTGTCACAATGACACAAACTTCGAATTCTAACATTCTAGTTGATAAACGCAAAGCAATGTCCATATTGTGTTTTGCTTTGACTTAATTGTATGTTAGGTGTTGATGGCATTATCAATTTTAGAACGATGAAAGAGAGCGATTGCTTAATGTTTAATCTGGATCGCATTTATATAAGATATAATATTGCATTATATCAAAGAATATATTGTCTTAAAGTATAGACATAGCAGAAGAATTACTCAGATTACTGAGGAAACATTTCTGTCGCACTGAAAAACTTTGCGAGGAATTTTGCTTTTTGTCTTGTTTGCCAAGAAGCATTATTATTATTATTAAAACTAGGCAGATCATTCCCAAGTTATTCTGTTTTCAAATCTGCTACCAACTCATTGAAAGTAAAGTTTTTCCTGTCACGACCAGCCTTGAGCACAGTTTTTTCTCCCCACTACAAAGAAGAAAGGCCTCTTTCTCCTGAAACATTGACTCACATAAGGGAGGCAAAGCATTTATTTTTTTCATTTACAAATACAATGTCTTGCAAACAGTCCATGACTGGTACCTGATAACAAAACCAGAATTAAATTCCCTTCTTGTCAAAATTCTTTTTTCACAAATCACATTGGATGAGTACATTCAGGATTAATCAAATTATACATTGCGCGCACACACACACACACACACACACACACACACACACACACACACACACACATAATCATCATCATCATTATCATCATACAGACCTTATTGGTTTTTTATGTTTAAGTGGTACTGTAAGCAAAAGTATTGTACCATTCTTGGGTGCGACGTTTGAGTTCAAGTCTACCAGCGTGTGCACAGTCCCATGATCTGTTCTATTTTCATATATCACTTCTCGATTTAGTACTATCAACTGTGCCACCCAGCCTCTCCTAACCGATCTCTGACCTCTTCCCAATGTCTGATACCATCAGTTAACCTTCGCCCGACCGGGTTATCGACTACACAAGGAAGTTCCTTCATTTTGAGAAACATGGGTCCGCACGGCCCCACGATGTTTTCCGTGTGTAGTCGATATTTGACCTTTGTTTTTTTAATTACTTCTCGCTGAAAGTAGGGAGAGAAGTCACAAACCTTCAGGTATTGGCTCTAAACATCATTTTCTACGATCTGTTAAATTTTGGAGTTAATAAGCAAGTCGCGTGGAGCGAAATTAATACATAACAATGTCGGTCCACACGGCCCCACGACGTCCACAGAAGGGTATGCACAATTTTCCTTCTTTGAGAAACTTTCGTCCGCACGGTAATAATTAAATTAATAATTTAATTTAATTACTTCTCGCGGAAGTTTTTTTGTTTGTTTGTTTGTTTGTTTAACGCCCAGCCGACCACGGAGTGCCATATCAGGGCGGTGCTGCTTTGACATATAACGTGCGCCACACACAAGACAGAAGTCGCAGCACAGGCTTCATGTCTCACCCAGTCACATTATTCTGACACCGGACCAACCAGTCCTAGCACTAACCCCATAATGCCAGACGCCCGGCGGAGCAGCCACTAGATTGCCAATTTTAAAGTCTTAGGTATGACCCGGCCGGGGTTCGAACCCACGACCTCCCGATCACGGGGCGGACGCCTTACCACTAGGCCAACCGTGCCGGTCGCGGAAGTTTAACCACGGCGTCTACGGAAGGGGATGCACGTTTTTGCTTCTTTGGAAAGCATGGGTCTACAGAAGGGTATGCATATTTTTCCTTCTTTGAGAAGCATGGGTCCGCACGGCCCCACGATGTCTTCCGTGTGTAGTCGATAACGACGTCGGGCGAAGGTTAAAACTACCCCTAAGTGAATACAACTTGTGGGGGGAAAAAAAATTTCAAGGGAGATAATATGAAGAGGTTTTTTTTAACAGTAAAAGGTGCACAGTGATATCATCAACAACAAAATAAAGAATAAAGGTCTCTTCACACGTTGTCTACCTAATTTTCTTGATTGCATTAATTGCTTTGAAGTGAAAATCTTTTTTGGTTAAATTTCACACCAAGACACACACAGGGAGGCAATTAATATAATATACTGTTCAAAAAAAGAAACGCATAGCTTGTAATATTTGGTTAATTTAGTTATATGGCTACAAGGATATCCACCAAACTGCAGAAAATGTTTATCTGGTCGTCGACCTTTCGTCCATTGCCACAAGTGAGCTCTGCACGTGACGCATGCGTTATCAGTGGCTACAATGTCAAAATTGCTCATTTGGCATGACCACTCGTCATGCTTCAGTGTAATCTCGTGAAACTCGGGGAATATTGAGCTCTCACCATGTCTTCCAAAACCCATAAAAGCGGATTGTTCGCCACAAAGAAATCAGACGACAATTCAGCGACGAAAGATGGCCCGATTGAGCAGAGAAGACCGCCAAATTGCATTGGGTCGTTTACAAGCAGGCCAAAGTCAAAGTGCAATCGCCAGGCACTTCCACGTGTCCCAGAGCACCATCAGTAGACTGTGGGTCAGGTTTCAAGCCACTGGCTCCGTTGCTGACTTGCCACGAGCGGGAAGACCAAGGGCGACAACTGCTGCTCACGACCGCTTCATACGGCTCCGCCACCTCCGGAATCGTTTCCTGTCGGCCTCATCTTCTGTCCAGGCTCTCCCCGGGCCACACCGATTATCGGACCAGACCGTGCGGAACCGCCTGCATGAAGCTGGTTTGAGAGCTCGCAGACCTCACAGAGG
Organism: Littorina saxatilis; assembly: GCF_037325665.1. Taxonomy (NCBI): domain Eukaryota; kingdom Metazoa; phylum Mollusca; class Gastropoda; order Littorinimorpha; family Littorinidae; genus Littorina; species Littorina saxatilis. Next base: position 37,734,430 of record NC_090246.1, read on the forward strand.
AGCTGTCCTCACCCGCCGCCATCGCCAGAACCGAGTGCAGTGGGGCAACCAGCACCTTCGCTGGACCGTCCGGAATCACTGGAGACACGTGTGGTTCAGCGACGAGTCCTACTTCCTGCTCCAGCGACATGATGGTCGGAGGAGGGTCTACCGGAGAGTAAACGAACGTTACGCGCCCAACTGTGTGGATGAGGCACCCTTTCATGGTGGTGGAGGCGTCATGGTGTGGGGGGCGATCAATACCGCTGGAAGGAGCACCCTGGTGCACGTCCAAGGGCGCATAACTGCCCAGCGATACGTGGAGGAAATTCTGCGCCCACACGCCCTTCCTCTTCTGGCTGACCAGGATGCCATATTCCAGCACGACAACGCTCGCCCGCACACAGCACGACTCACCACCCAGTTCCTCACCGACCACCATGTCCAGGTGCTTCCCTGGCCATCCATGTCGCCAGACATGAACCCGATAGAACACCTCTGGGATGAATTGGACAGACGTGTGCGCAGGCGAGAAGAAGCGCCGGCAAATCACCGCGATCTATTGCAGGCACTTCAGGAGGAGTGGGACACCATCCCACAGCAAGATATCCGGCATCTGATCCAGTCCATGCCCAGAAGGTGCCGGGCAGTTGTTGCTGCTCAAGGCAGTCACACCCCCTACTGACTTGACAGCCTCGGCACCCAATCGTATTGATTGACTGATTGATTTGAAGATGCAAATGAACTGTGTGTGCATTCAACTGTGTCCATACCAAATTTTAAACAAATAATCTAAATATTGGATTTTCTGTTAATTTTTTCGAAAAATAAAACAAATTTGGCAAGTAGCAACTATGCGTTTCTTTTTTTGAACAGTATAAAATGAAGGAAACTGTACATATTTAATGAAGTCAATTTTTCAAATAAGACTAGATCCAGACTATGACTTTAAAAAAAAAGTTTTACAATGTGTGTTTTTTTAAAATCAAAAGTTCTGGTAGCCCAAACAAAATGTTAGTTTGTTTTGTGTTTTGAGAGCGTTGGCACTGAATGCCTTGCAGCCTAATACCATTGTATCATCAACCGTTGTACGCACTAGACCTATTGAGCAATGAGTCCTGCATTCATTGGCTGGCAGTTGTCGCAATATCGTAATACTTTTGCGATAGGGCATAGCAGTTTTGTGACAAAGCAGTTTTTGAAGAGATACTCAGGGCCAATAAATGCTCTCTAATTTGCGATAGATTTCTAGCTTGCATGTTTTCGACAAGTTCCTTAGATTTTGCTCCAACCCTATTTTTACACTCAAGCCTAGTGGATTTGCCAAGTATCTTAGATACGAATGAATCTTGATTATACCCCAAAACATCTATTTATATTCAGCATTTGAACGTTGCAGTCAGCCATCACAAGTATTATCACTTCAAACGGCAGTTAGCCAAAAAATATAAAATGACTAACTAATCTCCACCCACTAAAAGTCTCACGTTAAAAATCGCAAATAAAAATTGGACTAGCAGTTAGAATGGTACCGGTAAGGGGTACGTATCACATACACATACACAAAAACAAAACCTTTATCACTGGCAGAATTTTTAATCACAACTGTATTGCTCAAGGAATTTTAACCGAAAAACGACGATTTTGACGATACATATACAGTTAAAAAAAAACACCATATACACCGTTTCTTTTGTTCTTACCAAATGATGATAGCAGAATTGTGCCCAACAACCATATATTGGAGTTACATTTGATAATTTAACAATGTTGAACCGAAAAGGTACTGACCAACAATCGCTGTAAGTGCATACAAAAACCAAAGACGCACAAATAAAAACAAAACATATGTTTTACAGCTAAAAATGCACCATGAACGTGAGTGATTATATATAAATTTGGTTTAAGTATAATTAATATGAGGATCTTCAATAATGCCGTTCTCCGGTATTCCAATGACCTGTTTCACAATGTGTATCAGGTATTGCAATGAGTTATGGAAACGGCAAGTTGTTAAAACTCACTGTGTAGATGTGAAACACTACAACCACACTAGGAAACAAAGACAATCGAACAGAAGTGAGTTTAGGCTACGAAAATAACCTACAAAAATTTGCTTTACTATACACATTTGCACGCAAGAGCATGACAGAGAGACTATTGTCAAGGACAGCTCTCTAAAACTAACAGGTTTAGTCTGTTTGAGGGGCCAGGAGTGGACTTGTTTTTTATTTTTATGTCATGTATTTTAAAACAAATTAAATCAAATCATGTAAAGGGCTTTAGAAGTAAAGCTGTTCGAGACGATAAGTAATATTTTCTGTTAAAAGAGTAAAGTGCTACTCTCAGGTTGATCGTATTTTGCTCGACCTTGGTAAATGTTTCAGTGATACGACCAAAATTGGGTAAAATGTTAAAAAAAAAACGTCTACCACCTGCCAGACTATATGCACCCAAGCCCATTGAAAGCAGAGGGAACAACTCCTGCTGGGCTGTTCTGACAAGGGTGAGGATGAAGAACACGTCATATAGACAAACATAAAAAATTAAGTGTAAGCTGGCTACGGGAGAGAAAAATCAATATAAATCTCTCAGAATGATGCTTGGCCGTCATAGATAAAGCAGATTATCAAGCTTACTTTCAAAACAATTCTGCATCATTTTAATTCAAAAGGCTATATAAATACTTACTCTTTTGGTCATCTGGAAGGCAACATTCACAACACGCTATGTTTAAAAAGGGTTGGCTATTTTAAAGCAGAGATAAGCAAAGCATCTGCCCTTTGGGATTATTGAAATTCATTTTGCCTTGCGTTGCCTTGCCTTGCCACAAAAGCTATTTGAAGCAAATCTTTATAAGCATGATAGTATCATTCATAGCAGCACATCTCGTGTCCCTCCAAGAAAGCCTCAAACAGATTGCAAACAGCGTCCACGTGGTGTCTGACGTCACTTCCAACCACAGGCAGTATCTCCTCTGCCCTGACGTACGGCTGAAGGCAATGAAGAGGGTTAGGCAGACGATGAGTAGTGCCATCTCCTACAAGAATTGGTAAAACGCTGCCCTTCTTGTGAGACCGAAGAACTGTGTCAGCGATGAAGGTCATGCGTGGAGACAATTCTGATCCAGGGGCAACAACCAGGATGACCAGGGGAGCAGACTGTGCCAGGCTAAGCTCACTGACGAACGAGAGGCGTCCTAGCGGGGCCTCCTCGTCATTCACCGACACCCTGCAAGGATGTACTGCAATGATGTACTACTTGCGATATCGTGTAGGTATATTCCAAACAAAATTAGGTTTTCAAAATCTCTCTCTCTCTCTCTCTCTCTCTCTCTCTCTCTCTCTCTCTCTCTCTCTCTCTCTCTCTCTCTCTCTCTCTCTCTCTCTCTCTCTCTCTCTCGCGCACATATAAATATGCCGCAAACATGAGAACCAATACAGAATAATTGTAGTTTCAATATTTACAAAGACAGTAGAATCTACAACAGAAGTAAGGTAAAAAAGCAAAACAATGAAAATGATAAAACTAGGTGAGCCAGGAAAGAAAGTGAGGACAAGACAAAAACTGATTGAATTGTCCGTTCGTCGCGCATAATATGGATTATGAATGTGAAGTTTGTGTCTTATCTGAAGTTTATACAATGCAACACAAATGCATTTCTCAGTCGAGGTAACAGAGTATAAAGCACATGGCTTTCCTCTGTGATAACAGGTTTACGCGAGTTTTTTTCTTTTACATTGAAATGCGAGTGAGAGCTGCGCTCCGTCATATTTTAAAGTGGCTTTGAGAGGGTTTCAATACACATATTGACAGTCGGAAAATTTCAAAAAGAAGTATATCAATGTATAATATTGCAACCCCTAGGCCACATTTAAATAATAGCATAATATACACACATGTGAACTACGTATGCAGGATAAAGTTTTCTAAGCCTATGTCAATGACCACGTCTATATATATAAGCCTTACCTCATCCCAAAAGCTGTTCTCGTTATTGTGCTCAAAGCCTCAGACATCTCCTCCAACCCAACATCTGGTCCATCAGTGTCGTGATCGTTGTAGAAGATGCAGACGTCGAACTGCTCAAGTAGCTGCTCAGCGCCACAGTTCCCTGCTTGTCCACGAGCATCAGCATCTGGCAGTATGTGCTTTAAAACCAGAGCTGAGCGGACGGCTGCATGTGCATCAGATGTGTCACCAGAGGCCAGAGCTTGTCGAAACGCTCTGCTGTACACCTGTGCTGCTACATCACGAAGCCTCTTTGTTACGTTGTTGTCATCGGTCAAGATGAATGAGCGTTCATCCGATGTGAGGAACAGGTCAAGGATGAACTTTGCTTCTTTCACTTTGGACACGCTGAAATAAAGAAAGAATGATGAGAGTGTAAAAGAAGTACAACAATATGCGCTCTCAATTGCTGCGAGGAAAGTATGCATATATATAAATCAATAACAACGACGATGAAAACAACAATGACAACGATGACAAAATAAAGCAGGCAAGCAAACAAATGCAATAAGTATACATCAGTACGTGTTTGATGGCTTACAACCATGAAAGGGTACACATTCCTCTAAGAACTATTATGAGCAATATATGTGTAAGGATCTCGTTGTCTGCCAGACTGAGGGCAAATGTCAAATTTCCCCGGTGGTTTAAAAGGTTCCATGAGGATCAAATGGCAAATTATACTTCAAGTGGTTTTAAATATTTCCATAAGAACAGAATGCCAAATTACAAGTATCTCAGGTAGTTTAAAATCGTTTCATAGAGATAAAATGTTAAATTATAGTTGTTTATATATCAAAATGATTTCATAAGGAATACTGTCAAATTCCCTCAAGTGTTTTAAACATTACCTCAGTTGGTCGGAACTCGTTCCTTGAAGTTCGAATGTCAATCACCTCAGGTGATTTGAAACGGTTTCACAAGAATATAATTTCAAGGTACGGGTGGTTTTTTAATCATTCTATGAAGATCGAATGTTAAATTACCTCAAGTGGTTTGAAATGGTTCCGCAAAGAGCTTCAGTTCTTCCTTGGTCTGTGTTAGCAAGAGTCAGGACCTCTTGGTACACTTCAATCGCCTCTAAGTGTTTCCCAACCAGCTCGTGTACGTCCGCTTCCTTTTGCCTACTGTCGCCCTCTGAGTGGCGAAGGATGTCCAGCAAACTGGCGTAGGAGGTCCACAAGCTGGCCCTGTTGGCGCTGATATGCGGCAGATGAGTCACTGCTTGGCGGCATTCCACTAGGGAACTCATGAACATGTCTTCTGCCTTCCCCTTCAGATGCTGTCGCTCCTGAACATCTTGCAAGAGCTCGCTCATATTCAGATAGCACCAGCCGCTTCTTTCATAAGCGTTTACAACGTTCAAAGCGTTGGCCGATTTTCTCTCAACAAAGATACGTTCGTAGAATTCAAGAGCCTTCCGTGGATCACGAAGGCTTTCGTACATACGACCTATGTCGTACAGCAACCCATAATTTCTGGGATTTAACTCAATACCCTTGAGATAAAAGATCTCTGCAGTTTGAATGCGAGGGTCTGAAATGTTGTAGAAGTAGCATCGATGTTTACATTGAAGCAAATTGCTGACGCCCACTTGGCCGATACCACCTTCCCTTCCTTGGTAGGAATTCCTCGTTGGTGGCGGAAACGAATGCGAGGTCTAAATGAAATGAGCAAAAGTTAGCATGATAGTGTAATGATAAGCATACAAAAAAACATTGAATCGAGCAGACCTCCTCTAAAAAAAAAAAAAACTCTCTCTCTCTCTCTCTCTCTCTCTCTCTCTCTCTCTCTCTCTCTCTCTCTCTCTCTCTCTCTCTCTCTCTCTCTCTCTCTCTCTCTCTCTCTCTGCACGGTGCGCACACACGCTCACACATACACTAGACACTCGTCATTCAGACCTGTACAAACAGATTACTTTCTCGAGTCAGTTAACATGAAATGCATCCACATATGCTTCAACCGTTCTTGCACGCTTGCTTTCAGGACTTGTTCAATCAGTCTCCCCGGCAACAGATGCAAAAAAAGACACAAAACAGAATTATTTACCTGCAGTGTGGGCCTTCCTTCTTGTGGGTTAGAGGGCCATAATTGCTCGGGTGGTCTAATGCTGCCGATACCGTCTCGTTGAGAGGTCCTTAGTGTTCCATCCGGGTTCAAGAACGCTCGTGAACTCTCCTCGAATTCTTCAAGAAGTCTGCTCTCCACTGCACTCTGAGCCTATTTATTTCATACATTTTACACTCCTCCTCCTCATCATCATCATCATCATCACCATCAGCAGCAGCAACTATGATTGTCATTATCGTCACTATCATTGCTGCTTCTTCTTCTTCTTCTTCTTCTTCTTCTTCTTTTTCTTCTTCTTTTGAGCAATGGCACAGGTATGTTTGCATCGAAACAGAATTGATTAGAAGCTCATTTCCATTTAACGGACATTTCATATTTATACCAAAAACAGAGGGCAAACAGTTAAGTTAAAAAATAACGTTCTTCCCGTGTGAACGATCATTTAAACAACTGCAGATCTGTCTAGACTGTTATGTAGGACAAGAGCATCCCCAAACTTGGACACATATATTAAAAAGTCAACAGCCTGGCTACTTCCTGCGCAGATATTTTTTGCTGCATACGTTTTGTAACTACACATTAATTATTTCAACATACGAATTTACTTTCGTTGGTGTGTGTCCAAGTGCAAATTATGCTCTTGTCTCATGTATAGCGCCATAGAACAAGAAATTTCAAAAGAACTGACTGAAAAAAGTAACAAGAAACATGCACGTACTCACAGCGGCATATTTACAAGATTAAATCAGAAATGTAAGCTTTGAAACAAGAAAAGTAAATAAATCAGTCTTTTAGTATTTCAAATAAAATGTTTGTGCAACGATTAATTATGTGCAACGTCATTATACTTAAAGAATAAGTTCGACCATGGTAAGGAACAAGAACTTTAGGAACAACATTTTTAGGAATGATGCAAAACTCAGATGCAAACCACAGGGACGATTCTTACTCTGGTAGGTGGATGACGATTCCTGGACACATTCTCGGCAACGCTCGTTTGAGATGTTCCAAACTGGCCACCCGTGTCCATATAAGGCCTTTGACCAAACGTGCCATCCATTCCGTGTTGTTCGTGACCACGTCCAGTTGTGTCCAGTGGACCAAATGGAAGGATGGAGCCCACTCCATCAGACTGTGTCGTTCTGAAATGTCCCGCTTCGTCAATGAATGGAGTGCGGTCAAATTCAGCTGCCAACAGCTCAGCTTCCCCGGGATCGTGTTGCACAGGACACTGACCAGGAGGGCACTGAAACACGACAGCATTAGGCCTACACTTGGCCACTTCATCGGACCATCGTATCATTAAATCGTTGTATACATATAGAAAACCATTTCACAGGAATTAAAGTCACAAACAAGGTTGTCTCTTACATTTTGCTCGTGAACGAAGTTCATATATTTTATGCAGTTTTAAAAATGCATCGATCATGAATTTTTCACTCGAAATAACAAAGTTGTCTATGTCTACACTGTCCGTCAACACAACGAAACACTATTACACCATCTCAGTGACTAGACTAAGAGAGTAAGGTGTTGTGTAGAGAAACAGTCATTTTGAATTCCACACCTTTCTTTCGTTAGTTTCACGAAAAACAAGGGCGCGCTCTGCAGTTAGACAGTACTGCAACGCACAAGCATTCGTTTGGATATATATATGTCATTTTTTCCGGTTTGAAACCAAACAACCTATCAGTTCTGGTTGTTATCGTTGCAACCCGTGTGCCAGTAACAACGTGAACGAAAGCGTTTCAGATTACTCTTGTTCCACAAAGAATACTATCCCTTTAGCCCTACGTTGGCCCTAACCCTATCCATTACTCCACTGTCAGATATTTAGCCTTTTATGACAACTGTAGCAGCACCAATAAATTACAGTCTTTTGACAAGAAATCAAGCTCTGTGGTGAAAACAATCCTACCATAATTGTTTGGACTGGAGAGAGAGAGAGAGAGAGAGAGAGAGAGAGAGAGAGAGAGAGAGAGAGAGAGAAAGAGAGAGAGATAGACTCAGAGATAAAGAGAGAGAGAGAGAGTGAGAGAGAGAGAGAGAGAGAGAGAGAGAGAGAGAGAGAGAGAGAGAGAGAGAGAGAGAGTATCTGCTTGGTTTTGACGTTTCTGGTTCTTCAACAATAACTATACAGAATAAACCTTAATTCACGTAATCATGATTAAAAAAATTGATTTATATTTTTTTTAAACTATTAACTAAAAAAAATAAGACATAATAAATGAATAAATCCTCGTCAGCAGAGGCTTCAGTTCTTGTATTACTCTTCTTACAAACTGAATAAAAGCATTACTAACGTCGAGCTTCCTCCACCACCACCACCACCACCACCACCACCACCACCACCTCCTCCTCCTCCTCCTCCTCCTCCTCCTCCTCCTCCTCCTCGTCATCATCCTCATCATCATATTCATCATCAACTTCATCGTCGTCATCATCACCACCACCACCACCACCACATCCATATTCCCAACCACCAGCAACTATTCAGCCTCACCAAAGAACAGCAGGATCCCCCGCACAACTCCGTAACATAACTGGACGAATCAGAACATCCCGTTTCCAATGTCTCTCCATCGCTGGCGTTATTTTGCTCTCTACGGTCAGCTGAAAAACTTGAAGGAGGTATGAATGCTACCTTCTTCCCATACATGTAGAGGTACGTTTTGCCAAAGACTTGATAAACCATAGAATTCTTGTGTTTTCGCAAGGACTCGTCAAGGCAACGCACTGCCCTGTCAAAGTCATTACTGTGCAAAAAGTGACGCCCACACTCGCGAAGAACGTAGTAGTCTAGATCCTGGAAGTGATCCATAAGCTTTTCAATTAAGTCTGCGTCGTCGAAGTTTTCGCACAGATTTTTGATGGGTTCTCTATCCTCTTCTCTGGCAACTTTGACGAATCCCAAGAGATGAGTAATCAGCCTGCTCAATTCGACCGTGGCCCTAGCTTTGTAGATAGGATTCGGACATTTGCTTGCTGCATCGTTCAGCAAATAAACAGCTTCTCTGGCCAGGTCAGACGCGGAAAGCTGTTGGTGCTCCGAGTAGGCTTGAACATTGAAGTTTCGCCTTATGGCGAGAGCAAGATCGTACTTCCACAGAAAGACATCGGAATCCGGACACGCATTAATTACTTTCCGCAGGAGATCCACCGCAGTGAGAAACCCCTTTGGTCCTACACAGATGAGCAGGTGGGCTTTCTCTGATTCTGCTATTACCAGCTGGTATTCGAAATCCGGTACCTTGTACAAGTCCTGAAGATACTCTACTGTACGGGCGCAGTCTTGCTTGCGGTTTAACTCCCACTGAAGGACAGCTCGCAACGTCAGGAAGATGATGGACTTGCTTGAATCTTCCAAATCGGCCTCGCAGTGATCAAAGGCCTCCCGAGTGCGCCCCAGATGGTAGAGAAGGAAGATGATCAGGTTGCGACATCTCGTTTTCTCCAAGTAATAAGGGAAACAGTCCTCTGCCATTTCCGCTTGTTGCCTTCCCAGCAAGGCCTCGATGTGCGGAGTGCTAATATTTTGGCGGAGCCATTGCCTCAGGGAGAAGAGGTGCGGGAAGACGTCTAGGTCCTCACAGAACTTCTGCTGACGCTGGTCCTTCTCTGCTCGCCATATCATATAATGCCGCTGAGCTGCAAGAAATGAAAAGACACAGATATAGAACGTTCCATAGGCTGTGTTTGTGCTTAACTTTGCAGATTTCCAATGTTGCCAGTCAGCGCCATGTCAAAGTCCCGCTTGTCAATTGTTTTGTTTTTAAATATTATTATTATTTTATTTTTATTTTATTTTTCGGGAGGAGGGGACAATATGCATTATCTACAGCACTCAAATCCAGACTGATCAGCACATTACCACATTATATATCCATATTTATCATTAAAAGGTTAATATCAAAAAATGTCTTAACATAAAATGAACATTTTTTTGAACATGTTTGGTTGATTCTGACAATTAAAAACTCCGCGCGTAATTTTTGGAAAAGAAAAAAATAACATCAGATTAAAAAAGATGTTTATTGGCTGTAAAATGCAAAAAAGAAAAAAAGATTGCATCTGTTGCATAGATTTACCCAACCAATATATATATGGGAGTAAGAAAAATGTACAGGCCTGCATCATCATGCATTCAGTGAGGAAAATTGGTAAAAGAGAATTCAATGAATACAACAAATAACTACCAATAATATTGGTCCAAAAGAAATTTAAGTAGACAAAGTATAATATGTAATGTTAAAACTTTTCCTATACTTCAGTTCGTTTATATTTTCCAGTCTCTGGCAGTGCCTTGTCATGTTTTACATCACATTAAGTCCATTGTGTTTAGGTTTATTTTGAAGAAAAACACGTGTATTTGAAAAAGTAGGACAAAAAGTAACGTGTAAAGTAAGAGAATATGGTTTGAATATGATCAGTAAATGTTGTGTTATGCACAAATCATTGTTTGTGTTTTTTGTCTTGATAGTCTGCAAAACTCGACGCACAATTATTGGTCTGTTATTCCAAGATAATGTTTGTCAAGGTTGGGCATTGGTTTATCTTGTTTCGATTCACATGCATCTTCCAAGGCGTTAATAATTTCAGATCAGTGTTTTGGAGACAACTTTTACTGACCTGGCTAGATAATAAAAGTATTTTTTGTAAAAAGTGTGATCTTACACCAGTCCAGTATTGTTAAAGGACCAATGTATTTAGAACAATATGAATACATGTATAATAAAAACAGAAATGCTTATCATTTAAATACTTTATTAAATGTCTTATTTTACTTGTTAAGGATGTTATGAATGAAAATGGTGTTATTATTTCATTCTCAAAAGTAAACAAAAAACAAAACTACTTCATGAAAGGTCATACATTCATCAAAAACAAATGAAACTTAGCGATATGTTTTGTCTTCTTACAGAGTCATGGAGTGCGTGTATCTGTGTTTCGATGCACAGACGTTCGGAGAAACACGAACGTCAAGTTCAAGTAAAACGACCCCTGACACACACATTTTGACCCGTGACGTTGTATCGATAAATGAAGCACAAATAAGAAACAATAATAAAAGCAAAGAAAATAGCAACAAGATATGCAAACATCTAACAAAGCCGAGCAAGCAGAATGACAGGTCTAATGAAAAACAAAGAGGTTCTGAGTCGGAAACAAGATCGCGATTCTTTCCTTCGCTGCACGACGCAAATCTTCTGTGACCTTTGACCAAACGTAGCTTCCACATTCGATCACTCAGCTTAATAATTACAACAGAAAGCCGAGGGGGTGGAATACCGAGATGAACCTACAGAACTGTGCATCCTCAAACCTGACATATTCATCCCAACATTTAATGAACTCAAAAACACAGAAAGTTGCTTTCACACGCCAGCTCATTCTGATAATCCTCGCTCCACGGCTATCGTTGATTGCCAGTGGTTATCAAACCGGGACTCGTGTGGTTATCAGCACGGAATTAACCCGTGTTTCAAAGCATGGCTCCCTGGGTTGATTGTGCACTTATTTTCTCACTACCAAAATGATGACAAAAACGATGTTTGGTGGTTTGTTGACGGCCGCGGTCAATAAATATGAAACAAAAAACGATATGCTCCCCCTCGGACCGACAAAAAAGCTGGTCTGTCAACAACCCATCAAACATCTTATATTATGCACAGCACTTAAATCCAGATTGATATACACATAACTATACCGACATTTTTCACTGCAGGATTTAATTATTAATGTTAGTAATATAACACCAAAGCATATTATAACATGTTTAGTTGATTTTGATGTTCATATTTCCAAGTGCCTGTGATTCAGTTTTGAAAAAGAAAATATATTGTCATCATTTTCACGAGTTTTCATTCACAAAATAAATCTCATGTTCCCCAGGCAATAAATCCCCGGTTACCATAGTTGCAGGAAGCAGGTAATCAAAAGCAAACCCAATAGAAACGCTCGGGGATTCTTCGGCTCTTTTCATTGGTGTTTCCCCAGACCTAAACAGACGACACGACACTGCTTTGCAAAGTTCCAAAAACGAACTTGCAAACTGGCAAAAGTAAACAAATAACAAAACTACTTCATGAAAGGTCATACATTCATCAAAAACAAATGAAACCTAGCGATATGTTTTGTCTTCTTACAGAGTCATGGAGTGCGTGTATCTGTGTTTCGATGCACAGACGTTCGGAGAAACACGAACGTCAAGTTCAAGTAAAACGACCCCTGACACACATTTTGACCCGTGCACAAGACGTTGTATCGATAAACGAAGCACAAATAAGAAACAATAATAAAAGCAAAGAAAATAGCAACAAGATATGCAAACATCCAACAAAGCCGAGAAAGCAGAATGACAGGTCTAATGAAAAACAAAGAGGTTCTGAGTCGGAAACAAGATCGCGATTCTTTCCTTCACTGCACGACGCAAATCTTCTGTGACCTTTGACCAAACGTAGCTTCCACATTCGATCACTCAGCTTAATATTTACAACAGAAAGCCGAGGGGGTGGAATACCGAGATGAACCTACAGAACTGTGCATTCTCAAACCTGACATATTCATCCCAACATAAAGTTGCTTTCACACGCCAGCTTTGATTGCCAGTGGTTATCAAACCGGGACTCGTGTGGTTATCAGCACGGAACCCGTGTTTCAAAGCATGGCTCCCTGGGTTGATTGTGCACTTATTTTCTCACTACCAAAATGATGACAAAAACGATGTTTGGTGGTTTGTTGACAGACCAGCTTTTTTGTCGGTCCTCGGGGGGCATATCGACTTTTGTTTCATATTTATTGACCGCGGCCTTCGGCCTTGGTCAATAAATATGAAACAAAAGACGATATGCTCCCCCTCGCACCGACAAAAAAACTGGTCTGTCAACAACCCATCAAACATCTTATAATGTTGACTTGGAAAAGAGAAACTGGTTATTGACTGTAAAATGTACAAAAGAAGGAAGGTTAGGTCTGTTACACTGGAAAATATTGCATAAAATTTACCCAACCAGTATTTTGTTAAACAACATGGGATTAAGAACATTTATTTATTTATTTATTTATTTGGTGTTTAACGTCGTTTGATTAAGAACATCGAATAAGTGTTATATAATGACTTGGACACCCTCGAACATTTTTTTTATTGCCAAGAGGTGATGAAGGGTTGGAAAGTATGCACAGATTTTGTTTGTAAGACATTTTATATTCAACAAAGTTTTAAATGAAAAAGATGTATTATATTTGATTATTTTAGGGAACAATAGAAAAATGATTATATTTATTTTGTGAACTATTGTATCTTAATTACAAAAATGACCATGGGAAAATCTTAATGTGGGGGGAAAAGCTAGATTTGGGTGTATTATTGGAATTTTGAGTTAAACATAAGAAATTTATGGTATGATTTTTTGTGTTGGTTATTATAATATCAGTTTATTAATTAGGTTTTTGATAAGAAAATGTAAGAATTCGGTTGAGAAAAAAAGACCGATGAAGAAGGATACTCCCCGCCAGTAAAAGAGAAAGAGAAAGAGACAAGACAAGACAAGACAAGACAAGACAAGACAAATTCTTTATTAACGAGGGTAATGGCATAAGCGAGAGAGAGAGAGAGAAAGAGAGAGAAAGAGAGAAGTTGACATACTGACTGACGTGCATATTTTAACACGGTGGGGGAGGGGGGGGGGGGGTTGATGGCATCTTAGTGGATTCAGGAACTGGAGGATCTTATTTGGATATTTTACACTTTGTCTAGAGATTTGGTCAGCTTTTGATGACTCAGTTTCTCAGATTGCTAAGGTGTGACTTGGAAAGATTGTTTTCTTTAAAATTGTTATTATTTGTAGATTGTGTCAGTACTTCGTATTGATGCGGAACTTAACTCTAGTTGGTTTCCTTCCCGGCTGATGACCCGTCCACTTGTGTCTAATCAGCGGCCTGGTCACAGAGTCAAGTCCTGCCAGTTGCCAACTGTTGAACTCCGAAATAGCACACATTATCAACAGCATTAGTCAGTTCTACCCTTGCAAGGACATGTGAGTTTATTGTCGGATACACACAGAATTAAACGCTCGAGACTTCGTCGAGTTAACTACATGTCACGTATCGTAAGTTCCGGGTTAGTACGCCAGTGGTGAGTGGTGTCTAGTGACTCACCTTCATCGCCGTGGACGGCTGGCGTCGCGTTCGCCATGACAAAACAGGGTCCGGATCGTCTCTCAGATTTTGTCACATGTACAAGGTCAACATTTCCAAGATTACAAAATATTCGTGTAAAACACGATTACCATAATAAAAGTACAATTCGCCATACTCGAAGAATGTTCGAGCCCCTTCCGTGAAACCGAAAATTGCACCACGCTCATTGGTTGAACTAAGCAATCTTCTACATTGAAGAGTGTTATACGGGAAGTAACGCAGTTATTGCGAATCTTTGAAATTGACGGAATTCGCTCGCTCAGCAGAACCAGTGACAGTGTAATTCACACCGAGCGAGTTTTCGCGAGGAACAGGGTTGAGCTACGGTAGGGTCACTGCGCATGTCTGGTTTTTTTCTTCGCGGAAACGCTGTTGGGTTGTGTCCAGTCGCGTCCCTTGCAACAAGATGGCGACAAGCGCGTTACGGATTTACTGTTGTGGAGAGTTGATGGACGACGATGATGAACAAGCAGTACTGTTTTATTGTTGATGTGAATGTAATGCCAAAACATCGAACTATCGATTCGAACGTCAATGAAGAAGTGAGCGTGAAAATCGAGCGCAAAACAGCCGGGTAAAAGTTCAGGGCGCTAAAGTACATTTGAGCCGAAATCGCACCCAAACTCCTGTTGACCTCATTTCTTCCCAAAATAAACATCACTGCTAAAATAAAATGCATTAAAACCAAGACAGTATCCAACCCAGTATCCTTAATTTTTGAAAGGCTAAGTGATTTACAACAAATGTCTTCTCACAATCCGTAACTTTGTCAAAAAATATTTGCAGAAGTTTCTCACCTCGCCTTGGCAGCCATCTTGGAACTGGAGAGACCCTACGCAGGAAGCAAGGTTGAAAGTTGGTTAACCGGTGACGTCACTCCAGTCGTACCGGACCGAGTTTTTGCGACCTCCGGTTCGACTCGAGTCACCTTAGTTGACGCTAAAACTCGCTCACCGTATACCGTGGTTGCACTAGGCAAATCTGTCCGAAGCGGTTGCACCCTATAATTATTGTTCTGTCCGAAGGGAGACACGCGACGTAAGTTTCTGCACAAAATCACCTGTAATTCCTCACAAATGACATATCATCACAAAACTACCGTTTGTACTTTGGCCTAAGCCCAAGCCGGTGTCATACTATGACTCATAGCATTGATTTGTTTCATTGCTTCAATGTGTTTGTGAACGTTGCCCTTCAAGTATTTACACATTTCAAGCGCATTATGTGCAAATTTTGACTTTCCGCAGTTACTAGGGAAATTCAAGCACATGAGAAAGGCTACACACGCAGGGATGTCGTTAGGCGTCGGACATCGGACATATAACGATAAAAAAAAAAAAAAAATATCCGATTCACATTGCCGCATGTATCTGTATCTGTATCTGTCTGTTACGCTGCACTTGTAGAACAAGTCATCCAGATGTCTGGCATTGTTGCAGCGGAGTGGGGGGTGCGCAGCTAGTTCTTTATCGTCGTCTGGCTACTGCCAGCGCCGACTTGAAGCTCTCGGTCGATGCCGAGGTTACAGTTTCTTCATCTAATTGGTTCCAGGCCACTACAGTCTTTGGGAAAAACGAATGTCTGTATTGCTCAGTGTTACAGCGTGGCACAGTGAAGCATCTGCTATTGTTCCTGATGTAGTTGTCTACTGGATTCGAGGTGCTAAAGTCTCTGGAAGATTGACGTGGACGAATGAGGCGTCCTGGTTTTTGAGGGATCAGGAACTTGTCAGGCGGGATTGCCGGCACCAGCCCCTCAACCACTTTGTAGAAGGAGGTTAGACGCAGGTGTTCGCGACGTTCCTGGAGGGTTGGTAGTTGGAGCTTGTGTAGGAGCCCAGTGACGAAGCCAGGAGTCGTGGTTCTGTAGTCACCAGAGATGAAGCGGGATGCGTTCCGCTGTATGCGCTCCAATCTCTCGACGTCCTGCTTAAGGTATGGGTCCCAGATGGTGGCACCATACTCAAGAAGAGGGCGGATGAGGGCAAGGTAGGCGTTGTGCCTGCAGTTTGATGGGCAGTGGTGCAGGTTGCGGCGGAGGAATCCGAGGGTGCTGTTAGCTTTCTTAGTGATGTAGTTGATGTGGGTGGACCACTTCAGGTCGTTCGAGAACTGAATGCCAAGGTAGGGGTTCGTGGGTACACGGCTCTTGAGGATGGTGCTGTCTAGGGAATAGAGGTAGGAGGAAGGGGTTTTCCGTGCTAGAGTCATGACGTAGCATTTTGTAGCGTTGAAGGCATGCCCCATCTCTCTGCCAAGGATTCAAGGCTCTTCAGGTCTTCCTGGAGGGCGATGTGGTCGCTGAAGTCAACGATCTCCCTGTAGAGGAGGCAGTCATCTGCGAAGAGGCGCACTTGGGACTTGGCTGCATCCGGGAGGTCGTTGATGTGGCAAAGGAAGAGAAGAGGCCCTAGCACGGTGCCTTGCGGGACTCCAGAGTCGACAGTGGTTGGGGCGGAGGTCGTGCCTTCCACAACTACCTGCATGGTACGTTGGGTGAGGAAGGTCTGGAGCCAGGCGAGGATGGGGCCGGAGATTCCGTAGCTGTTGAGTTTGTGGAGGAGACGATCATGGGGTACCGTATCGAAGGCTTTGGAAAAATCCAAGATGGCCATGTCGACTTGGCGCCCCCGGTCGTATGAGGATAGCAGGTCTTCTGTTGTTGTCAGGAGCTGGGTCTCTGTGGAATAGCCGGACGAGTCGGAAGCCATGACTTTAGATGTCCTATCGTTTTAGCCTGAGCGTGGTCATTGTCCGATATGTACTCCATTCCTTCGCGGACAGCGCGATATTCGTTAATTTTCATTTCAAGATACAAATCTTCTAAAAGACCGAACGCTCTTGTGTTCAGCTGACACAGAAGTTGCCAGTGCCGCGTGCGGATCTTTTCTTTTGTCGGGAATTCCCGAACCGTTTGCGGTATGCGCCGTTTGGGTATAACCATCTCGGTGCAGCGCACTGATCTAAAAATAGTGGATTATTTTTAGATCAGTGCATGCTACAGGAGTACGGGAGACAACTCCAACTGACTAAATTTGTCGTCTGCTTTTGTTTTCGATACGAGACGAAGCACTGAATTATGCCGCTGGAAAAAAAACTAAAGCCTGCAAAAGATCAGCATTAGATCAAACCGATCATTTTGTTTTTCAACTTTTATCTAAATCATGCAGTTTGTAATCAGAGTAAGAGCTCTGAAGTTGTTGATGTTGGTTTCTTTTTTGTGTTTTCTTTGAAACTAAACAAATACGACATCGTACGCACACTGTGTTGATGTATTTACTATATTATGTGTGTGTTCTACAGCGCGTGGGTGTGTGGGTGTGTGTGTGTGTGTGCGTGTGTGTGTGGGCGCATGACTTTGGAACAATTCCATGAAATGTGTTATAAGCTGTTTGCAATTTGGCGCAAATTCATAATGTCCTATAGTACACTTTCTGAAAGCGGTCAAATGTCCTATTGATGCTGAAGAACTCAGGACATTTGTCCTATAGGTATGAATTTGTAGCAACATCCCTGCACACGATTGTAATGTGATCTATGGTCATTTCTTGACATCTGAGTCAGATGGTATGATTTAGGCAGTATACTTGGACCGGTAGTTTTAACCATTTTTAGTAACGACCTCAGTACCAGGCCAGGTGCAATTTCTAGTGCATGTAAAAATTGTGCCGATGATGAAAAGAATTATATTACAACAGATAACAGTGTAATTTTACAAAATAATTTCTAGAATGGTCGGGCACGTGGAATTTGTATTTTAATGCTGCCCTCTGCTCAGAACACTGTTTAGCAACGATTTGTCTTTTTGTCGCTCATAAGTCGATTTATTTTCACAACTATCCCCAAAATGTAATTAAAGGCACAGTCAGCCTTCCGTAAACCATCACAGACACTGTCAGGCTTTTACACACAGTGAAACACCCTTTCAGTTAAAGGCACAGTGCAGCTCACGGCCTTCGTTTCGCGTTTTTGTTGCAGCTGAGTGCATTTACAGTTCAAAAATCCTCCTATGGTAGTAAAACAAACCCAAAACTAACCAACGACGACATCTGTGAAGCTCGACAGTTTCTTGTTCGCGCGAGTGCATAAATTAACCTAGTTATTACGTGGTGTTTGGTCGGAGTTCGATTCAACTGAGTGATTCCGGCCTCTATTTTGTTTCACACAAACTCATGATGATGTCTGACATAGTTTGCTAGTGACGTGTCTTTTTGTGCATGATGTGGTGATCTACCTGATCTAAATTTAGATCCAAAAATAGGTCAAGACCAGCCGGGTCCGAGTACGAAATTAATTCGTCAAAAATCGCAGTTCTTGACTGGCTTTGGGTGCAAGTCAATGAAACTTGGTAGTTCTTCTAACGGATAGCTGCCTGATGTATGACTAAAAGCCCCAGGGGTTCCGTGCACCTGGATTTGACAAGTTCAGTACCTTTAAACACTCACCGCTTGAGAACATTCTATGTGCCCTCCGTAAAGAGCGAGCAATGTTCAAAGAATTTATTTTTGCGTGGTTTATTGTAACCATGAGCCATCCGGTGAACCCGTGTGATCCAGTTTCCTTTTTTTCACAATTTAGTCATCCGTTTGTGATTTCAATGCCACTCGCTGTAAGCTTATCTGCAATAGCACGTTATTGTGTACCTCTGAATGTAAAACGCAACAAACGGCTGCGAGTCACATGAACTAGAGCGGTGGCTGTTGGCCGTTAAAAAAAACTGCTACGGTGAGAAAGACGTTTCCGGGCTTTTCTTTTTTCAAACTTTCAAAACTTCGAATTGTACTGATCTTGTCTTGATGAAAAAAGAATTCTTTTATGATTTAAGAATGTTTGTGTAACAAGCTGTCAATTTATTATTTAGATTTTAAAAGTTAGGTCTAGCACCAAAACGAGGCACCCGATTGTCCGTTCGGATAGTCCACGAAATTAATTCTTTGAAAATGTCTCACTCAGTCTCAACAGAAAGCAGCCAAGATATTCCCGTTCGGTGAGCATTCAAATGGAAGTATGCTTGCACTGTATGTAGAGGCTCGGGGAGCTCAGTGATGGTTTACGGGAGGCTTACTGTACCTTTAACATCCACCGTGACCACGTTATTGCGGGTCTAAAGGCTGGGTGCGGTGTGCCAAAATGGACACAAATAACCGTTTTACAATTTTCTTACGTAACCAAGCACAATGTCTTGACGTAAACTCCCCAAGATAGAAAGGATTCTCTCTTTCATCGTGACTTCTCGAGTTCTCGGTAGGCATTTGACGTAATTAGTTCACGTGCGGGACCTGATCGTCCTCAGCTAGAAAAATGATGAAAATTCATTCGTAAAAATATTGCAGTTTTCGACTCCTTGCAAGGTCAAGAAAACTTGGTATTATTTCAAATGAATAGACGGTTGGAAATGAGAAGCACAGTCATTTTAAATTCGCATTTCCCCCGGCACTGATTCAGCTTTCAGATACAATATATACTCGAGACTAAAATGTTTCCTGGTCAAATTAAAGAAGTACACTTTTTTAAGGAAGAAAACCATGTCAGTTTCAAACCAGGGCCGGACCAAACAGTGAGTTGTAAGGGGGGGTTCCTCCTTTTTTTTTTGGGGGGGGGGGGGGGGGAATCAGCGAAGTGGCGAAGCCACAAGCGCGCGCCTGCTTTGCAGGCGCGCGAACTAGGGGGGTCCGGGGGCATGCTCCCCCGGAAAATTGTTGAAAAACGGTTAAAATCTGTGCAATCTGGTGCATTCTGGGCCTTGTTTTGAGGGTTAAGAGCAGCATTGTTTTGGTGCTAAAACTAGTAAAAGTCAAAGCAAGGTACATGCTTTTTCCAGGGGTGGGGTTCCGGAACCCCTGGAACCCCCCCCCCCCCCCCCCCGGGTCCGGCCCTGGTTTCTTGCAAATGAAGGAAATTGGTGGTAAAATTTGATAGTCACCCTAGTATATATTCGATTTCTTCGAAAACGTGCACAGGGTGGTTACGTCCCTTAAATGAGAAGGGAAGTAATTTTAGGATGAAGCAGATTTCAAAGTTTAATAAAATGTTTTGGTTGAACGAATTTGACCCCATGAATATCAAGTACCTAAGCTCGATCATCAATACTATGGTTGGGAGGGGGGCTTTTCAGCGTGTAGATTATACATGATCAAGGAGGCCGAATCAGAAAGCTGAATGCCGGGGGAAAGCTGAACGTCTTACACGGGCACTTGGAACTAATTATGCATTGCTTTTATTGCTGGACATGGACGCGAAAAGCACTGTAACTTTATAGGATTTAAAAGATTTTGACTGCGTTTTTTTGGACTTACCGACCTTTAGAAGGGTTAGAGGTGATTTAATCCAAGATGTTTGTTTAGTTTAGTAAAAGCCGTTTTAGGAATATTTTTGTTTCACAGAACTGCACCTCTTTGGCATGACCTTGCACCATCTGTTAAAAATAGCACAAAATGAAAAATCAACTCGTTAAGAATCAGCTGGACGAAGATATTATTTTTTTAAGACTGAATGTAAATGATATATAGTGAACTAGATGAATACCCACTTCGCCGGGAAGAAGTAGAGCCGAATACCCGGCGCAGCCGGGTGTACGACGGCTTTGCCGGCGCACGAAGGAAGGGAGATAAACGCGCAAAACACTGGAGAAGATAAGGAAGAGTTGTGGACAGTGACCTTCTAAAAACAGTAACGGGAATATGGATGAAAGCGTTGTGGACAGTGACCTAAAAATAGTAACGGGAATATGGATTGACGCCACACGAAGGAAGGGAGATAAACACAAAACACTGGAGAAGATAAGGAAGAGTTAATGGGAATGGATGTAGTGGATGTACAGAAAAACCAAAATCGGTTCAGCGCTGCGCGCTGAGAGCACATGTTGAAAATTCTCATCGACCAGGTTGTGTCCGGGGTCTACCTGAATATGCCCACCAAATTTGAAGCAGATCCATCGAGAACTTTGGCCGTGCATCGCGAACACACAGACAGACAGACAGAAGCCATATAGATTACCCAAAATAAATAAAATAATGTTGACAGATATTGATGGGGCTATTCTTTTCTTTATTTGAACGTCGTTTTCAACCACGAAGGTTATATCGCGACGGGGAAAGGGGGGAGATGGGATAGAGCCACTTGTCAATTGTTTCTCGTTCACAAAAGCACTAATCAAAAATTTGCTCCAGGGGCTTGCAACGTAGTACAATATATTACCTTACTGGGAGAATGCAAGTTTGTTTGTTCGTTTAACGCCCAGCTGACCACGAAGGGCCATATCAGGGCGGTGCTGCTTTGACACATAACGTGCACCACACACAAGACAGAAGTCGCAGCACAGGCTTCGTGTCTCACCCAGTCACATTATTCTGACACTGGACCAACCAGTCCTAGCGCTAACCCCATAATGCCAGACGCCAGGCGGAGCAGCCACTAGATTGCCAATTTTAAAGTCTTAGGTATGACCCGTCCGGGGTTCGAACCCACGACCTCCCAATCACGGGGCGGACGCCGTAACACTAGGCCAACCGTGACGGGGAGAGAATGCAAGTTTCCAGTACAAAGGACTTAACATTTCTTACATACTGCTTGACTAAAATCTTTACAAAAATTGACTATATTCTATACAAGAAACACTTAAGGGTAAAAGGAGAAACAGAATCCGTTAGTCGCCTCTTACGACATGCTAGGGAGCATCGGGTAAATTCTTCCCCCTAACCCGCTGGGGGTGATGGGGCGATTCATCGGCTTCGTGGCCTACTGCATTTGTACCACCAAACTAAACTAAACTTGCTTTAAAATTATCTGAAATTTCATGGGTGTCATGCTTGAAATTCATTACTTAAGTCGGGATCAAGTTTTTTGGTTTTTTTTTACAATTTACAAGTAAAGTAACGGTGTTCTATTTTGTTTCTCAGTCACTCTTTTATGGGATGATCATTTCAGGTGCACTCACGTGGTCGTGCATGTTCGGTTTGGGGAGCTGGAGGAGACGAAGAAGTGAACTCGAAAAAGCTTTTGGTACTATGAGATGCATGAATTCATATTCAATGATTCATAACTGCTGTTTTCAACTGCAATGATCAAAGGGACCAACAGAAAGTGGTAGTTATGAAAAGATGAATTGCATAAAATATGGATTAATACAAAATTACCAGCTGTTTGAATAAGTTCGAGTGGTCGAGTGCAACACCGGTCTTACTTACAAACCAAAGGCTAACTAATATTTTACACCTGAATACACAAGCACCCAGAGAGAGAACCACTTAATGTCCTCATGCGAAGACACTAAACAAACAAATCATAAGCCAAGTGAACAAGCTTGCGTTTCTCACATCATTCTCACTATACGCACACAACACATGCACTGCTCATACTTCTCAAACACAGCAGCATAGACCATCCTCAACATTTATTAACATCCCCAACATTAATTAACACTGGAGGCGAAGTTGGTTGCATTTTTTTCACTTTTCTTCTTCACAGTCATGAATCGACCTTGACAGTTTTTTTCATCACAAGACAGCGTTTTCTTAGCGTGCTGCCATGGACACCTGCCAGACTCGGATGAGTTTGTCGCTGTATCCAGCAAAGAGCGTCTGTCCGTCAGCAGACCAGGCCAGGGACAAGCACATTGGTGGCTCACGTCCGTGACCAGCTGTCATCACGTCGGGTTTCAGCTCATCCACGATCACCTTGCCTTCCAGATCCTATATTGAAAGAGAATACCATTAGTGACTGATCGCTGATGGAACAGCACCGTACTGTGCACAAAGTGACAACTCAGACAAGTGTCTCCCTGTTTTTCTACTTCCATCCATCTTCTCTTACCCTGACCTAATATCTGCCAGGGAAAAGTTTAAAGTACTTGTTTTCAAAGAAACAAGACCAAGAAAAAAGCCCAAATGGCACAGGCAGACCCATTAGCATGACTATATGACAGAAATTAATATGTAAATCGCCGTGAGCTCTTGTGAGAAACGGCGATTAATAAATGTCCATTATTATTATTATTTATATTTCCCCCATCGACAAGACAATTAACATTTCCTTTTTTTTCTTCTTTTTTGTTGTTGCAGGAAACTGGCTTAAATTGTAATAAACGACAGCATCATGAAACATGTCTACTCTCAATTCAACTGCTAAATCACAAACACTTAATTTATTATAATATTATTGATTGCCAATGTATGGTCTCCAGTTACATCAAATCACTCAGGGGGTAGTGAAGTATGAACTGCAGACCAACGTCACTTTTGCACTTTCGTGAAGATGGCACATTTAGAAAAATGGACACCGCAGGAAAATGCTTTCCATCAGTTAGCAATCTCTACGTCTTGGAGCAGGTGGTTGGGGAATGCTTCTAATGCGGTGCCTTTTGCAGATAAAGCCAGTTACCATGCTTGCTATCGAACAGCGTAAGGTTTTAAAAAAAACATGGGAGCCATCATTAAACAAGAAGAGCAAACGCTCGATCGAGTCACTTTCGCAGTTCTGAATATTATATGAGGCATCAGATGGACAGGAAGAAATTGCTATTCACAACACAATGAGTCACGTTCACATAAAATTTGAGCCCGGTCACTTTTATAGTTTCCGAGAAAAGCCCAACGTTAAGTTGTGTGTTGCCGAACAGAAAAGGCTAGTTATCTCCCTTGTTTTTCTGATAACGTTCGTAAAAGGCTACAGATGTAAATACTTTGATGTAAAGAATAATCCTACAAAGTTTCAATCACATCCGATGAACTTTGTCAAAGATATAAAATGTCTAATTTTTCCTTTGACGCTGACCTGTGACCTTGAAAAAGGTCAAAGGTCAACGAAACCATCGTTAAAGTGTAGAGGTCATTGGAGGTCACGACTAAACAAAATATGAGCCCGATCGCTTTGATAGTTTCCGAGAAAAGTCCAACGTTAAGGTGGTGTCTACGGCCGGCCGGCCGGCCGGACAGACTAACACTGACCGATTACATAGAGTCACTTTTTCTCAAGTGACTCAAAAACATAGCGCACTTGCTCTGAAAAAGCAATAGTTATTCAATCAATCAATGCCTTCCCAAAACCATTCCACCATTCTCCCCCCCCCCCCCCCCCCCCCCAACTTTTTCTTTGTGACAGTCTACAGCTGCCACACAACCTCAAATATCTTTGATTGATTAAACCAAACAAGTTCTTTCTGTATTTCACCAGCATGACGACTTACCCAGATCTTGATGGAGGGTCCTGTGGCGGCACAGAGCCAGTAGCGGTTGGGGGAGAAGCACATGGCACGGATGCCAGCACCGCCGTCCAGGGTGTACAGGTGCTTGCCCTCGTTCAGATCCCACAACATGGCCTGTCCGTCCTGGCAAACACAACACATTATTTTGTCACACAATGTCTTCAATGAAACACACACACAGAAGTTGAATTTCACAGAGGAAACCCTGAATTAGCCATATTTGCGATACATATTCTGAAAATTTTGCATTCTGCGGAATTTGCACTAAACCGCTATTGTTTTGTGACGGGAATGCCGTCAACACGATAAAGTTTGCAGCAGCAAAGGCAGTCCAGAATAGAATCTGGATTGTCATTGCAAATGCCAGCTTTTCCCCGTATGTCATAATGCATGAGAACGATGTAGTTAGGATTTCCGTAAGGAACGAGTTGTAGTTTCGTTATGGGTGATAGCCGCCATGTTGTTTTATCAGCGAGTTAGATGCTGGGAATAAGACGAAAAGTTAACAAACCTGTTATTGTAGCGTTAGTGAATAGTTGAACGTTTTAAGCAGTAGGAGAAGTTATAATAAATATGTTCCCGGGTCATTAGAGCCCGTTTTAAAGCTCGGTAGGAGACACGATCGGCTTAGCGACCGATGAAAGTTGTGTTCTAAAGAACAACGGTCTGCCGACCGGAGCAGACGAAATGTTGATCTAATGGGCAATTGAAGCTCTTTTGAATAGAATAAAATTGTAGAGCAAGCAAGTGTATTGAAATGTTAATGAAACGATGTCTGCGGACATCGTAATTGTAGGGAAAGTAGGGATAATGAGGGATTATGTTTTACTGCGGATGATTCCGCGAGAGAGTCGGCCATTGTTGCTAATTTAGCCAATGCGAAACATCAGGACATTATTTTAGAGTTACTAGGTTAGAAGGGGTATAAAAGATCGGAGCGCAGAAAGGTCGTTAGGTTTTGCAGGATAAATTTGACAGAGTAGGGTAAATTGCTAGCAGTAAAGAATCTTGTGATTCTCTTTCATTCAAATAGGCAGAGTAGGAGTACGATTAGTTTCAAAGGACGATCATCACCACTCGGGCCAGTCGAATTGTCTGGTTCCGAGCGATCCAAAAGTTAGGTTAGGAGAAAAATCGTCGTAGACAGATAGAAACTAAAACAAATCGGACCTGGTAGGTCCGACAAACTTAGATAGATAGGCGACAGTAAAACTACTGGACGTACGCGTGCGTTTGTTAAACCCATTGCAGTCGGGTTAGACAGCGTACAGTACGTTCATAAATAGGAGTAGAACTTTGAGCATAGGGACTAAAATATCGTCGACGAGATAAGGGCCGAGGCCTGGGTCTCTCGATGATCAAACTTTAGCAATAAGGAGTCTCAGACTATCCATTTAATAATTCCGTAGCCTGGTGAGGAAAGAACTGTTCTTCCGTTTGCAGCCAGGAAAAATAAGTAGCATCCACATCGAAATTCTAGACACCCAAAGTTAGCTAGATAGGGAACAAATATATCCTGTATGGGATCAAGGATTAGTTAGCTAGGCGTCAGACTGCAGAACCTCATCTTAGATAGATTCGGGGGTTGGGAGAATAGGTAATTTTAGATAACATCTTACTTGAACGAAAGCGTGTGCCTGTAAGGTGAATTTTGTATCATGTAATTTGTACTTGACTTACCATTTTATGCTGGTCGTTTGACCGTTTTGATAAATAAACCTGCTCGAAATATTACAACCCATGTGTGGACTCCCTTTATGTTTGATCTATGTTCAAGTTGATTGAGTTCCTGTTCAGTTCATAGAATTAAGTGTTGACCAGTCAAGCCGGAATCTTAGGAAAAGCAAAGAGATAGCAATAGACTAGGGTTAGATTTGCATTGCACTAGGAGATAGGGAAAAACACAACGCGAGGTAACATCATAAAAGAAAAATAACATCAACTGCATGCACTAGTCTGCAACGCTGGGCAGAGAGAAACATATAGGCAAATTTATCTCTCTCTGTTCCTCTTTACAACTTTTACTAGTTCTCGCCGGCAATTAGCTTAGAAACAACAACATAGTAAGCTGTAGAATTAGGAGAACTGCCACAGTTTTATCCTTTTTTATAAAAAAAAAAGTTCTGAAATAACAAGGAACTCAAATAGAGTTCACTTTCCAATCTGTCAGTAGGATCTGACAAACTAAGCAGACTCTTCAATTGTTCAAGTCAACTGGAATTTCTGCGCGAAACATGGGAGGTAGAATAATTTTGTACATGTAATGCACTTTGTAGTTCTTCCTCTCAATGACTAAGTGGTTACTTCCCTTTGCACATGGTCAGAAATACAGTTGAGACATCCACAAATCTTAAATCAGGTCTGAACAGCGAGTGGGTCTTAAATGGAGGTACATATACAGATTTAACCTTTTCCCTGCCTGTAAGACGTCAACTGAAGTCCTACGTAAAGTGCATCCCCAGTGCCTATAGGACGTCTTGCTTTATTCTGACTTTTCCTGCATCCGTATCTGGATCAAAAGTAGTAAGCTTCTTCAAACAGTTAGCGGAAACCGTTGCGATGGTTTAATTTAGAAGGAATTGCGAGGTACGTCATAGGGAAAGCTATTTTTTCCGATTGCTGATTTGCTGCTGGCTGCTCAGAGAGGAGTTTTTCAACTGCGTGTAAAAACAATGGTGTCGCACGCTTCGCCACAGCAGCCATGTGGTTCTACACAGACAACGTACACCACTTTGCAAGCTCTGCAGCTGATTATGGAAGATGAGGGAACTAGTTCTGATATTGATTTGCAGTCAGATGATTCTTTAGAGCACGAGGATGATTGTGACAGCGAGTATGATGTTGATATGCGGCAGTTACTCGAGCGACTTCAGGAACCCGATGCTGTGAAGTCAGACTCGCAGGTAGAAAACGCAGAACCAACAGACAGGTAACTAATGAAACAATACTATTCACAGTAGATGCAGTTTGAATCCAGATTCAGAATTCTCATTCATTTTCCTAAAAAAAATATAACATGTGCTAAGCTAACTTAATTAGGTTGTGTGCTAGAATTTTTTTTTAATTTATTACCGTTCCAACCTCAAAATATCCTGGCACTGGGTATGCACTTAATTGTTTACTGGCAGCGAAAGGGTTAACAGAAAATGTGGAAAACCAAAGTCTTAAAAGGTGTATTTCTTCTGTATTCTTTTTCAAGCACAACAAGAGCACACAGGAATTGGCCTGATAATGTGCCGAGTTTTGCCTTTTTCAAACATCTACACGTCAAGGTCTTCCTTGTCAAACTACATACAAGACTACAACACAATGACAAACGCTCAGCTTAACAGGTATAAAACTTTGAAAGTTAGTTCATGCAAGTGTGTATGGGATAGAGAACCCACAGCAACCTCCAGATTTATTCCAGTATGAGGTCACACTGAATGAATCTCAAAATATTTACATTTTTTTCCAGTGCGACATCGTTAGCTCGGGGCTATTTCTGGCAAATAACCACACCCACTGTGCACCTAAAACACACGCAGTACCCTCCACACTAACGCATGGTCACGTTCTCTGACCAGGAAAGTTCAACATCAAGAGACTTACCATGCCACCAGAAGCACAGAGGGATCCATCAGGAGACACAGTGACGGTGTCCAGGGGCTGGGTGTGGCCAAAGTGGTTAGTTTTGAGCTTGCAGTTGGTCAGGTTCCACACCTGACAGAGGAAAAATACATACAGGCTTAACTCACTTAAAGCCCAAGTCCGTCTCAATTGGTTCAAAGAACGATTTAAATCTTCTAATGAAAAAAGCAGTTCTAACCTCATCGAACACACTTGCAATAGCATTTAATAGCATTCAATGACACAGTTCGTTTGAATGGCCATTTAGCTCGCGTAAACCAAACACCTGTTTTCGTGGTTTATCTAACCCCTGAGCCACCATGAACCCGTGTCTAGCGCCAAAACGAGGCCCGTCCGATTGTCTTACAGAGAATCCGGCTGGCCACGCATTCTTTGAAAATTGCTCGCTCTTTACAGAGGGCACTTAGGATGTTCTCAAGCGTTGAATGTTTAAACGAAAGGGTGTTTGTACTGTGTGTACAAGCCTGGCAGTGTCTGTGACCAGAAACTGATGGTTTACGGGAAGCTGAGTGTGCTTTTAACCAGACCTGCCAGCGTAACACTTCAGTGCAATAAGAAGCAGATTGTGCGAGCATAGCAATTTTGTGTGCGACAGAACAGCGTAGCAATCTCTTAAAACGTAACATGCTACGCTGAAAGCATAACGATTAGCGGCTCTGTACAGTGGAACCTCCCTTTTGATACCTGAAAAAATCTGGGGAAATCATGTCTTCAAAAGGAAGAGTTTTAGAATGGATGTAAATTTACAGGGATTATGAACCAAAAATCTGAAAAACCAAGGACTTTATATGATGGAAGTCCTAGACTTACATTGGGAGTTCCACAATTGATGTGTAAGTTTGTGAATTATGAGTCTACTGCTCGCTGATCCAACATAATAGCTCTGATTAACATAAACAAGTTTTGAGGGGACAGATTTTTAACCCCTCCCTGTACATTCTCTTTTTTGAAAGGTATAACAGTAAATCATGTACATTAATAAATTGCAGGTGTTCAGTTTCTAAAGAGAAAAAAGTGATTAGATCAAAATTTTCAAAGGGATTAATTCCTGAAGTGACGCCCTACCTAGCACTAAAACCCAGGGCAAACAAATTCTCAATGCAGGAACTTCTTTGTTCAACAAATACATTCCTCTGGACTTTTGGTAAATGCCAAACACATAGCGAGACCGCAACTTCAAACATGAAATTACAACTCACCTTCACGATGCGGTCCCATCCGCATGACACAATGATTGGGTTCTGGGCGTTGGGGGAGAAACGAACACATGAAACCCAGTCCTTGTGCTGATCTTCCTATTGACAAGAAACAAAACCAGTAAGATTAAAAACTATCACTTATGATACATAATTGCAGGATGTTTGTTTCACAAAGTCAATACTAAGTTAATGTATGGGTTGTAATCATCAAGTACACAGCCATCATCCACCCGGAAAAGTCACATACACACTAACCTTTTATCTCAAAATAACAGCACATGCAAACTTACATTTGCCACATGGAAAGAAGAAGAAATTCACATCTCTACAGATTGTATAACTAAACCGATCATTGTAGTCCCATCAACAATGCTTTACAAGAGAATACATTAGAATAGTAACTTAGATTATATGGGATTTTCAAAAATGACAAACTAAAAACTGATTGTGTTTTCAAAGAAGATTCTAATGAAGGATCTACACTACAAAGCATTTAACTCACAGCATTCAAAAACAAGAAGGGCAAAGCCCATACGACTCACATGCTTGACCTTGACCTTTACATGACCTTGACCTCCAGGGTCAAATAACTAAACCTAGCAATGACATCATACACTAAGAACTGCTTTACACATTTTTCCTACCAAAATACATGTGACCTTGACCCAAGGTCAAGGTCATCCAAGGTCATGCAACACAAAGCTGTTAATTCAAGACATAGGAAGTACAATGGTGCTTATTGGCTCTTTCTACCATGAGATATGGTCACTTTTAGTGGTTCACTACCTTATTTTGGTCACATTTCATAAGGGTCAAAGTGACCTTGACCTTGATCATATGTGACCAAATGTGTCTCATGATGAAAGCATAACATGTGCCCCACATAATTTTTAAGTTTGAAACAGTTATCTTCCATAGTTCAGGGTCAAGGTCACTTCAAAATATGTATACAATCCAACTTTGAAGAGCTCCTGTGACCTTGACCTTGAAGCAAGGTAAACCAAACTGGTATCAAAAGATGGGGCTTACTTTGCCCTATATATCATATATAGGTGAGGTATTCAATCTCAAACACTTCAGAGAAAATGGGAAAAATGTGAAAAATAGCTGTTTTTTTAGACATTTATGGCCCCTGCGACCTTGACCTTGAAGCAAGGTCAAGATGCTATGTATGTTTTGGGGGCCTTATCATACACCATCTTGCCAAATTTGGTACTGATAGACTGAATAGTGTCCAAGAAATATCCAACGTTAAAGTTTTCCGGACGTCCCCGTACGGACGGGGGGGACGGACGGACGACTCGGGTGAGTACATAGACTCACTTTTGCTTCGCATGTGAGTCGAAAACAAACATTCATATTAAATATCATCCCCCGCCCACAAACATGAACATGTTTTGTTACTGCATTATTCAAATATAAATATATAGATTATACACAAAACCTTCCCTCAAAACACTAACATTTCCTACTGCATTATTCGCAAACCTGCCCAATTAAACAAAGTTTTGTGGCCTTACCTGCACGGTGTATTTGCAGACACCCAAAGTATTCCACAGCTTGATGGTCTTGTCCCGTGAGCCAGACACGATCTGACGGTTGTCAGCAGAGAAGGCAACACTCATCACATCCTTCTCGTGACCAACAAAACGACGGGTCGTCTTGCAGCTGAAAGCAACAACTTAGGGTTCATATGCTGACAAATATGGTGACAGTGAGGTATGTTCAGATATAGCCTTTCTTTCTTTATTTATTTGGTGTGTAACGTCGTTTTCAACCACGAAGGTTATATCGCGACGGGGAAAGGGGGGAGATGGGATCGAGCCACTTGTCAATTGTTTCTTGTTCACAAAAGCACTAATCAAAAATTTGCTCCAGGGGCTTGCAACGTAGTACAATGTATTACCTTACTGGGAGAATGCAAGTTTCCAGTACAAAGGACTTAACATTTCGTACATACTGCTTGACTAAAATCTTTACAAAAATTGACTATTCTATACAAGAAACACTTAACAAGGGTAAAAAGAGAAACAGAATCCATTAGTCGCCTCTTACGACATGCTGGGGAGCATAGGGTAAATTCTTCCCCCTAACCCGCGGGGGATAGATATAGCCTCTTGTAAATGAAGTCACATACCAAAAGAAGGATGAACATTTCGCGACTCATTCATGTTATGATGTTGCGCTATAAAAATTCTCATTTATTATTATTATTATTAAGTGTGACAATAAAGCTAACCTGGGGCTACATCTGGATGTTGCCAACAATGCAGTTAGCGTTTCTTCAATGCATGCATAGGCCTGTAGCAATTGCAGGCCCAAACGGCTCTGCTCTAGTAGAGCAAGCTTCCCCAATGATGTGCACTCTCATATTGCAGGACTTCTTGTTTCATATTAAAAGCAATGTTACAAATGTGTCGGTTTATAATCACAGAGTGCATTGGGGTAATTCTTCTTCTTCTTCGGCGTTCGTGGGCTGAAACTCCCACGTACACTCGTGTTTTTTGCACGAGTGGAATTTTACGTGTAACCGTTTTTACCCCGCCATTAAGGCAGCCAATTGGGGTAATAAGTGACTTCCATATGTTGCTGCTCACTGTTCATCTGCCAAAACTAAGAGTCTGTGGTGCTTAAAATAGCAAGTTTTGTCCTGTTGCAGGCACACATAACTTTTGTTAATAATTATTTATTTAAAAAATCAGCATAATTCTAACCCAAAGGAGCTTCCACAATAACAAAATATCTGTCTAATGTAACAAACTGTATCACAAATTCATACACAAACAAGAAGATTTGTTTGTTTGTTTATTTGTTGCTTAACGTCCAGCCGACTACGCAGAGCCATATCAGGACGAGGAAGGGGGGGATGAAGGGGGCCACTTGTCAAGCGATTCCTGTTTACAAATGCACTAACCCATTACTTGTGTCCCAGCAGGCTTTAGTAAAACTAAATTAATACCTACTGGAAGATTACCAGTTTCCAGTATGTTAAAATAGGCTTAACCTATCTACTGCTGGACTTACATCAGAACACTAACAGATTAAACTATACATGAATCGCGAGACAAGCGGCAAGAGAAGAGATTTTTGGAAAAAATACAGGTGAATGAGCAAGAAGGCAGAAAAAAGAAAAGAATTCATGAAGAAAAAGAGAGCATGACAGGAAAGAGGAACCAAAAATCTACCTAACAGCAAACTAGAAAGCTCCTGCGGTTCCAAAAACAGGAGGGGCCTTTAATTTCATAACCGCAGTGCCCCACTGCGGGACACAAACAAGAGCAAACGCTCGATCGAGTCACTTTCGCAGTTCTGAATATTATATGAGGCATCAGATGGACAGGAAGAAATTGCTATTCACAACACAATGAGTCACGTTCACATAAAATTTGAGCCCGGTCACTTTTATAGTTTCCGAGAAAAGCCCAACGTTAAGTTGTGTGTTGCCGAACAGAAAAGGCTAGTTATCTCCCTTGTTTTTCTGATAACGTTCGTAAAAGGCTACAGATGTAAATACTTTGATGTAAAGAATAATCCTACAAAGTTTCAATCACATCCGATGAACTTTGTCAAAGATATAAAATGTCTAATTTTTCCTTTGACGCTGACCTGTGACCTTGAAAAAGGTCAAAGGTCAACGAAACCATCGTTAAAGTGTAGAGGTCATTGGAGGTCACGACTAAACAAAATATGAGCCCGATCGCTTTGATAGTTTCCGAGAAAAGTCCAACGTTAAGGTGGTGTCTACGGACGGCCGGACGGCCGGCCGGCCGGACAGACTAACACTGACCGATTACATAGAGTCACTTTTTCTCAAGTGACTCAAAAACTATTTTGATCGACCCGCCAGGGGTGAGAACAATGCCTCAGATTTTTAAAAAAAAGTATGTGTTGGTGACCAAAAACAGAGGCCTGAGAAGAACACTGTGTCTGTAACAATAGACGATTTTTGGAAATAGGTTGGTATGGGTTGCGGAAGTTACCTTTTCTTGCCAAACCTCTGCCAAACATGGGAGGGGCCAATCACAAGTGAGGGGAGTGTCGGAAACACTTTAGCGAGGTGTGTGTCAAAAACACGTGGACGGGAGCTTGTGTTACCGACACTACCCTCACTAGCAATTGGCCCCAACTAGTCCAGGGATGTCGTTAGGCGTCGGACATCGGACATTTATTGATGAAAATCCCCAAATGTCCGATTCACATTGCCGCATGTCGGTCAGATGTCATATCGTTTTAGCCTGAGCGTGGTCATTGTCCGATATGTACTCCATTCCTTCGGACAGCGCGATATTCGTTAATTTTCATTTCAAGATACAAATCTTCTAAAAGACCGAACGCTCTCGTGTTCAGCTGACACTGAAGTTGCCAGTGCCGCGTGCGGATCTTTTGTTTTGTCGGGAATTCCCGAACCGTTTGCGGTATGCGCCGTTTGGGTATTTATAACCGTCTCGGTGCAGCGCACTGATCTAAAAATAGTGGATTATTTTTAGAATAGATCAGTGCATGCTACAGGAGTACGGGAGACAACTCCAGCGGCTCTGAAGTTGTTCATGTTGGTTTCTTTGAAACAAAACAAATACATTATACGCTCACTGTGTTGATGTATTTACTATATTATGTGTGTGTTCTACAGCGCGGGCGTGTGGGTGTGTGTGTGCGCATGACTTTGGAACAATTCCCAGACCCGTTTACCCTAAACCTGAGGCAAGAGTACTTTTTCAAAAAGTTAAGTGTATTTTTCAAAAAGTTGGTGTACTTTGCAAGCAAAGCCATATGGGCTAGGCAAAACGTACGCCGTGGGTGCAAACGTGTTTGTGTAAGAATAGCATGTCTTGTGAACATCTTCAGAATTTAACTCCTTCAGATACAACAGGGATAAAACAATTTTATTTACCTGTCAGTTTATAACATTATAACCAGTGTCTTCCAAGCAGATTGATAATGAAAAGATGAAGTTCGTGAAATAACATCTGCGGTTGACAGTCGCAAGTTCATTTTTACAATCATCTCAGAAAACAGTCAGACATGAGACCAGCAAATGTTCCAAAAGTAGGAAAGTAAGCCGGGGTCCAGGGGCCGCATAGGCCCCCGGTAGGGGGTTCAGGGGGGCAAAGCCCCCCTGACGGAAAATGAATGTTAGAATTATAAAGGCCATTTTGGGGCCTCTCCTGATAGCAAAAAATTAGATCATGCCTTTTTAAAAAACTATAAAAACCACAAGAATAATATGTTTTAGCATTTTACAACAAAAGTGTAATTTATAACAATCACACACACACAAAACTTACTTGAAAACTTTCAGAACCAACACATTTTTTCCACCAAGTCCGTATTTCACCAAGCAGTGGCCGTTGTCGCACCACGTGCACACGGCCTGACCGGGAATGGATATCTTGGCGATACTGTCGCCAATGAGCTGGCGCCTTTCTTTCTTGTTGATAATGACAGTCACTTCTTCTGACAGCCAGTTGGCTTTCCACTTGTTTTTCACACTTTGGTCGTCGATCGTAAGAGCTTCCACAGCCGACAAAACAATACGGAATCCAGACGCCATGATGCTACCTTTTTCACCTTCGGCGTTTGGAGATCGGCAGCCAATCAAAACAACCCGCAAACCGCCATCGGTGAATAATTAGGCCTAGGCGATAATCGTCGGAGATCGACAGCCAATCAAACGCGACCCATGATACTGCTATGGGTTCACGCGAGTGCTGGGGTGGGAATGCACTGACTTCAGACGCAGACAGCTTCAGCTGAACGGTTCATACCACCACCCCCCCCCCCTTTTTTTTCTCAACGAATTTGCATCGATCTCAAGAATGGTCTGTGAGCTAAGGAAAATATCGGAATTCCGATAAAATTCGGACCAGTCCCATGTCTGAACATTGCTTCAGCACGGACTACAGCCTTTTGTTCTGGCAGGATTTGCTTTGCGGGAATTAATCTAATAATTCCTTGGCAGCTTTCAGCGGATTTCTTTGCAGCAACCTTGTCCATGTGAGTTTTGGAACTGCAGTGTCGTTTTTCCCATAGTAGACTCCACAATTCCTGGCTCTTTCTTATATTTCTCCAAGAAAATCTGCTGCTTCTGCTGTTTAGACTTGGTACAGTCATCCGAAACTGGCACATTTTACCGCTTCATTTTGCCACGATTGTCCAGACGATCGCACGTGCCAACAACTGAACAAGGTTTCCACAGCTGAAGACTCGCTGTCATAGTTATCTCCCTTCGACCGAAACCGGTATCAGTTGTACCATCCCGTAATCAGCACACCAACACCGGAAAACGTATTCTAGACTTTTTCTTATGCGTATTTTGTGCGTGTGTCGCGTATGGATAATAATTTGGCGTACAAAATACGCCCAAATCGTACTGGTAAACAGGTCTGAATTCCATGGAATGTTATAAGCTGTTTGGCGCAAATTCATGTCCTATTAAACTTTCTGAAAGCGGTCAAATGTCCTATTGATGCTGAAGAACTCAGGACATTTGTCCTATAGGTATGAATTTGTAGCAACATCCCTGCTAGTCCAATGTCTGGCAGAGGTTTCGCAAAAAAAGTCACTCTCCCACAACACAACAGTTCTTTTTGGAATTTTGTCTATTGCAGGCCCAAGTTGTTTGGCTCCTATTCCTAATCAAGTAAGCTTCTCTTAAGGATGTGCACTCTCATAATTGCAGGACTTTTTGTTTCATATTGAAATCAATGTTACAAATGTGTCGGTTTATAATCACTGA
This sequence comes from Littorina saxatilis, assembly GCF_037325665.1. Classification (NCBI taxonomy): domain Eukaryota; kingdom Metazoa; phylum Mollusca; class Gastropoda; order Littorinimorpha; family Littorinidae; genus Littorina; species Littorina saxatilis. Next base: position 37,770,454 of record NC_090246.1, read on the forward strand.
GTGCATTGGGGTATTAAGTAGCTTCTGTTATGTTGCTGCTCTCTGTACATGTGCCAAAACAAAGAGCTTGTGGTGCTCAAAATAGCAAGTATTGTCCTTAGGCAGACACACAGAATTTTTTGTATTACTAATTATTTACAAAAGCAGCATAATTCTTGCCCCACGGAGATTCCACAAAAACACACAATGTGTCTAACAAGAAGAGCAAACGCTCGATCGAGTCACTTTCGCAGTTCTGAATATTATATGAGGCATCAGATGGACAGGAAGAAATTGCTATTCACAACACAATACAGATGTAAATAATTTGACGTAAAGAATAATCCTATAAAGTTTGAATCAAATCCGATGAATAGTTTCAGAGATATGATATTTCAATTTTTTTCCTTCAAGACATACCTGTGACCTTGAAAAAGGTCAAAGGTCACCAAAGCAGACGTCAAAGTGTAGAGGTCACTGGGAGTCACGTTCACATAAAATTTGAGCCCGGTCACTTTTATAGTTTCCGAGAAAAGCCCAACGTTAAGTTGTGTGTTGCCGAACAGAAAAGGCTAGTTATCTCCCTTGTTTTTCTGATAACGTTCGTAAAAGGCTACAGATGTAAATACTTTGATGTAAAGAATAATCCTACAAAGTTTCAATCACATCCGATGAACTTTGTCAAAGATATAAAATGTCTAATTTTTCCTTTGACGCTGACCTGTGACCTTGAAAAAGGTCAAAGGTCAACGAAACCATCGTTAAAGTGTAGAGGTCATTGGAGGTCACGACTAAACAAAATATGAGCCGGATCGCTTTGATAGTTTCCGAGAAAAGTCCAACGTTAAGGTGGTGTCTACGGACGGCCGGCCGGACGGCCGGCCGGACAGACTAACACTGACCGATTACATAGAGTCACTTTTTCTCAAGTGACTCAATAAAATGCTTATTACTTAAAACAGGTAGTGCTATCTCAAAGCCTAAATTTGAGCATGCCCATTGTTCTCAGACTCAGGACAATAGGTCAGCTGGACATACACTAAAAATGTGTATAGGTTCTGGTGAACTGGCTAGAAAAAATAATTCCGTCAGAATACTCCCATTTATATGTAAAAACTATCTCAGCCGACCGGCCGGGGTTGAGAACAATGCCTCAGATTTTTTTTAAAAGTATGTGTTGGTGACCAAAAACAGAGGCCTGAGAACAATACTGTGTCAGTAAATGTAACACGGGGGCAAAGCCCCCCAGACCCTGGACCCCAGGTTGTGCCCCCCCCCCTCTCTGGCTTAACTGCTCCGCCCCTATAATCTGTGTTCCTAAGACAATGATTGTATGTATTGGTGTTCCCCTCTTGAGCCTTGTGCTTCAATGACAATGTTAATTGCGGTGACTTTGTATGAGCCAAAATAATAGCCGAACATTTTCCAAGATGTCCTAAAGCTTTCTGACAGTTTCGGCCAAATGTCCTCACATGAAAATGTCTGGCAACCCCCCTGCAACACATATAAACCCAACAGTTATTTTCTGAATTTTTCTATAGCAGGCCCAAGATGTTTGGCTCCTATTCCTAATCAAGCAAGCTTCCCCCCAATGATGTGCACTCTCATAATTGCAGGACTTTTTGTTTCATTTTGAAATCAATGTTACAAATGTGTCAGTTTATAATCACAGAGTGCATTGGGGGTAACAAGTAGCTTCCATTATGTTGCTGCTCACTGCACATGTGCCAAAACTAAGAGCTTGTGGTGCTCAAAATAGTAAGTATTGTCCTGGGGCAGACACACATAATTTTTGTTGTTATTAATTATTTAGAAAAGCAGCATAATTATAGCTAGCCCCAAGGAGCCTCCACAAACACACAATATATTTCCATATGTGTAATGAAATGCTTATTACTTAAGCCACAATCAGGTTAGTGGTATCTAAAAAAAAGAAGAAGAGTCAAATGTCTAATTTCGAGCATGCCTATTAAATTGTCCATCAGGAAAAGGACATAATCGGTGTTCTCAGACTCAGGGCAATAGGTTAGCTGGACATTATCATACACTAAAATTGTGTATAGGTCCTGGTGAACTGGCTATAAAACATAGTTCCATTACAATACCTCCATTATGTTAAAAACTACCACAGATGAATGGCCGGGGGTGACAATACCTCAGATTTAAAAAAGTATGTGTCCGTGACCAAAAACAGAGACATGAGAACAACACTGTCTGTAATAAATGCGGACCCAAATCCTATTCCTAATCAAATAAGCTTCTCCAAAGGATGTGCACTCTCATAATTGCAGGACGCTCGTTTCATGCTGAATTCAATGCTAATAATGTGTCGGTTTGTAATCACCGAGTGCATTGCAGTAATCACTGGCTTCCATATATATATTGCTAATTACTGGGCATGTGCAAAGAGCTTGTGACGCTCAAAATGACAAACTATTGTACAGTGAGTCGAGCGACAGATAAATGCTAAGGCAACACTTATTTACTAAGAAAAACAGCCAAGAGATTCCTAAGTAATGCAACATCTGGCTAATGAACTTTTTAATCATAGGCTACCGGCAAACAGGCAATAATAGTGTCTTAATTAGTTAATATCAAACTTTCAGCATGTCTATTCAGTGTACAGGAGAAAAAAGCACCATGGCATAGTTACTATGCTCCAGAATAGAATTGCAGACACTCACTCAACCAGATCCCACAGACGCAGAGTCTTGTCCCAGGAGGCCGACAGAGCAAACTGGCCATCAGAAGAGAGCACCACATCGCTGACAAAGTGGCCATGGCCTGTCAGTGACTTGTATGGGACACCGTAGTTGGTCTCATCACGAGTCAGTTTCCACAGGATCAGAGACTTGTCTGAAAAAAGATCATGAAAATTAATACAAACTACAATACACAATGTAGTTCCAACAAACCAAAATGAAAAGTATAAAAAGATCCATGCATCAATCTTATTTTTGCACGATTTAGAATCAGTCCTGTGGAAATGCAGGGGTGTTACTAGACATTTTAATGTTGGGACATTTGGCCGAAACTGTCAGAAAGCTTTAGGACATCTTGGAAAATGCTCAGATTACACCAGAACACAATTTCATGGAGCATCCACACACACACTTAAAGCTGTGGTCTATTTATGACTTTCCGGGGCTACGAGGTTGAAAAATAGGGATACAATCATGTACAGAATTCTGTACAGCAAACGCTACCCAAAACCCCACCTATACGGAGTACCTTGAGAGCTTCAGTCAACGCTTGAATTTTGCAGGGATAACATCCGGTTTGCTCTCTCAAGACTGATCATATTTTATCTTCAAGAGAGACCAAGGGGAAAAAATAAATGCCCAGGCGAAGATTCGAACTCTAGACCTCGAGTCTCATGTCCTAACCACTAGGCTAATGCACCAATTGAGAAAAAGAAGGAAAAACATTGATATGAATTCATGTTATGTTATTCTTGAAGCAGCATGATTTATATCTCTATCAGCCCATTGTTCAGAAGTGAATACATGTATAACTATTTCTTAGATGTCTGGTTTCAACTGCGCAGAGCTTTGGAGAGATTCAATTACTGTTCTTGTCATTTTCTTGCATGTTGTAAATAGAGATATCGCAGCTATTTGCATGGCGCGAATGTCGTGTAGCATGACGGTGTAAACATGTACTGCGATTCCGTGAAACATGTTTGCAAATAAAGGCAAATTTTAATGTCAATGTTGACTTTTTTGCAACGCATGAATGGTAATTCAAGCGTAGAATGATATAAAATTATCAATTTTTTATCTTTGACAATACTGGTGAAGTGGCCTAGCGGTTACGACATCGGCCCCGAGGCCTTGAGTTCGAATCCCTGCCAAGTCGTTTATTTTTTCTGCTCGATCCTTCTTGACAATTAGGCCTATGCTCAGCTCTGCGAGAGCAAACCAGATGTTACCACTGCAAAATTCAAGCGTTGACTGAAGCTCTCAAGGTCATACACGCCGTATTGAGGTCTAACGAATGACGTATCACAACGTGCGCGGTCGTCCTTGGCGGTCAAGAAAGCCGCGGGCGCCGCCGCGATCATTGCGCAGACGACACGCAGGGATGTCGTTAGGCATCGTACATATAACGATGAAAATCCCCAAATGTCCGATTCACATTGCCGCATGTCGGTCTGATGTCCTATCGTTTTAGCCTGAGCGTGGTCATTGTCCGATATGTACTCCATTCCTTCGGACAGCGCGATATTCGTTAATTTTCATTTCAAGATACAAATCTTCTAAAAGACCGAACGCTCTCGTGTTCAGCTGACACAGAAGTTGCCAGTGCCGCGTGCGGATCCTTTCTTTTGTCGGGAATTCCTGAACCGTTTGCGGTATGCGCCGTTTGGTATAACCGTCTCGGTGCAGCGCACTGATCTAAAAATAGTGGATTATTTTTAGATCAGTGCATGCTACAGGAGACAACTCCGACTAAATTTGTCATCTGCTTTTGTTTTCGATACGAGACGAAGCACTGAATTATGCCGCTGAAAAAAAACTAAAGCCTGCAAAAGATCAGCATTAGATCAAACCGATCATTTTGTTTTTCAACTTTTATCCAAATCATGCAGTTTGTAATCAAAGTATGAGCTCTGAAGTTGTTCATGTTGGTTTCTTTGAAACTAAACAAATACATTATACGCACACTGTGTTGATGTATTTACAATATTATGTGTGTGTTCTACAGCGCGTGGGTGTGTGTGTACGTGTGTGTGTGGGCGCATGACTTTGGAACAATTCCATGGAATGTGTTATAAGCTGTTTGGCGCAAATTCATAATGTCCTATTACACTTTCTGAAAGAGGTCAAATGTCCTATTGATGCTGAAGAACTCAGGACATTTGTCCTATAGGTATGAATTTGTAGCAACATCCCTGGACACTTCTAGACCGCCAATATTTTTTGTGCGCATCACGTGCTCCACATAAATCGGCCGGAAACGAAGCAATTGGGAAACCTGGATAGGTGGGGTTTTGGCTGTACAGAAATCTGTACATGATTTTGTCCCTATTTTTCAACCTCGTAGCCCCAGAAAGTCATAAATAGACCACAGCTTTAATAGCACTTCGAGCATTCATTCTTTCAGTTTTAACTATTTGGTTGAGAAGGTTAAATCCCTCATCGTCATTTTCTCCAAAGACTGAGCCCTGCAGTCTAGTATGATTGTGACACAATATCACTGAATAACAACTGAGTGGTGAATTACACCTAACATGGACTTGGGGACAATAAAACCCTGATATCATATCCACTAATCCAGACATGCCCTTGTGATTAGTATAAGAAGCACAGAAAGCTACACATTTATGATCATGGAAATACAGTTCCCAGCTTGTCATGATCAGAATACAGTCAAGTTCACCAATATAATATAAATCATCCTCGTAAACCGGGACTATTGAAAGAAACTGCATGAAAACCCCTGTTCAATGGGAACTCTACCTCTGGAGGCGGACAAGATCGTGTCCGGATACTGAGGATTTGTCGCGATCTGCGTTACCCATCCACCATGGCCTTGGAGGGTACCCCTCAGGGTCATCTGTTCTTGCGACATTCTGGAAAATATTCGTCAACGTCCTCGATGAATTTCGATTTGCATTCACGGGGACGTGTTAGGCGGCCATGAAGTATGGTTTACGCCGGAAAAGGAAGGCCGGATTGTGGTAATTTAAAATCATGCATTGCACAAAAGCGAAAGCAGAACTACGAAACGAACCAAATAAAAGTAATCTGATCGATTACTAAAACCCAAAAAGTAAAAACTTGAAGATTAATTAAAAAAAATAACCTAGCACGCACCAGAATATAATCATTGATGGAATTGAAGATACCCAAGGCTAAATAGGAATGCAAAGCCTTTTGTTGGATGTTAACTTGCCGATCAACAGAATACAAAGGGTAAGAAATTGAAGAAAAATGCTGAACACCATACCAGTTTTTCACGCTAGAAGTAAATAATATAAGGACTGAAATGGCAGTGGATGATATACATGTTGGGAGAGAATCTGACGGTGTATGTATATGTATGTATGTATGTGTGTGTGTGTGTGTGTGTGTGTGTGTGTGTGTGTGTGTGTGTGTACGTGTGTGTGTGTGTGTGCGTGTGTGTGTCTGTCTGTTTGTCAGACTGTCTGTACAACACATTTGACATCGAAAGAAGCAACAAAACATAAGGAAAGAAAGATACAGGGAAAACAATAGGCATAGGGATTTGTAGCTGGCAAAATTTGCGTATGCGTGCACCACGCCGGTTTGTTTGTTTTTGTCGATATTGTAAGTTTGATCGATTTCATCTTCAAATATACTTTCGATCCGTTTATTTACTCTGGAATACATTACACAAAAAACTGCTATCAATACGGCAATTATAAATAAGTCGAGTTATTTTTCACACGCCCTAAGAAATGGTCTCTCCAGTGGAGTCTGAATGTCAGACCACCTTTTTATTTCGAATAGGATGTGACGTAAGTCCCAGAGTTTTCCGAAAGGTGGCGCACCGTCCTGGATCGCCGACCGTATCCATGCATGAGAATTAGACCAAGAAACTGAAGGTTCGTGTTTTGATTCATAGTCGGAGACATGTGCAGGTTGATTCTTATTTTTCTGATTTACGAGATGAAGAGTAGACAACTGTTTTGGGGCCTGTTGCGGTGTTTATTGTTTCCTTTTTTTCACCGTGACGTCAAAGAATTATTCGCATTTTGGCAGCCATCTTGTTCCGTCTTGTTTGAGCTGTTTCAAAAATTGAATTGTATCCAGGGTAACGAGATCTTTTGCTGGAATTGCAGTATTGTAACGGGATAAACGTCAACCTTTCAAGATGATGGTAGAGGACAGAGCCGCTGCCAAGGAGCTAGACCAGTGGATTGAGCAGCTGAATGACTGCAAACAGCTCACTGAAAATCAAGTGAAAACTCTGTGTGAAAAGGTAAGTTGCGGTGGTAATTGGCATTTTTGCCGGCGAATGACATTCCTTAACACTCTAAAACCGTCTTTGCAGTATCAGCAGCTTGCAAAAACATGTGCTCTGCATTTTTTAGAATCTCGTAGACGTGGTGGAGCAAGTGTAAACTGCTTATTTTGCCTGATCCGAGAGTCCCCCTTCCTTATTTGGGGTCTCTTCTTTTTCCTTTTCCCCCAGTTCTTCTGACTTCTGTACAACTGGGTTACGCCCAGACTGAATAGTACCAGTTACCAAGTTATTTATATTAAAGGAGACAAAGTGTGGAATCATGTTTCACTAACTTTGTCAGCCAAGTCTGTGCTTGTTCCTAATCCTATTATTGTAATTTGTATGAAACCACAGAGGCATCAAGTACTCTTTGCTCCTCATTGTCTCTGTCGATACCCTTTTTAAACCAGTTGCTTCCCTTCATGTAATAAGCAGAGCATGTGGCGTCATCGCACAAAAGGAAACCTTCAAAATCAAAGTCTCGAAACTGTTAACTGGATTTAATTCTGGGAGAGTGAAACCCTTTTTAATAATAATAATAATAACTTGACGTTTTTAAGTGCCTAACCTATGGCTCTAGGCCCTTTACAAAAGAACATATATATACAAAAGAGAACAATTAACTGTACAACCTTGTAAAATGACATCAGTGCTCTTCGATGCTTGGTCAATGTGTTTTGGTGGTTAGAAGTGTCAACATTGTCTGTCACGATTGTGTTAGTCATGCTTGATTTTTTAATGCCACTTTCCAACCTGATACAAAGTGAACGGAACAATTGGGGCAGCTATCATGTATCACACATCGAACAATGAGATTGATAAAGCGTATAGGAGTAGGGGACAAACATGAGCGTATGACTACTATGACTGGGGAACTGACGAGTCAGTTACGCACTCGCCATGCTCAAGAACTCACGAGTAACTCTCAGATAATAAATGTACTTGATTTGGCCCCATTCGCACATTTGGGAGCGCTCCAGTCTGCTACTGAGCTAGCCCGGTAAGGTCGCCCTGCATTTAATCTTTCATTTCTTCTTTTTCTAAACCATCAACATACCCAACATTTGTCACTTCACTGCAGTGTCTTAATGATTCATCTTAAAAGTTAAAGTAATAATACTAATAATAATATGCAACAAGGTTTGCATGAATTTTGCACTTGTAAGTTACTTCCCTTGAAACATATCTATGAATGCTCTGTGCTGTGTTAAGTACCATCAGCTCGTTGCAAAAAGGCGCATGTATCACTGCGCATCAACTGTTGCCAATGGTTGATATTTACTTTAAGTTAACTTAATGCACTTGAGATGAAACTGATAGGTTAAGTATGGTGCCCAACAGCCTTAACCCTTGCCTCCTGCACAAAATTAAGCCATCTCCTATGCAGTTCCCATAACATAAAACTCCGTCGATTTCAAAATTAAAAAGTCATAGCAAAGTAAACACAGTGGGTTTTTGAAACCTTGCAGGAAGCAAAACAATGGCATAGTGTTCTCAGAGTCGGAGAATAACTGAGAACCATTTTCCATAATTTCCGGCTGATCTGCAAAACATTTTTACGTTGGGGAAAATATATTTATATCAGAGCTCACTTGTTCTTCGGAAAAGTATAATTTGACTATTAAGTTACGTCCCTTAATAGCTCAGTATCAAGGCCATTTAAGAGACCTTGTTTGACTGTACAACTTGGCTCTGCTCGCTGCTTTATGTCAATTGCTATGTGTCAAAAACTAGCAACATTCGCTTCGTCAGTTTAACGGGAGTGATAAGACTGAGGGTTACTGATTTAGATTGTGTGGTTGTTTGTTTTGTTTTCTTGAAATTCTTCAGTTGTATTTTTTTCCTCAGAGAAAAATCTAAAATAAAACAAGTCGCATGAAGTGAAATTCATACATTTAGTCAATCTCACAGAATGATACTGAATGCACTGCATTTCATGTAAACCTTGCTTTGCCGATAACCGCGACCCAGACTCAAAGCGCTGACATATTCACGCGGAAAACTTTTCGGTTGAAGTGACAAGCTAGTTTAGCGCAAACATAGTAAAGTAACTTGCAGAGTGTAAACAAGAAAGCGCACTTTTCTTTATTGTTTTTATTTTTCGAGTTTTTAATCCAAAAATCAAGAAAATGTAAAGAATAAGATGAAATCATTTTTGGATTGACAACAATTTTTTGATTTTAAACAGAATTTTCAGATTCAAATATTTATTGAGCTTTTAAGCTGAAATGCCATACCATAGTCCGGGCTTCCTCGAAAATTGACAGTACCGCCTCAACTTTCACGAAAAGTCGGACATGACATCATCAAGACATCGAAATAGGAAGAAATGGTCCGGAATATCATCTGGAATAATTTTTTGGTGAAGTTCTCATGAAGATCAGTCGAGTAGTTCCCTCCCAATCGATCTACACTCACATACACCATGACCCTCATCTCGATTATCAGTCTATTTTCAAACATTATGTCAAAATTTGACTAAATGTAAATAAAAATTAGGGAACGTCATTCGGCAAGGGAAGTAACTCACTTCCATTGGCTACAGTTCAAGTCGAATGAAGGCTTATGACTAAGTGAACCAGCACAACGAGTCACTATTATAAACGTAACATAACTTAACTAGTTTAGGATGACGCGAGATATAATCATATAGTTTCACATTGTCTGATTATTGTGTGTACTTGATGGTTAACTTTTTTCCTTCCTGGTTGTGATTTTGCATGTTTTGAAGTACACTTGTTTCTTAATATTTTTTTCTCGCACAGGCCAAAGACATTTTGTCTAAGGAGTCAAATGTGCAAGAGGTAAAATGCCCGGTGACGGTATGCGGCGATGTGCACGGTCAGTTCCACGACCTGATGGAATTGTTTCGAATTGGTGGCAAGTCCCCAGACACAAACTACCTCTTCATGGGTGACTACGTTGACAGAGGATACTACTCTGTGGAGACGGTCTCTTTGCTTGTCGCTCTCAAGGTACTCCTTCTGTTCTTTGTACTTGTAGAGTGCATGCTTTTATCTGTCTGTCTCCCAGTCTCATTCTTTCATAGAGTGCAAGGCCATGAGATGTTGTTACAGGCCGACTAATCTCCACCAGTTTGTCAAAAAGAAAAACTACAACCCAATTGTTAATTTTTCTGGGTTGTTCATGGTCAGTTAAGAATTAAAAAACCAAGAATGGTATGTTATTTGAACGTTTAATTTATGACAAAATAAAACTTGACTAACGTTTTGTAAAAAAAAGTTAAACGTTCCAATAACGTACCATAGTTTTTTTATTCTGAATTTTGGGGCATTAGCAGTCTATCTGTTTTTGGATTTGATGGCCAGTTAATTATAAACAACAATTTGACTTTGTTTTTCTGTTGTTTTATAACAGGGGGTTGTTTAAGAAACATGTTTTGGTCACCTGCAACCAAGTTAACACATGCTTACGCGTGTTGTGCATTTTTGAAGGTTTGCGTCCTTATTACGATGAAGACCAATATGTATTGAAGTTTATTTTGAAGTGTGTGTTGTTTATGTCAGGTGAGGTTCAAGGACAGAATCACAATCCTGAGAGGGAACCATGAGAGTCGTCAGATCACACAAGTTTACGGGTTCTACGATGAATGTTTACGGAAGTACGGCAACGCAAATGTATGGAAATATTTCACAGATCTGTTTGACTACCTTCCTCTCACAGCCCTAGTTGATGGACAGGTAAGGAAAATATTATCGATACTATCAGTTGATCTGGTATTTGTTCAGAGTTTCATAGTGTTTTTATGTTGTTGGTTTTTTGACTCACATGCGAAGCAAAAGTGAGTCTATGTACTCACCCGAGTCGTCCGTCCGGAAAACTTTAACGTTGGATATTTCTTGGACACACTATTCAGTCTATCAGTACCAAATTTGGCAATATGGTGTATGATGACAAGGCCCCAAAAAACATACATAGCATCTTGACCTTGCTTCAAGGTCAAGGTCGCAGGGGCCATAAATGTTGTCTAAAAAACAGCTATTTTTCCCATTTTCTCTGAAGTTTTTGAGATTCAATACCTCACCTATATATGATATATAGGGCAAAGTAAGCCCCATCTTTTGATACCAGTTTGGTTTACCTTGCTTCAAGGTCAAGGTCACAGGAGCTCTTCAAAGTTGGATTGTATACATATTTTGAAGTGACCTTGACCCTGAACTATGGAAGATAACTGTTTCAAACTTAAAAATTATGTGGGGCACATGTTATGCTTTCATCATGAGACACGTTTGGTCACATATGATCAAGGTCAAGGTCACTTTGACCCTTATGAAATGTGACCAAAATAAGGTAGTGAACCACTAAAAGTGACCATATCTCATGGTAGAAAGAGCCAATAAGCACCATTGTACTTCCTATGTCTTGAATTAACAGCTTTGTGTTGCATGACCTGGATGACCTTGACCTTGGGTCAAGGTCACATGTATTTTGGTAGGAAAAATGTGTAAAGCAGTTCTTAGTGTATGATGTCATTGCTAGGTTTAGTTATTTGACCTTGACCCTGAAGGTCAAGGTCATGTAACGGTCAAGGTCAAGCATGTGAGTCGTATGGGCTTTGCCCTTCTTGTTTCAATTCATCCTAGTATTGTTTGGGCATTTGCAATGATTCCTTCTTTTTTTTTTAGAAAAAGTGATAATTTTTCTTGACTGTCCAGAAGTTTACGGGTGGAGATTTTGGCTAATTTTCATCTTCTGGCAGTCTCAGTAGGTGCAAGGGTCTAGTGCTAACTGCTACGTTTCGATACAAATTGTTATGCCAAGCTTGAAATTGCTACACTCAAACAAATAATCACGAGCATGCAACAGTTTGCCCTTTCTTGAGATTCCTGGTACTCACTTCTGATTCTCATCCGTGTAGAGATCAGAAGATGTGTCATCAAATATTTTCCACACTGAAAAGTGTCAATGCCGACAGCTATTATGTTTCTGCTTTCTAAATAAGCTTTAAAAAATATATATTTTCTTGAGCGAATTAACAAAAGTGCGGGTGTGTGAATATATAATTTTAGACATTTGCTACACTGAAATTCGGGAAAAGAACTAACTTGAGGCTTCACAATGTTTGGCAGGTCTGGTGTAAGTACATGATTCTTGTTTCTTCTCCTTATACATTGTACATTGTTTGAATTTTTGTTAAAGAAAACAAATCAGGCATTTGGTTAACAGCAGGTGTTGTTCTATTTCAGATATTCTGTCTACACGGAGGATTGTCACCGTCCATAGACACCCTTGACCATATCAGAGCACTGGATAGGATACAAGAGGTGCCCCATGAGGTGAGCTTTGCCTTTCTCAATTCATGGGTGGTGGTTTAATTGTTTTCTCTGGAATTTTGTAGTCTGTACAGTGGTTATGGTGTCTGGCTATTTTTTAAGCCTGCTGCGCAATGGTTTGTTACTTTATTTGATCATGGCCAATCAACACTGAGGTATGGTCAGTAAAGTTAAAGGTCAGACAGTTACAATAGGAGAATATGTTGAAGGAAAATAACTGCTCACAAGGAAATATCCCCATGTCCAAAAGGACAATCCCCTAGCGCAAAAGAGTACTGTCAGGGGTGCTGATGGCTATGTCTGAAGCAGACATAGCCATCATTCCAGCAGTTTTATCAACTTTCTGATAAGACAGATGTCTCTTGACTATGAATTAGTGAACCAAGGAAGAGAATAAATCGTTTTATTTCCTCAGAATTTTTTCATGCAACATTTTGATAACCAGTCTACGACCACGTAGGTCCAGTACCGTGCATAATAACATAAGTGTTCTTGTTGTGCAGGGTCCTATGTGTGACCTGCTCTGGTCTGACCCTGATGACCGCGGTGGCTGGGGCATCTCGCCACGTGGTGCTGGATACACCTTCGGTCAGGACATTTCTGAAACGTTCAACCACAGCAACGGACTCACTCTTATCTCCCGCGCTCATCAGCTGGTTATGGAGGTGAGGCTGTCTTCTGCTGTAAAGCATTTTGATATTCATGATGATATAGCCAGTCCTAGTTAGAGAAGGCCTTTTGATACATTTTTGTGTGTGTGTTGTTTTTTTATGACTCACTGCGGAATGGTCATGGCTGGTGTGATCAGTGGAGTAGTTTCCCTTTTGTAAAATATGCAAAATACAGTTTTAAACTTTGTATTTTGACAGTGTTTAGGGGAGAGATTTCTTTTCTATGTCTCACCGCCAACGAGCACACACATACCACAATTAAAAATGTTAGTTTTACTACAAGAAGTGAACAGAAAATAGCAAGAATGTTTACCGTTTGCATGTTTATGATGTTTCAGGGGTATAACTGGTGCCATGATCGCAACGTTGTGACGATATTCAGCGCCCCCAACTACTGCTACCGCTGTGGCAATCAAGCAGCCATCATGGAATTGGACGATGCCTTGAAGTATTCCTTGTAAGTCCATTTGCATCACTGATTAGTGTTGTTCCCAGACCAAGCGGACAATAGCTCAGTTGGACCTAGATTGAAAATATATGTAGATCCAAGTGTTCTGGCTACGAAAAAAACTGTTCAGTCAGAAGAGCTCACACATGTCCAGTGTTCCCAGACACAGAGGACAATAGGTCAGTTGGACCTGGATTCAAAATATATATATCCGTCAAAATGTCCTGGCCAAAAAACAATTGTCAAAATATATCCTGTGTGTCGAAATTATCAGACATTTGACAGACCTTGGGTCAGAACAATGCATCAGATCAAAATCGTATGCCTAAGTGACAAAAGACCATGGCCTTGGAACAACACTGCATGTCAAACTGTCGTACAGTCAACCAGCTAAGTGTCAGAACATCGAATAAGATCAAAGTGAATGCGTAAAATTGCCGAATATCGAGCCCTGTGAACAACGCTTACTGATGGTATTTGACATTTCTGTCAATAGCCCTAGGAATTGCATGCGGGGTTTAAAGTGGCAGGTGGTAAAGTTTTTGCTGTAAGATGTGTAAGTTATGGAGGTTATTGAGCTTTTAAGATACTGTAGTTTATAGGAAAGATGAGTGTAACTGTGCTTCATAGCCTTTGACAAGGTCATTATGTTTTCAAAGAAAGATGATTAACTGTGATTTGTTTTTCTTTCTTTTTTGTTATCTCTTTTTTCTCTGTCTCCTTTTTATATTTAGTCAAGTTTTGACTAAATATTTTAACATCGAGGGGGAATCGAAACGAGGGTCGTGGTGTATGTGCGTGTGTGTGTCTGTGTGTCTGTGTGTGTGTGTGTGTAGAGCGATTCAGACTAAACTACTGGACCGATCTTTATGAAATTTGACATGAGAGTTCCTGGGTATGAAATCCCCGAACGTTTTTTTCATTTTTTTGATAAATGTCTTTGATGACGTCATATCCGGCTTTTCGTGAAAGTTGAGGCGGCACTGTCACGCCCTCATTTTTCAACCAAATTGGTTGAAATTTTGGTCAAGTAATCTTCGACGAAGCCCGGGGTTCGGTATTGCATTTCAGCTTGGTGGCTTAAAAATTAATTAATGACTTTGGTCATTAAAAATCGGAAAATTGTAAAAAAAAATAAAAATTTATAAAACGATCCAAATGTACGTTTATCTTATTCTCCATCATTTGCTGATTCCAAAAACATATAAATATGTTATATTCGGATTAAAAACAAGCTCTGAAAATTAAATATATAAAAATTATTATCAAAAATTTTTTTTCGAAATCAATTTAAAAACACTTTCATCTTATTCCTTGTCGGTTCCTGATTCCAAAAAAATATGGATATGATATGTTTGGATTAAAAACACGCGCAGAAAGTTAAAACGAAGAGAGGTACAGAAAAGCGTGCTATGCAGCATAGCGTAACCACTATACCCCGCTCGCGCGCTCTTCTTGTCAATTTCACTGCCTATGCCGTGAGCGGTGGACCACGAGTATACGGTCTTGCTGCGTTGCATTGCGTTCAGTTTCATTCTGTGAGTTCGACAGCTACTTGACTAAATATTGTATTTTCGCCTTACGCGACTTGTTCTTTATTTCTTTCTTGTCAGCATTTTTGCAATACAGAAGTTCCAGGTGTTGTAAATGTAGCACCGTGACAACTGCACATTTAAAAAAAATTAAATGTAGCCCACTCGTACAAGTTGGAAAGTTACACTGTGACCACTGAACTATTTGCAGATTTCTTAGAAATTGAATATAGACCACAGAAGTAAATCCAGATTTCAAATAAATGTTTACCACACAGCAAATTTCTGGCATGTAAATGTGATGTGTCATATGTGTGCAGCCTTCAGTTTGACCCTGCCCCCAGGCGAGGAGAGCCGCACGTCACAAGGAGAACTCCAGACTACTTCCTTTAGTCCCCGACAATCACAGCTCTTCGACTCTTCCCACACAAGAAAAGGGATTTTGCCATGTCACGGACACATTAATTAGTGGGCGCGGGGAGTCAGTGTAGCAACTGTGTGATACTAGAACCTTGTGCTGCCATGTTGTGGCAGCGGTGAGCTGAGCCGACGTAAGGCCCTGGTGTTCTTGTTCTTGTAGCCCCACCTCTTTGTTCTAGAGCAACAACTGTTCTTTCTCATGCTTCGTGATCAAATATTGCCACCTTTTACACTCTTTGTTTTCCTCCATCACGGAAGGTTTGTGGTAGAAGAGGGGACATGGCCACGCGCACTGCCGTCTGCCTGATTCAGCTGGCTGTTAAGGGAGTTTTGCTTTGTGTGTGTATGTGTTCAGTAATAACAGTGCTGTAAGTGTGCCTGCGGGTGTTTTTAGTGGTAACTACCTTGCATAAGTCCAAACCTAACATAGTAATGGAGACTTTTCAATGTAACTGACCCCAAGCTTTCAAGTGTTTCAAGAAGTTGTATGCTTCAGATATCATCCCACTAAACATTTCACTGACAGGTTTGGGGTGGGATGGGGGGTTCTTAATGCTGTTTTCATCTTTTATCTGGGGACATACTATTATATCTAAACCTACTGATATATGTGGCCAGTAGTGTAATAGTGCTGCCCCACTCATACCAGATTCAATGCATGCTTGAAGTTGAAGGAACCAATCTATTGGACTTGTAATGGAACTGTAATTTCTGTAAGTGTTAGTGTGGCATATGTGCCCACTTTGTGAGATTCAGGCTCTTATTGATATGATTAAAGCAATGTGCATATTGAGAAATTGTCTGAAATGTGTTTCCTTGAAAGGCAGGAGATTATGTATGATGTGATTTGCCCCTAAAGCAGACACTCACCAAGATAAAAGACACACACGCACACATATGGACATGCTTGTGGTGATGTCGAGTGCAATCTATGTAGTCCAAGTGATGAACAAAGGCATGTGCTTGGTTTATCCATTCTAAGTAAGGTAGGCTGTAGACTCCTAACAGTTGTGTTGGCCTATTTCTAGACTCCTAACAGTTGTGTTGGCCTATTTCTTTTCATACATATTTTGTGGACTGATCACCTCTACCCCTTTTCCTGGTTTTTCTTTTATATATTTTTTTAATTTGAGGAATGGGCTGTGCTTTAACCCTGTGAGAGCTGTTGGATCAGCATAGCATAAAATGCCTTTCTAAAGGTAGCAGCTTTCTGTCAAAAACTTATGAGCTGGCACTGTGTTCTATCATTTAAAATGGGACTGAAGGTAGGCCATGTTTTCTTCACCAAAATGCACAAGTCATGTTGAGCTCCCCCTCTCCTTTAATTTCTGTGAACAGTAACAGGATTTTTAAGTTTTGGGAAAACAGACAAAGTGGTATGAGTACTCTTCAGATGAAACACAGGTCATCAACAACAAGAAACAAACGGTCCGGAGTTTGCAGAAAGAAAAACATTCTCAACAGTTCTTTAAACATGTCGCATTCTAACATGAGAAAGGCTACATGTAACAGATATGAATGAATGGGTTGATATGTGATCACTGTGGTTGCATAACTGATTATAATTCGTTACATTGTTTAACTTGAGCGGATGAAGTGCTTTTTTTCTCAGATCGTGTCATTTATGATTGATTCAAATTTAGTGGGTAATAGCCAAAGAGGGGTATTTTAGCCAGGTGATCAAGATTTTGACGACGGTATACGTTGACTTGATGGAGACCTAGTCACAGATTGATGAATTGGATGAAAAACTGTTCAGTGGCTGTTGTTTGTAGTGTGAACTCATTTAAATGATCATTTACTGATTTACAGATCTTCAAATATTCACCCACCCCAGTATGCAGAGATTGTCTTTTGTCAAAGAGTATTAACTGTAGTCGAAGCACAAAGTTCAACATCAGGTGAATTTGAAATATTGCTTTGGGCACAGTGTATTTATTTGTCTTAGTTTATAGCTATTTCTAGACCCTTGCTATTGTGTTGAGTTACTGTTTATGATTTCAGTGTTATGCGATTTTATTTGATATTTTGATTTCTATTTATGCATTGTGTGAACGACCATTAAGATTGCACTCGGTTCTTCACCCATGGTCTGTTCGCTGCTCAGCTCATAAAAAAAAGTCTTGTAAGTTGTGAAATGAAGGTGAATGTCAACTTGTACAATAAACCTTATTTGTTGTTCAAAAAGGAAATAACCTGTTCAAGGTATCTGATGAATGAAAGCGCATGAATGGGGGAAATGTAGCATTTCAGGCAAATGATGTATAGATATTGTGTGCTTGAGTGACATGACCATTAGGATTTCAAGCACCAGCACAGACACCCACACAAGAATGAACAAAACAATGTGCGAATCAGATACTCTTTGAATTTTTTTTAAAAAACACCTTAGACTACAAGTTTTCATATCCAGATTACTAAGACGCTTATTTAGTATTAACTTGTGCAGTTTTTTTGAGCGTTGGTTTAATTACCTGCACAATATACAGAGCTGCCAACAGCTACGCTTTAAGCGTATCATGCTACGTTTTAAGACAAATTGCTCCAAGATTAGAATTGATACGCTCAAACAAATAATCACAAGCATGCAACATGAAAAGTGTGCTCTTTCTTGTGAGTCCTGTAGTGGAATGCATGAATGGAGACTATTATAGTTAGCAACTAAACGTAGGTTCGAACTACGCAGTTCGTAACTACAGATTTAGTCAGTCTGCAATGCATGAGAGCGAACTTGGTCGAGACTACTTAGTTACCAGCTAAAAGAGTAGGTCATAACTTTCAGGTGACGTCATAGGGAAATCCCCGTCATTGCGCAGGCGCGGTGAACTCTTCACCTTCGAAAGTGGTAAACAAACCAGCATGGGATTGGGAGCATGGTAACAGTGCGAACTTGAGTGGTTGATCGATGCAATATTATTTTGGCGAGCAAACAAGACAAACATAGGCAGAACGCAAATGTTTCTCTCAGTTCTTCCGCACATTACGAGAGCTAAAACTGCCCGACCGGGGAGATGTACGCAGCATATAGGCTGAGTCAGTGTCGTCGAAGATTTGAGTGATGGCTCAGTCGGTATGTACTGGGAAAAAGTCTGTGTCCCTCATACTGATTGTGCATTTTAAAGCAAAGCTGGAACTTTGTAACAGACAATGATGTATGGATGTATTTAAGTTTGTGTTTCAATTTATGGGAGCGAAACTGACATTTCTGAACTGAAAAAAAGTCGTGTTTTGTGGAGTTTAGAGTTGTCAGTAGAGACCGAGTAATCGTTGAAGAGAAATAATTGCATGGTTCACCGATGGAGAGTTAAACGACCATAAAACCGCACCACAGGTATGTCACGAAGCTGTCTAAGTTCTACACTATACAACAAAAGAAAATTGAATGAGGGAATCAAGACAATAGATCAACTCTCTCTCTTTCTTTCTCTCAGTCTATCTCTCTCTCTCTCTCACACACACAGGCATACGCACACACTAACACACACACACTCACTCTCTCTCTCTAAACCGCTAAGAGGGAGGGACAAAGTTGAGAACAAGAGTGCCAGATAAAGGAAGGAATGTAATTTGGAGCGATCATGAAACAAATTAAGAAACAAGCAAGTTAGCAAGCAAATCCTTGAAAATGTGTGATGTCATACAAAAGGAGCCAACAATGTTTTGGCCTGGTGTTCTACTTACAAAATAAACTAGTAAAAGAATTGTGAGATGTAAAGACAAGACATCATCAGTGATTTGAATCATGCACTTATGATTTTCTTCCTTTTTTCCAGATCGGGTAGAATACTTTATGTCAGTGACATATTTAAATGATTGCAATTTTGTGCTGGTCTTTAACATGAATAATTAGATACAATGAATACATTATTCAATGAGTAGGAAGTGACAATATTTTAATGTGTATGATCTTGTTTGATAAATGCCGCAAACACTCTGAGAAGTTCTTCTAAGCAAGCAAAGAAACAGAGGTAATGAAGTTGGATACTGAGATGACTATATTTTGTAACTTAGACACTCTGTCTATAAGGAAGCTAGCTGTTTCTTGAACATCATTTGAAAATTAATCTGCGCCAGTTTAAATGCATTGCTTCGGTATGGTAGAGCTGATCATCAAAATGCATCTCATGTGTGAAATTTTAGCTTTGATGTTGCACTGACTTCAGAAGACTAACCTGTTTCGTGAGTAAAATCTGCAAACATTTCAAGCTGACAAGAACAGAACGATGTTAAAATATAAGATATGATAAGGGAAATGTGAAGGCTAAATTAAACAAAGAATGAAATTGTAACCCACTCTGTACAAGTGGCGCGTTTTGCTGCATTGATCATCTTTTATTCTTTCATGTTTTCTTTTGAGTTTCCGACAACATTTGTTGTGTCATTGTGTATGAACGTTTTAATTTAAATGATGATAAACAATGATTGCATATTTTGTGTAAACGATTTCGCTCAACGTCTCAGATGTGGCATGCAGGCTTCACGTGGAATAAAACCATCCCTCCACTTTAACATATACCAGCTGTCAAAAACACGTGTGTTTACTTTGAAGTGTTGGAATGTTTGATCAATTAATTTGTTTAACTTCTACTGGCATCAATCCGCAAAATGTATTCATTCAAACATTCCAACTTTGACATGACCCAGTCAGAATGTAAATGTTTGGTATGTATCAAAGTGTATAGATGGCCTAACCTCATGTAAGAGCCCATGCAGATATAAAATAGTAAGCCAAACTTGGCGTTTGCAAGAAGAACGGTGCCTTGAAACTGACAGCAGCAACAACAATTTAATTATCCACAATCACAGTGTCACTCAGCTTTTCACCCCATCCAAACCACCAGCCATCCTCTCACTAAAAACCAAAACAAACTCCCCAAAACACACACACACACACACATATAAGCACAGAGAATCATGAGATTTGTTTGTTTGTTTATTCATCCTGTAGAATGTTTCTTTAGCCACTGAGCCAACTATAATACTCGTCATAAAAAGTAGGCAGATCCGTTTGAGGGCAAATCTTTATGATGAGGCCGTTTATTAAAAAAACCAAATACAGGTTGACCCAAAAACAATGCAACCCACAACAAGTTAATAACCTACATTTGTGGACATAAACTTCAGCCTATGCATGACCCTTCTACAAAGTGACAATTTTGAAGATCAAATAGGCTGACTTTTGTGCAATTTTAAATTAAGTTCCCAATTTTGGGGATCGACTCAACGGTACGGGTTTTAAAATTGAGCGGTAGCCAAACTTGCCCGATCTAAGCGCTCAAGATTGTAATTCGGGGCAATTCGAATCACAAAAGTATACCTTAATCAACATTCAGATCTGGGAATCCCTGTTTTGGACTTGGAGTATTCTCAAACAAACTTGGTGTATTTTTTTTTAAATGAGCGTACTCCACATTTAAACATGCTTCACACGCGTCTGTCTATGAGTATATAACTGCTTTCTTCAGGTCACCGATGATCTAGGGGGTGTATACTCAGACATTCAGATAATATAAAAGCTAAAAGTCTGGAGGGTTTAAATTAAGTAAGTATTGATACCGTTCATGGTCAAACTTCGTTTTAGTGAATCGACCGCCGAATTTGGAATTTATTTTTTGAAATAGAGCACAAAAGTCAGACCATTTGACCAGTTACATTTGATCTACAAAATGTCCACTTTGTGGAAGGGTCATGCACTGGCTGCGGTTTATGTACCTTAAAAATAAAGTGATTCGGTCAACAGATGTAGAAGTTATTAGCATTGTTTTAGTGTTACATTTTTTTGGTTTATCCTGTATATGACTGAAAAAACCCATTCATTCCCCAAACCTATTCAGAAAGCAGATTGGGTTTATATGACATAGTGTTTATACAGTGGAAAATACAACACAGACACCCTGCAAAATCAAATTCGCAAAATCAATGTTCCCGCGTTAAAATTGACAAAAAATCAGAACTGCCAAAACAAAACATCTTCTGCACGTCAATAGAAAAAACAATCAAATCTGCATCCAAATCAGTCAGTTTTGTTCACATATCTGGTCTAACACTGACATTAAGGCATGTTGATTTGTGTAGGTGTCATTCCTCTGAGAAGCTGTAAAAGGCAGTTTTAGTGGGTAATGAGACAAAAACCGGTACGTTTTCGTAACTCCTCAACGCATTGCCTTCAACGTTGCGGTGATTTGTGCTAACAGTAGTAACACATGTGGGAAAGTTCATACGGATTTTAAAGTCATTTGAGACATTAGTCTGCTGTTAATTGACATGCCAGAAAGAGTTCTTAAATTGTTAGTAGGTCTTCGCTGACTCATTGAAAAACAATGTGTTGTTATCTTCAAGAACAATAACAGATGCGCCACACAATTAAATTTCATGTACATATTTTATCAGACATTGGCGGTATGAGGATTTCAACGCGAACATTAATATTTTGCCTCATTCAGAGCGCTGAGCGCAAATGTAGGCCTACGCCTAGAAAAGCTCACGGCTGACACGCTCTTTCATTTTCCAAGAATGTGTGTGTGCGTACAAGTGCGCTGTGAACAGTCATAGTTGAAAATGTATGAAATTAAAGGTAAATTGAAGCTTTCATTTTCCTTAATGCATGCTAATTACATTTAGTCAAGTTTTGACTAAATGTTTTAACGTAGAGGGGGGAATCGAGACGAGGGTCGTGGTGTATGTGCGTGCGTGCGTGCGTGTGTGTGTGTGTGTGTCTGTGTGTGTGTAGAGCGATTCAGACTAAACTACTGGACCGATCTTTATGAAATTTGACATGAGAGTTCCTGAGTATGAAATCCCCGAACGTTTTTTTCATTTTTTTGATAGATGTCTTTGATGACATCATATCCGGCTTTTCGTGACAGTTGAGGCGGCACTGTCACGCCCTCATTTTTCAACCAAATTGGTTGAAATTTTGTTCAAGTAATCTTCGACGAAGCCCGGACTTCGGTATTGCATTTCAGCTTGGTGGCTTAAAAATTAATGAATGACTTTGGTCATTAAAAATCTGAAAATTGTAAAAAAAAATAAAAATTTATAAAACGATCCAAATTTACGTTCATCTTATTCTCCATCATTTTCTGATTCCAAAAACATATAAATATGTTATATTTGGATTAAAAACAAGCTCTGGAAATTAAATATATAAAAATTATTATCAAAATTAAATTGTCGAAATCAATTTAAAAACACTTTCATCTTATTCCTGGTCGGTTCCTGATTCCAAAAACATATAGATATGATATGTTTGGATTAAAAACACGCTCAGAAAGTTAAAACAAAGAGAGGTACAGAAAAGTGTGCTATCCTTCTTAGCGCAACTACTACCCCGCTCTTCTTGTCAATTTCACTGCCTTTGCCATGAGCGGTGGACTGACGATGCTACGAGTATACGGTCTTGCTGAAAAATGGCATTGCGTTCAGTTTCATTCTGTGAGTTCGACAGCTACTTTTACTTGACTAAATGTTGTATTTTTGCCTTACGCGACTTGTTTTTTTTTTTACAAATTCATTCAGTTCATTGGACAGGGTACATTTTTTTTTTAAATTCGTTCTGGCATGTCGCGCAACAGCAGAACTAATATCTCACATGACTTGAGATTCCGTGTGTACTTAACGACATGTGTTAGCCCAAATCACTGACAAGTTTTAAGACAATGCGTTGAGGAGTTACTGAAATGTACCATTTTTTGGTCTCATTTTTGTACTTAACGACGTGTGTTAGCACAAATCACTGACAGTTTTAAGACAATGCGTTGAGGAGTTCTGAAATGTACCATTTTTGGTCTCATTACCCGCTAAAACGACTTCAAAAACTGAGAGGATTGACAACTTCACGCTCAGCATGCCATAGCGTTCATGTTAGACAAGATATATGTGAACAAAACGGACTGTTTTGGATAAAGATTTGATTGTTCTGTCTAATGACATGCAAAACATGTTTGAGTTTCGGTTTAGTTGTTCTGATTTGTGTTGTTGATTTTAACACGGGAAGCTTGATTTTGTGAATTTGATTTGTGGGAGGGGGGGGGGGGGGTGTCTGTGTTGCAGGTTTCACTGCATAGACACTACGTCATGAAAACCCAATTTTGTTTCTGAATAAAGTAGGGAAATTAATGGCCTTTTCAGTCATATACTTGGTTTTTCAATCAACAGCCTCATCAGTAAGATCTGCCCTCAAACGCATCTGCCTACTTTTTATGACGGGTAGTGTAGAAACCTCTGCAAGCATTCTCAGCCGAATCAGATGAAAAAGCACAGAATTGTGATGGTACTCTGAATTTGATCATCGTCCCCAGCGAACCCAGGAACCAAGGTGCAAACAGCCTTCCCTTAATGTAGCGGTCCTTCCTGAAAAATAAAGAAAACATATAACTGAGCACCTTCAGTATTCACGGGGATGGGTTTTGGTTAGCGAGGGGAGGGTGTGTGTTGGGGGGAGAAGGTGTGTACGTGTTGAGCAGTGTGTGTGTGTGTGTGTGGGGGGGGGGGGGGGTGAGGAAGCACTTGCTCTTCACATGACCATTGGGATCGGGGATGGTGTGTGTGATATTGTAATCTAAACTATTAAAAAAAAATCTGTGCGTGTATGAACTTTGTGCTCGGCAGAAATGTTTCTCGATTTTAGTCAAAAACAAGTGTGCCCTCAACCCACACACTTTCGCTCTTCAGCATCAACACTATACAGTTTGAGTTTCATTGGGAAATGTCTCGATTTCAGTCCAAAACAGAACTTTCAGGATCCAAAGCACTCGCCTGTCAGCCTTTTTATTAAAATACATTCAACCCACCACATTTTCCAGTGATGAAGATTCTGGGGATGTGTGTTGATCCCATTGATTTTGGCCATTTCAGATCTGGCCAGTTGTACATGGGATAGGAACATAACTTCACCCAGACACATACAATATTGACACCCTGACAGTCAGTGACAGCTTCATGTGCATAGTTGAATTTTGTTTATGAACGAATTTCTCAAAAGTCACTCGCAGAAGTAAAGAAGTAACATTTTTGTTAATCTGAGAGTGGTTTCCACAACAAAATCTAACTCTGAGCAGGAAGAAGCCAGGGTGTTGAATGTAGAAGTATCCGAGTGAACA
The DNA here is from genome assembly GCF_037325665.1 of Littorina saxatilis. Classification (NCBI taxonomy): domain Eukaryota; kingdom Metazoa; phylum Mollusca; class Gastropoda; order Littorinimorpha; family Littorinidae; genus Littorina; species Littorina saxatilis. The sequence continues at coordinate 37,794,871 of NC_090246.1, forward strand.
GATTCATTCTTATTCCATGTAAAAGCCTGGCAAGATCTAGGATGGTGAGCCAAGGGAAGAATAACTGTATGTGCCTTTAAAATAATTCCAGTAAATTAGTAATGATTTCATTTTATCTTGCAATTTTGTTTTACTTTCCTGTGCTGCATTAGTTCATTCACACTGTGTAATTTACTTTAAGAATAGTGGCAAAGGATTTGAGACTGTGCCAAAAGGTCAGGTGTCATGTCTACTGTCCCGAATGACACACGATTGCTGACATTTCACCATTGCCAACAGAATAAACAAATAAGAAATAGGTAGAAAATGAATGTGAAAACTGACTTTAATTGTTGATCAGTATTTTCTATACCACTAACAAATAATCTACTTGCACATAGCTGTTTGGCAAATGTATGTTGCATGGGACACACTGACATGAAAGTGGAAGATGTTTTTCCCTCTAGAGAAACTACATATCAAGTTACACTTTTTGTGCTCTTCCATTCCAGTTGGCAATCAATTGTTAACGCATGTTATTAGAAAAAATAGAACGAAAACAGATTAGATAGAATGAAAAATGTACTGGTGATGTCATTTGGGACATACTGACATGAAAACGTCACCTTTTGGCACAGTCTCATTTGAGAAGAGAAAGAGAACTAAAACCAAGCTTTATGTACCATTTTGTATAAATAGTACAAATTGTACTATGCAAGGATACATACAGATGTAAGAATTTATTTTATACAAAGCCGTAATATTTTTGTGTCAATAAACTTGCATCTCCTGCCACTACTCTCAGATTCAGATGTAACAAGTGTTGACATAGCTGAATGTATCTATCTAGATTGTAAGTGCATCTAATGTGAAACGCAGATCTCTTTACAACACAACGTACAAAAGTCTGCCAAAAACATCTACACAGCTTCAAACTACTATCACCAGTGCCAATTTACATATCATAAATCAATTTTACAATAACAATTTAATAGGCACAAGCAGGTACTTGGTAGTGGTACAGAAATGTGTGACTTACTCTTCATGGTAGTCTGTAAAGCAGCATGTCCACTCAGTCTGAATCCTCTCCAGAATCCATATATATCTGAATGCAAGAGCTGTATGAACACTTCATCACACATCATCTCTGGTTTCTTAGGAGGCCTGAAAAAACACACCATAAAATAATTAATTAACAATACATAATAACTGTATTATAATTAAACCACTCGCTCATTGATTCTTTTATTCCCTCTTTCACAATCATAGTTTATACAGCAGCATTTACCTCTGACTCTGTTCATGCAGAGTAAATATCAAGTATTTAAACAGAAAAATAAGTCATTCTTGAATAACCCTTCTAAAAAATACACAATAGACACACTTTCAGTGGCAGTGATTCAAGTGAAGTCCGTTTCTTTCTTCATTTGTATACACACAAAAATTGTTTTGGGCCAGTTAGTGTTACTCTTGGCTTTACACACTTACTATATCAAATTATACATGCATTCAGCTTAGAAAACATACTTCTAATGTTGGGAGTGCAGTGTGAGCCAGGACATTTACAGCAAATAAGGATACACAACAGTTCATTCAGAGATAGATTTGCCATTCACTGCATTATATTGTTAGTTGAATGAGATAGATCTACAGCGATGCTTCAATGCATTAGATTAGCTTCGTTTTAGTGTCTACTGTTCATTGCTCCACCGTGGGAAATTCAGTCAACAGTGCACAGTTCCGAAGAAACCGATGCTGCTGTGCATAATCATTGATGCATTGACGATCGTTCATTGTCAATGTCACTGTCAGAAAAACAACAACTGTATCTTTCATCGTCACCACTACACAATGGCTCGTAGGCCTATTTTCCTATGACACTGAACACGGTTTCGGAGACACTCAGACAGTACTGCCTGGCCCATAGATGTAGATCTACCCTTGCTCTCACTTTCTAACAAATGTATTATTGCAATATAATCTGACACACACTCACACACCGAGGCGTGCAAACGAACACACACACCGTGGGACACACAAACTACACGCACACAACGGATGAATCTTGCTCTTACCTGTTGGATGATCCAAACCGATTAAAATCGGCGACAGGAAGATGTACAAGCCAAATTTGTACAGTCGCTGATGTAAAAAGTGGAAATTTAGTCAATGTTCTTAGCAAATCTCCCGACTCAAGGTAGATCGTGTCCCAAATCAGCTGTGCCGGTCACTTCACGACTTGTATTTGAACCCCCTCCAAAGCGCAATCAATGTTTCAACTTCTTTGTCGACATCATTCTTTGGTTCATGCGTCGGACTGCCGAATATTTGATTTTTTTGTACAGCAAAATCAAAGACTGTCATGGCGGCCGCCATTTGTATTTTTGCAATAGTTCGAAACTAAGGAATTTGGTCCTCCTCGGAGGAGGACCAAATTTAGGCAAGTTAGTCACCAACTTAGGTCGGAACATTTGAAAATATCGTGCCATGCATTGCGCACTAGAGCGATAGTTTCGAACTTTGGATTTAGTTCCCAACTAGCTTGATAGTCTCCATTCATGCATTCCACTACTGGTACTCGTTTCTGATTCTCACTCAATGCAGCGGTCAGAATTTGTGTCATAAAACATTGTCCATACTGAAAGTGACACTGCAGACCTCTGGATTGGCCATCATGGGTTTTTTCTTCTAGATTAACTTTTTTTAAATGTATATATACTGTTCAAAAAAAGAAACGCATAGTTGCTACTTGCCAAATTTGTTTTATTTTTCGAAAAAATTAACAGAAAATCCAATATTTAGATTATTTGTTTGAAATTTGGTATGGACACAGTTGAATGCACACACAGTTCATTTGCATCTTCAAATCAATCAGTCAATCAATACGATTGGTTGCCGAGGCTGTCAAGTCAGTAGGGGGTGTGACTGCCCTGAGCAGCAACAACTGCCCGGCACCTTCTGGGCATGGACTGGATCAGATGCCGGATATCTTGCTGTGGGATGGTGTCCCACTCCTCCTGAAGTGCCTGCAATAGATCGCGGTGATTTGCCGGCGCTTCTTCTCGCCTGCGCACACGTCTGTCCAATTCATCCCAGAGGTGTTCTATCGGGTTCATGTCTGGCGACATGGATGGCCAGGGAAGCACCTGGACATGGTGGTCGGTGAGGAACTGGGTGGTGAGTCGTGCTGTGTGCGGGCGAGCGTTGTCCTGCTGGAATATGGCATCCTGGTCAGCCAGAAGAGGAAGGGCGTGTGGGCGCAGAATTTCCTCCACGTATCGCTGGGCAGTTATGCGCCCTTGGACGTGCACCAGGGTGCTCCTTCCAGCGGTATTGATCGCCCCCCACACCATGACGCCTCCACCACCATGAACGGGTGCCTCATCCACACAGTTGGGCGCGTAACGTTCGTTTACTCTCCGGTAGACCCTCCTCCGACCATCATGTCGCTGGAGCAGGAAGTAGGACTCGTCGCTGAACCACACGTGTCTCCAGTGATTCCGGACGGTCCAGCGAAGGTGCTGGTTGCCCCACTGCACTCGGTTCTGGCGATGGCGGCGGGTGAGGACAGCTCCTCTGTGAGGTCTGCGAGCTCTCAAACCAGCTTCATGCAGGCGGTTCCGCACGGTCTGGTCCGATAATCGGTGTGGCCCGGGGAGAGCCTGGACAGAAGATGAGGCCGACAGGAAACGATTCCGGAGGTGGCGGAGCCGTATGAAGCGGTCGTGAGCAGCAGTTGTCGCCCTCTGGTCTTCCCGCTCGTGGCAAGTCAGCAACGGAGCCAGTGGCTTGAAACCTGACCCACAGTCTACTGATGGTGCTCTGGGACACGTGGAAGTGCCTGGCGATTGCACTTTGACTTTGGCCTGCTTGTAAACGACCCAATGCAATTTGGCGGTCTTCTCTGCTCAATCGGGCCATCTTTCGTCGCTGAATTGTCGTCTGATTTCTTTGTGGCGAACAATCCGCTTTTATGGGTTTTGGAAGACATGGTGAGAGCTCAATATTCCCCGAGTTTCACGAGATTACACTGAAGCATGACGAGTCGTCATGCCAAATGAGCAATTTTGACATTGTAGCCACTGATAACGCATGCGTCACGTGCAGAGCTCACTTGTGGCAATGGACGAAAGGTCGACGACCAGATAAACATTTTCTGCAGTTTGGTGGATATCCTTGTAGCCATATAACTAAATTAACCAAATATTACAAGCTATGCGTTTCTTTTTTGAACAGTATATATATATACATGTAATATACATGTATGCTCATCAGTGCGAAATAGCCAAATGTGGATGTTCGAATACATTTTAGACAATGCTACACTAAAACACTATTTATATTTTGCTATACTGAAAATTCCCCCAACAGTTTTTAATTGCTACACTTGAAGTTTGACAAGGGTTGGCAGGGCTGGGAATCAAAACACCAGAGAGAACACCAAGTATCCACACAAGTGCACACCTACACATTTGAGAAGTGAGCAAAAGCAAAGTCATGTTCATTGCATAAAAAGACAGTCTGTGATTTTTAAAAAAAACACCACCACACACACAGTTATATCTTTAGAATATTACTATTCTGTTATATTGTTATCTTGATGATAATTATACCACCTGTTGTGACACATTTCTTTTATTTGGTACTACTGCATAATGTTATCATCACGCCTGATTCAAATTCTTTCTCTCTCAATAATCATATTGTTGTCAGCAGTATTCGCCTTTATATTCTCATTATCAAGTGTACGCCGTGAAGACGCTAGGCTTAGGTGTTATTTTTTGTTTCCTTCTGTTTTGTTTTTGTACCCTATGTCTGAACCACAGAATTTGCAGTTAGTCAATTTATTCATAACCGCACACGTAGGGTTTACACTATATGGCACTGACAAAGCTGATATCAATTGATAAAACTCTCCTTGAGATCGAAGTGTACTCAGTGCTAAGAATAGTTCTTCGCGTGACTGAGTTGCCAGTTAAAGATAGCATTCACCTCAGTGACACTGCTTTGGTGGCGGAGGACAGTGTGGATGATGACAGTGCAATACTAGGAGTGGTCGATGGGCAGCGTTCGAACAAAATGTTCACGTTTTACTTTTCTTTCTTTTTTTTTCGGGGGGGGGGGGGGGGGGGGCAAACTTAACACAGGCATTTCCTCGTCAATGACTTCGTTTTTGAGATCATAAAAATCCTGTAATTGTGGCGAGAAAATCAAGAGTGACTGACTGTTTTTTTCGAAAATAGTAGTGGTCATATACTACTTGTACTTGTCATTCAAGGCTAACCGTTGTCAGGTATGTTTGAGCTTTGTGCATTTATTTATGAAAGTCTGTCAGCTGATATTAGCTTAGTGGGTGAGGATGGAAACTGTGTTTGGCAGTGTACGTTACTATGCAATGGGCAGCCTATGTTTGGTTACGTGCATTTTTGCTTTGTGCAATCCTTTTCCTGCCGTTTTAAACTGGTGAAAAGACAGTCTCTGCATATATAACCGGTAAAATAATTGTGATCCAAATTTCGCCCCCAATCCATGCTGTGTTTGTTCATGAATGATGTGTGTGCTACACAGTAATCGACCGAAACCCGGCGCATGACTCATTGCTTCGCCGACTTGTGCATAAATACACCGAGAGACACGCAGGAGTCCTCAGTCGTTAGCCCAACGTCAAACAGTCGAACTATACAACAACTACACATACCTTTAACTCGCGCTTCAGATCATTTTGTTTTTGTGGGTTGTTGTTTTTCACCCGCGAAATATCCAGTCCTGACTAAGATTCACTTTAGTCAGTTTCAGTCAAGCTTTACATTCGCCTGGATTTAATTCAGCTTGTTTCAGGCCGGTGTCATTTTGTCTGTTGCATGTAAGTCGGATTTTCTTCTTCTTGGTACACGTATTTTGGGATAGTGAGGCATAACTTCAATTATAAAGTCAGGCAAAATCTGTTTTTAGCCTATTAAGAAAATTCATAATAGATAATGTTGCAATGCTTTCGGACGTTTCATTTTGTTGTTGATGTTTTTGTGTCAGTGTTTATTTTGTTTTTTCGTTGCACCTTTACACTAAACGAAGCTAGACTGAGGCATTGGCAGGGGCATTGACTTACTAACCCATTGGCAGCTGGAGTAATTAAGGTTTACTGTCATATATCCTGGGGGTGTTTTCATCATTTTTTAAATCAACACACGCCACTGTTATCGGACAAACCCGCTTGGCATAATGCATGGCACTCGCCCACTTAGCAATGTTATCTATTACTTCACGCTCATTTGAGAAACGTGCAATGAATAGTCAACATATTGGTGCAGACAACATAGGCAGTTTATGTAAGACCTTTCTGCTGTGCAACAAATGATTTGTTCTCCTTCTTCTTTTTTGAAACATGTGTTTTTTATAGAGTTTTATTTTACCTCATCGTTTGAAAAACGATTTTTCGGTCTCAAGACAATGCCTATAATTAACTGAAAGCTGTAATTAGACACGTCAGTTTTGAATGAGAGAAAGCTGCCAGGAAACTTTATTCTACTTAAACATATAGTTTTTATACAAATCATCTTTGGGCTGTTTGTTTATCTTATTTTTAACGTGAACCTGAAGCGAATGCAGGATTAGATTTTAATATGATGATTTGGTAATAAACCATGTGTTTCATTTTAATTTACCATCGTTTTTCTCCAGATAAATTGCCTGAGTTCCGAGTCCTGTTTTGACGGTGTACCATGGATTTGGATATGCTGGCGTCACAGCTCCTTTCTGCGTCAGAAGCACCGATGACGTCACTTCCGGAGAAAAGTGCTTGTAGGGAGGTAGACGGATGGATAGAACAGCTGATGAAATGTCAGAAGTTGCCCGAGGAACAGGTCAAAAAACTTTGTGATAAGGTAAGTGCAGAAAAAAGTTCAAGGGAAAAATTCAAGAACAGTGTCCCAAAGTCATGTAAGGAAGTTGCAAGGCACCTGGGCGTCAGTCCAGCGGTTGAAAGTGTGGAACAATCGATCTACTCAAATAATTTTGACCTTGATAATTGGAATCATTACGCTTTATTTTTGTGATCAAGGGATATAAGTTCATGATGGACAGTTGACATAGAGATTTAGTTTGGGACACCGTTCTTGAATTTTACCTCGACCGAGAGGTTCAAGATTAGAACTGTATAGCCTTGAGAGAGTAGCTCATTCAAATGGACTGTCTTTATGCCAACGAACACACACCCAAGTACACTTATTACCGTCGATCACATGTGCACTGATCGAGTAAAAAGCAAAGTTTCAAACATACATACGAATATAAGCTTACACACTGATTGACACACAAGTACACACACACACACACACACACACACACACACACACATGCACACACACACACACATATATATATATATATATATGACAAACACACACCGACACACACACACACACACACACGCACGCACACGCACACATATACATAAACATCACTTCCTGCAGACTCAATACAATACAATACATGTGCACTACTTTATTTTCTCAAACGAAAAAAATGAATTGGGATTCAAATGAGGACGTGATAATCTCTTTGCTGTTTATTTGTGCGCTTTACACTTTTCTATTTCTCTACCATTTCACGGGTTCGTCCTCTTTGACGTCACAGTTCGAACATGACGTATGACACTTTCTTAACAAAATGATGACGTCATTTTCAGGCCAAAGAGGTACTCTCAAAAGAAAGTAACGTGCGAGAAGTGCAGTGTCCCGTGACGGTGTGCGGAGACATTCACGGTCAGATGTATGATCTGCTTGAGTTGTTTCGTATCGGGGGGTACCCGCCTGACACCAACTACCTGTTCCTGGGGGACTACGTGGACAGAGGATACTACTCTGTGGAGGTTATATCACTGCTTGTCGCTCTCAAGGTAAGGGGTCTATATTTCATTTTTTGGTGGATGACCACAGAGAAGATAAAATCACGACGTGGAACGGTAACGCACGACTTTAATGGAAATGAATGACTGCAAAAGGATCTTTCAGTCAGCCCAAAAAGTCTTCATTTCTCTTGCTTGTGCAGGTTATTTTTCCTTTTCACACACATATACACACACACACACACACACACACACACACACACACACACACACACACACACACACACACACACACACACACACACTCACACTCACACACACACACACGCACGACTTTAATGGAAATGAATGACTGCAAAATGATCTTTCAGTCAGCCCAAAAAGTCTTCATTTCTCTTGCTTGTGCAGGGTTTTTTTTTCCTTTTCACACACACACACACACACACACACACACACACATACATACACACACACACACACACACACACACACACACACACACACACACACACACACACACTGCCTTTGTAAGTGATACGGCTCACCATCTTAGAACTGTTGAGGGTTTGTTTTCACGGAATGAGGCCACCCCTCCATAGGGACACGAACCCAAAATCAACATCCTGACTGCTCCCTGTGTGTGTTCACTTTTGTTTAAAATCTATTGTTTGTTTGTTCGTTCATGGGCTGAAACTCCCACGGCTTTTACGTGTATGACCGTTTTTAGCCCGCCATTTAGGCAGCCATACGCCGCTTTCGGAGGAAGCATGCTGGGTATTTTTGTGTTTCTATAACCCACCGAACTCTGACATGGATTACAAGATCTTTTTCGTGCGCACTTGGTCTTGTGCTTGCGTGTACACACGGGGGTGTTCGGACACCGAGGAGAGTCTGCACACAAAGTTGACTCAGAAATAAATCTCTCGCCGAACGTGGGGACGAACTCACGCTGACAGCGCGGCCAACTGGATACAAATCCAGCGCGCTACCGACTGAGCTACATCCCCGCCCGTTTAAAATCGATGAATTAATTTCGCAAATTGACCCAATGGTTTTTGAGGAAATAACTCTGCACGGGAAGCAGTTGGGGTATTGATTTTGATTTGTGTTCAAGTTGAGGGATGGCCTTATCCCATGTAAAAGTCTGAACAGAGATGGTGAGCCAAATCCTTTACAAGAGAAGTTCTGTGCCTTTAAAGCGTTATCGTTCGTTCTTGGTTCTGATTTTTTATCTTCTCTGATACGTCATACCACCTTGATTCTTTACATTGGCATATGTAGCTTTGTAATTCACTAGCGTTTCGCGCTTTGATTTTTTTAATGTTCAGTTATTGTGGTGAAGGGTTTAACTTTCTTGAAGGTGACACTAACCACTTACATGACATGAGAAAAAAAAAGGCAAATTTGATGTTTTTTGCTCGCAATCTAGTATAGAGGAAGCTCGTTCGTAAAAAGGAAATCGACACGAGACTAGCAAGAAGAAAACCCAGCCATCAAAAGATGAACCAATGTCCTCATTGAAGAGATTCACAAGTTCTGATGGCGGGATCAGAAGGCGCTCGCTGCTGCCACCTGACTGAGAACCAAACGATGGCCAACCCAAGAGCTACCTGGAACGACTCTTCCAAGCCACCGCCAAGAGCGTTGTCAGTGAGAATGTGTGAGTGGATCCGAGCAAATCATTCATACTTTTACAGTATTAGGACCGCATGACCTTTACAGAAACATTCAATCCACTTATCTAAACAGAAAAGAGTAATGCCACAACATGCTGGAGAAAAATTGATTATTTGACAATTGATGCTAAGTTAAACAAAGACGTATTTTACTGATACATTACAGTTAATAAACTAATCAATGACATGTAGACGAAACGAGCACTAATCAGTCTTTCAACCATTCAAAAGGTTCGTTATCCAGACAGGGTGAACATTCTTCGAGGCAACCACGAGACCCGCATGACGTCACAAGTGTACGGGTTTTATGACGAAGTGATGGCCAAGTACGGCAATGTCAAGGTCTGGAACCTCTTCATGGAAGTCTGCGACTACATGCCTATCACAGGACTTGTGGCAGGGAAGGTGAGCACGAACACACATACGCACATATGAGCGCACACGCCGCGCACACACCCACACGCACACATACGCACACACACACACACACACACACACACACACACACACACATTCGCTGTCTTTCATTCTGTCTGTCTGTCTGTCTGTCTGTCTGTCTCTCTCTCTCTCTCTCTCTCTCTCTCTCTCTCTCTCTCTCTCTTTCTCTCTCTCTTCTCTCTCTCTCTCTCTCTCTCTCTCTCTCTCTCTCTACCTAATCCATCTCGGAGTCACGCACTCAAGCACGCAGACCGAGAGATAAGTACATAGACACACTGTCACTTTTCAGTGTCATCTACTGTCTTCCAATCTACTCTTTGCATGTTTTCTTCAAGTGGTAGCTGCATCGTCTCTGAAATCATAGCCTCTCGTGTGTGTTCATCTTTGAAGAAAAACAACAACACGGGAACTTACAACCCAAAATATCTGTAACTTGACAATATTATGCCAAGCACCAACCAAGGAAAATAATACATTTCCCATGCAATGAAGCTCCGCATTAAACTCGAGTTGAACTATGTTTTTGTGTGTGCAGGTATTCTGTATGCATGGCGGCCTTTCTCCGTCCATAGACACCATTGACCACATCAAGACACTGGACAGAATACAAGAAGCTCCTTATGAGGTAAGGTTTTAGGTCAAAACCTCCATAATCAACGACCTACTTGTCATCGGAATGACTGGGGCAGTAGTTTTAAAGGCAAACATTTGTGATTGAAAGATAAGATACGGTATCTTGTAATGCAAAGTATTCGCATTGTTTTCCTTTTTTCAAACAGAGTGTGTTTGTAGGGTAGGAAGTAATTGTTTGAGTATATGTATTAAAAATGTGCAGTTACAATGGTCACCCTAACCACACACAAAATAATCGAAGAAAAACAGGTCTGAAAAACAGGAGTCTTTGCATGGAAGTACATTCCCGAACTCGTTCTGTAAAAAAATAAATTCGAGAAAACAGGGTATTAAATGGGGGTAAGACAGTAATCGAGAAAGAGGGTGAGATTTGGGGTACAGTGTGAGTTCACAGTACTGTAATGTCAAACGTTGCAATAGCTCGTATTATTTGGCATCTTGAACATGTCTTTTAATCTTGATTATTTCTTCATTTCAGGGACCAGTCAACGACTTCTTGTGGTCTGACCCGGAAGAGATTCAAGGCTGGGGGCGGTCACCGAGAGGGGCAGGTCACGTGTTTGGTTCAAACATCACCGAGGTCTTTCTCCATAGCAACGACCTTTCTATGGTGTCAAGGGCGCACCAAGCCGTCAACGAGGTAAGAATAGACAAATAGACATTGCATGATTAATTGCAAAAACGTTCTTAAAAACACTCACAGCTAAAGGATAATGTCCGAAATCTTTCTCTCTCTCTCTCACTCTCTCTCTCTGATTTGTTCGAAAACCAGATTGAATGCTGTGCATTGTATATTCTGAACATATTTTTGTTGTACTATTGCTACATGTTCGATTGCTACCAGCTTGTACTTATAATTACTCGCATAGTATGCATTTGATTTTATAAATAACCACATATGTATGCTCTTCATGCCTCATCTTCATCATCATCATCATCATCATCATCATCATCATCATCATCATCATCATCATCATCATCATTATCATCGTCATCGTCATCTTTATCATCACGTGCTGAAGTTTTCTGACCTCCTTTTCGGCTTTTGTTGGCAATCTTTTTAACTTTTTAATTTTTAATTTTTCAATTTTATCATTGTGTGTCTGTGCGTCCCAAGGACAGATTGTAAGAAAAGGCGTAGCCTTAAATCTTAATCCTTGTTAAATAAAGTTCAATTCAATTCAACTCTCTCTCTCTCTCTCTCTCTCTCTCTCTCTCTCTCTCTCTCTCTCTCTCTCTCTCTCTCTCTCTCTCTCTCTCTCTCTCTCTCTCTCTCTCTCTCTCTCTCTCTCTCTCTCTCTCGCTTAAATGTTGACCCATTCTGCCAACCATACTAACATGTTTAACTCACTTGTTCACTCTGACGTGTTTCAGGGCTACGAGTGGTGTCATGATCGCCAGGTCGTCACGACCTTCAGCGCACCCAACTACATGTATCGCCTTGGCAACAAAGCCGCCATAATGCAGCTGGACGAGTCTGTCAACACATCATTGTACGTTTCATTGTTTGTTTTAAACCTGATCTGATTCTTAATTTTATTCATTAATTTAGTTTCACGAAATTACTTGGGTTCATAATTGTTGCTTTGGTATAGCCTCGCCGTGTTAAAAGAAAAAACAATTTAAAAAAGAAAGAAAAAGAGAAGGAATTATCAAAACAGTGTCAAGTGTAATTGGAACTCTTTGTTTAAAAGCAGATGTGATTCCTAATGGTGTACATGTATTTAATGCAGCTTTACTGCGAACTTCCTTCAAACATTGACACTATGTCTTTGCAATTGTTGTCTCAATAGCCTCGCCATGCCATGGCGATAGAAAACGCACAGAGTTAAGGTCTCCGCGTTTAAGTTGCCGCGTGTTTTCGGATTCAGTCAGTATTCAACTGAAGTGTTGTAAAACAATAATAATCAAACAATTAGGGCACAAACTCAAGTAAAAAACTTATCTTACGTGGCACAGATTTCTGATAACAGATTTCTGTGATCACTGTCGTAACCTCAAGTGATTGTAGATTCTTCCTTGTTGTTGCTGTGGATGATGATAATGATGATGATGATGATGATGATGATGATGATATTCTTTATTTATTCTTTTTTTCAGCATTCAGTTCGACGCTGCTCCACGCAAAGAAGGCCAGCATGCGCCATCGAGATTACCGGACCACATGTACAATTACTTCTGACGTCACATTTTCCCCACATCACACTGATGATTAGTCTAGTTAGGATTTTATATTAAAATGACGTCAGTAAAAAATTTACTGACGTCGAAAGGGAAGGCCATGTACACAGACAATATGAAACACAAGACATTTTGCTGGCTCAAAATGTCTACCTAGAATGCAAATACCTGTCATGCAGTTTGTGTAATGTTTACACGTTCCTCGGTTTTTTGTTTGTTTTGTATTGACCAATCTTGACGACTCTGTAGAGCGGAGGAAAAATAAATGCTTTTTGATATATTGAACGGAATAGTTGTGTGTGTGTGTGTGCGTGTGTGTGTGTGTGTGTGTGTGTGTGTGTGTGTGTGTGTGTGTGTGTGTGTGTGTGTGTGTGTGTGTGTGTGTGTGAGTGTGCTAACACAAAAGCAGACTTGAAAAACGTGCCGCCATGAAAGAGAAACAAGTATCAATATAAGCTTATTTAGTCAATCTGTGGAACTTACAAGTTACAGACTGAAACTGAACGCTCTGCATTTCTTTCCACCAAGACTAGTAAATTATAGGCTTGCTAAAACCATACGGACGAGAAAGCGCTGATACATTGGGGAACAATAGCCAAATGAACCTAATTTGCATAACACGGATTTTCTTGAATGTTGTTGTCTATAGATCCAAACACATCATCTGTATATAATTTTGATTTCAGGAAATGATGAAGAACATAATTTTCATTCATCAATTCCTTTTAAATCTGCTGGCAAAATTTTGAGCAACAAATTAGGTAATCAATTTCTAAGCTGAAATGCAATCCCAAAGTCCGCATTTAGTCAACGACTGTTTTGCCAAATGTCAATTAATTTGATTGAAAAGTGAAGTCGCCACAATGCTGCCTCAACGTTTCCTTAAAACCGGATATGACGTCTTCAAATACATTTATTAAAAAAAAAATAAAAGAAAGACAAGATATCTGCTTATGTCATCTGCAAGAATTTGTTCTGTCAAGTTCTATGAAGATTTGTCAAGTACATTTCTGGGAATCGCTCTACACACACTTATACACCACCATCCTCGTCTCGATTCCCAGTCCATGTTAAAACATTAAATTTTGTCAACACTTGACTTAATATCAAAATGTTGTAACATGGCAAGGCAAACATCATTTCAGAAACCCATAGGGTGACATGAATTTGAGAGAAAAAAAATTACAATAAAAACAACAACAACAAAAAGGAAATATAATAAAGAGACACAACACTTCGTAATTAATAATCAGGAATAGGTCAAACTGGAATAATAGCACGATTATATCACAAATGTGTTAACAAGACGTGAGAAAATAATCAGAATTCTTCAAAATATACTTAATAGAATATAGCAAGTTTAATCAAAATCACTTTTTTGTTAATTCAAATAAATGTTTATTTTTTTCTCAAAAGCTCAGAAAGTTGTTACCAGTGCAATTTCGGAGAAATGCAAACGCAGTAACGCATGTGCTCTCTTAATTTTCACTAAAATAAAATGATGAAGACTTTAGTGCTTTACACCAAAACAACAATATTGTTGACTTTCAAAAGCATATGACGTTTGACACAAATATACTTCAGACATTTTTAGACCCCTGCATGAAGAAGCACATTCAGCACTGATTTCAATACTGACGTGACATCGTTATCATTAGCAGTACAGTTAGATAGATACACTTTGTCACCTTGTTAGGACTGTGACTTGTCAACGTACACACTGTTGGAGATAGCGCATGTGACTCTGTTGATCCGTCCTTTGGCCTGGTTCATAGGCATTGTTAGTCGCATGAGACGGTGTGAATAGTAATCTTAAACACTGGACGCACAACGCAATCCCTCTGTGCCTATGGGTTGGTCACAGGCTGTCTATCTTGGGTCAAGCCGTCGCTTACCTTGTCTTAAATCCGTGTGACCTCAGTTACTTATTACGTGTTATCATTCACATGTTGATGAGCCTGCGTGATCATCACTGAGTATCCAGTTTGATTGACTCACGGAATGTAACTTAGTGAGAAAGAGAGAGAGTTTGTGATTATGTGTGTGTGTGTGTGTGTGTCAGTGTGTGTGTGTGTGTGTGTGTGTGTGTGTGTGTGTGTGTGTGTGTTTGTGCGTGTTTGTGCGTGTGTGTGAGTAGGCTATATATGATATATATGTGTGTGTGTGTGTGTGTGTGTGTGTGTGTATGTGTGTGTGTGTATGTGTGAGCATGGTGTGTGTGTGTGTGTGTGTGTGTGTGTGTGTTTGAGTAGGCCTACAGACACTGGTACACGTAATCTCATGTTGTGAAATCAGTGAAAAGACCGACGCCTGTTTCTTATAGGCAAGGATTGTATGCGGCTACGTATTGGCAGGTGCGCGGATGTCATTTTTTCTCAAGTAGCGAGCACATGGAGCACCTCCAAATAATGCTCGCTCAAGTTACTCTCGCCAATCCCTAGCGTTTCTCGCGGCAAGAATTCCCCAAGAAACGCTACTTCCTCGTCCCACTCGCTTCACTGGGCTCGCAAAATCTCGCAAGCGCGCCGGCGCGGTGTGTGTGTGTGTGTCTGTGTGTGTGTGTGTGTGTGTCAGTGTTAGTGTCTCTGTCTGTCTGAGCATGTGTACATGTATATCAGTCTGGATGTCGGTGTGTGAATTGATAATGTCAAGCCGAGTGCCTGTGGTTTGACACAGCCCTGGCTGATGCAAGACCGGACCCTGATTGCACGAAGTCGGTTGTGAGTGTTCGTCATTATCTAATTTTAGCAACATAGTCATTCAAATTTGACTGGAGTATATAAAGCAATGCTCGTCTGCCCCACAGATCTTAGCGTACAACCACCTCATGTCCCAAATAGATCCTTATTCTGGGGACAAAAATAGAAAGTTAGCATAGCATAGCATAGCCCCACAGATCGCAACAAAGTTTCTTACCGTTCCGACTACAATCACCATACTGACAAGTTCAGTTTTTGCGCCGAAACAGATATCAAAACAAAAGGTGATACAAATGTATGGGGATATGATATAAGTTTAGTTTATATCATGATGGGTCCTTCTCAGTTTAGTTGATACACACGCCCCCTCCAGCTCTGTAGGCCATTCCATAAAATCTATCATTTGTCACTCAAACATTAAAAGCAACACGCAAAACACTATGAGACTTTACCAAAAACCAACATCATTTGTCACTCAAACATTGAAAGTAACGTGACACGCAAAACACTATGAGACTTTACCAAAAACCAACTTGACATGCAAACCACTATGAGACTTTACCTTTAAGACTTCTAAATCATCAAGTAGTGGTCAACTCATCATTTAAGTTTATGACTGAGGTGGGGAGGTGAACCATTCCCCCTTTACTGATACTTGTTGGCATAATAATATAATTGGCTTTTAGTCTTGGGTCACACATTGTAAACACAGAGACTGCGGATATAGGGAATACTCGGTGATATTCAGTTTAAAAGTTGGATTTGATCGAGGAGTTGGGGAGGGGAGGGAGGTTGGAACCAGTGTAACAAGGGCGGGGGGGGGGGGGGGGCGATGTGAGAGGATCTAAAATGGACGAACGATGAATGTTAAAGGCAGAATTAAACTGATTTTCATGCAAATCTGATGCGTCAGTACTACTAAATTATTATAACCTACTCATATCATCTATCGGGGGTTTAGATCATGATTCTATGAATATGTCAAAACATAATCAAACGAAAAATGTATGTTTCCAGTTCTCCTCTGTCAATATAGAATCATATTTACAATTTAGTACTGTTTATGCATTACAGACTTGAATAATGTTATGCACTCATATAACATCACACTACGACTTATAAAACGATGTATTGATGGTTTAAACATTTGTGTTTTCAGCCATAATGACGTCTGCATTGTTCAAGAAGAAGCCGTGCGGGGAGGTGAACGAATGGATAGAAGAGCTGCAGAATTTCAAACGACTCACGGAAACGCAGGTCAAGAAACTGTGTAAAAAGGTAAGTGCTTGTTTAATTACTTTGCATATTTCATTTGTTTGTTTGTTTGTTTGTTTGTTTGTGTTTGTTTGTGTTTGTGTGTGTGTTTCTTTGTCTGTGTGTTTATTGGATCGCTTGTTTGTGTTTTTGTTTGTTTGTTTGTTTGTTTGTTTCATTGTTTTGTTTTGTTTGTTCGTTCGTTCGTTCGTTCATTTGTTCGTTCGTTTGTTTGCAAACTCATAATTTCCTTTCTTGACGAGAAGTGATGTTGGTTTTTTTTGTGTTGTTTGGTTGCCCTAGTTGTTGTTGGTGGTGGTGGTTTCGTTTCTTATGCTGCTGCTCCTGTTAAAGCGTGTATTCACTAATTACTTTTTTTCCTTCATTCTCTTCCTTTCTTTTGGGGGGAAGTTGGTGGCAACCACGAGACACAACAATGTATTGTATGTCGGTTCAAGTTAAGGGACGCTTGAGTTTATACTAAACGTGAACATAACCCGCTTGTTGATTTTATCAGATATCAGTAGTGCAATATTAGTGCAGAAATCTTGTCCATAACTCAAGTTCTTTCAGAACGGTCGGAATGATCAGCTCTATCCCTGAAAACTGTGTTGATAATCACCAAAGGGTGTTTGTCAGCGCTAGATAACCGAGTTTACGAACATCTGTCATTGGTAATGCGTGTGAATGTGTGAAATTAGCCAAACGGCACGGGGAGAGGAGGGGGAGCCGACTGTCGGGGGAGGCCGGGGGCAGGGGCAGGGGATGGGGGTAAGTTGGTCAATTTCTCGTTTGTCTTTACGATTGGATGTTAGCCCATTTATGATTATTGTCGTCTTGTTGTTGTTATTGTTGTTATTGTTGTTGTTGTTGTTATTGTCGTCGTTGTCGTCGTCGTCGTCGTCGTCGTCGTCGTCGTCGTCGTCGTTATTGTTGTTGTTGTTGCTGTTGTTGTTGTTGAACATATCACATTTCACAAAGAATACGTGTGTAATGATGCAAAAACGTTGGATAATGACATCAAAACATTTCATACCTACAATGTTGTTCCGTATTTTTCCGTGTCACTACCTTACAGATACATCTTGTCATAAAGTACTAATTAGACGCCCTTATGACATGAACATATTACTTGCAGGCCAAAGAGGTCCTGTCACAAGAGAGCAACGTGCGAGAAGTGCAGTGTCCCGTGACAGTGTGCGGAGACATTCACGGTCAGATGTACGATCTGCTCGAGTTGTTCCGTATCGGGGGGTACCCGCATGACACCAACTACCTGTTCCTGGGGGACTACGTGGACAGAGGATACTACTCTGTGGAGGTTATATCACTGCTTGTCGCTCTCAAGGTATGTCGATTTTTGTTAAATATCCCCCATTTTACATTTTCGTCTTAGATTAGCATTTTACTTGTGCTAATCTTTCAATTTTTCGATAACGCTGAATGAATAAAAGTTGTATTACAGTAAAATAAACTGATGACTGTGATTGTGGTGGTAATGATGATGATGATGATGATGATGATGATGAGGCTATGACGATGACTATGAGTATAATTGTCTAGTAATGGGAATGCACGTGCTGCTCTCCACAACAATCGATGTACATGTCAAACGTTTACGTAAGATTATTCTTGGCCCTTCGTGCAGGTTCGCTATCCTTCTAAAATGACACTTCTCCGTGGTAACCACGAGACGCGGTTTACGTCACAAGTTCACGGTTTCTATGACGAGGTGATGGTCAAGTATGGAAATGCCAAAGTCTGGCACCTTTTCACGGAAGTTTTTGATTACCTTCCAATCACAGCTCTCGTCAACGGAAAGGTATATAGTAAACATTTTATTAAATTGAAGGACAGTTCTGACTGAGTTTCAGAAAAATCAAGGTAAAAATAGGGGGTGGAAAGGTGGGGTGGGGGTTGAAGCTGGGTAAGGATTCTGGGTTGGGGGGGGGGGGGGGATGTAACAAAGGAGAGGTCATGTTTTGCAAAAAGACTACTGTATAGGGGCTGATCCTAAATGTTATTGCAATTAATAGGGCCGTTGCTACTTATATTGTGGTGGTAATCCCAAACAAGTCGGATGAATTAAGCAATGACTACTGTTGTAAATATTACTTTAGTCCTGACTCTTAGTTCACTTCAGTTCCTTCTTGTCTTTCTCTGTCTATTTGTCAGTCTCTATCTATCTGTCTCTCTTTTTCAAGGACTCTCTCTCTCTCTCCCTCCCCCTCTCTAACTCCCTCTCACCCCCCCCCCCCCCCACCCCCACCCCGCTCTCCCTACCTCTCTCTCTTTCCCTACCTCCCTCCCTCTCCCTCCTCTCTCGCTCACCCCCCCCCCCCCCACCCCCTCTCTCTCTCTCTCAGTCAGTTTCGGAAACGCTTTCTCAATCGCATACTTAAACAAGAAAAATGTTCATTCAAAATGAACAGCGTCGATGCAATGTCCACCAAAGATTTATTTTGGGAAGTGTTAAAAGGTTAGGGTCGAACGTCAATGAATTGCATGTTGTGCTGGATATATAAATTGTTTATTTCAGTCAATGCTTGCTATGAATTGATCAAACAGCCACAAGAAAAAACAAGTCGCGTAAGGCGAAATTACTACATTTAGTCAAGCTGTGGAACTCACAGAATGAAACTGAACGTAGTCCGCCGCTAGTGCAAAAGGCAGTGAAAGTGACGAGCCTGTTTGGCGCGGTAACGGTTGCGCTGTGCTTCATAGCACGCTTTACTGTACCTCTCTTCGTTTTAACTTTCTGAGCGTGTTTTTAATCCAAACATATCATATCTATTATGTTTTTGGAATCAGGAACCGACAAGGAATAAGATGAAATAGTTTTTAAAACGATTTCGGAAATTTAATTTTGATCATAATTTTTATATTTTTAATTTTCAGAGCTTGTTTTTAATCCAAATATAACATATTTATATGTTTTTGGAATCAGAAAAGGATGAAGAATAAGATGAACGTAAACTGATTTGGATCGTTTTATAATTTATTTATTTTTTTACAATTTTCAGATTTTTAATGACCAAAGTCATTAATTAATTTTTAAGCCACCAAACTGAAATGCGATACGGAAGTCCGGCCTTCGTCGAAGATTGCTTGGCCAAAATTTCAATCAATTTGATTGAAAAATGAGGGTGTGACAGTGCAGCCTCAACTTGTACAAAAAAGCCGGATATGACGCCATAAAAGACGTTTATAAAAATAAAACCAAAAAAAAACGTCCTGGAATATCATTCCCAGGAAGTCTCATGTCAAATTTCATAAAAATCGGTCCAGTAGTTTAGTCTGAATCGTTCTACACACACACACACACAGACAGACACAGACAGACACACACACACACACACACACACACACACACACACACACACAC
>NC_090246.1:37819958-37859958 GCF_037325665.1 Littorina saxatilis
ATTCATTCTACATATTTTAGACAAAGTAGTGTTTGTAATGTAGGCTAATATTTCAGCTGCAAGTGTAAAACACACTTCCTCGGCTTCTCCAGATTTGTTTCTGGTTCCACATGCATGCATGTGCGCATATGTATGTGCGTGTAATCTATTTGCATGTCTGTGAGTTTCTGTGCCAATATGTTTCCTCATATTTAACACAGACACAAACCTCTTTTAGGCGATTTATTGAACCAACCCTTGGTAACAATTACATTTATACACTAGTGGTACCCGTGCTACGCACTTTGTGTGCTGCGCATGCGATGTCATTTTGTTGGTTATGTGCTTGTGAAAATGTTGTTTGCACCCCCCCCCCCCCCCCCCCCCCGCACATTATCCCGCATATATAAATGAATTATATTCTCTTGGTGACAAATAAAATGTTAACCCTTACACCGGTGCAATTCTGTAACACATGTTACATAGCCACTTGTGAATTAACAGAGAGAAAAATAACAAAAAACAGTCATATAGGTTTTCGCATCAATGGGAGGTAATCGGAACTGACCAAAAAGACTGCGCGACCGCACGCGACTATACAAACAAACAAAATAAAATACAGCAGGTATGACGTTTGCATGAATCCATGATTACGTCTACATGAACAACAGTGATAAAAGTGCGCATCTCTTCCCAGCCGTGCAGCGCTTTGAAAGTTGGAAGCATTAAAATTTAAACGGGTAAAAAGCCATCGTGAAGATACGAAAAAAAGTATGACGTCTAAAATACTTAATGATTCAAACGCATAGTATAACATATGTAATTGACAACAGAAAATATATACATGGTTCACACACACAATCGAGTGCACACATCCATGCTTATTTAAAGTCATGTACACACACACACATATACATACATGGCATCAAGCAACACACAATTAAATGACACATATGTAATATGGAAAACGTATAATGGACATGAACATGGCAAGTAATGTACACCGTTACCTACTATAAAATTGATGATATATATATACCACTCACTTGCTATTCGCCTAAAAGCTTGCGGTGTGCTGTGACACATATAAGAAACCAGAAGAAAAAAGGACTTTACTTTGGCGAAAAGAGCATATGCTGCTTATTTTTGTACATAACTGCTATAACTGTATTTTTTCCGAACACTTACATGTAAAAAACATAGAGATATATCTTACCATTTCACTAAGACAGCCAAAATAACGGTCAAATTAAGGGGAGATCATGATGACGTACATGTCTATGGTTGCACCGGGGGAAAATATTTAGTCGCTGGAACCTATAAGGTATAACACATGTTACATAGCCACTGGTGAATTAACAGAGAGAAAAATAACAAAAAACAGTCATATAGGTTTTCGCATCAATGGGAGGTAATCGGAACTGACCAAAAAGACTGCGCGACCGCACGCGACTATACAAACAAACAAAATAAAATACAGCAGGTATGACGTTTGCATGAATCCATGATTACGTCAACATGAACAACAGTGATAAAAGTGCGCATCTCTTCCCAGCCGTGCAGCGCTTTGAAAGTTGGAAGCATTAAAATTTAAACGGGTAAAAAGCCATCGTGAAGATACGAAAAAAAGTATGACGTCTAAAATACTTAATGATTCAAACGCATAGTATAACATATGTAATTGACAACATTGACAACAGAAAATATATACATGGTTCACACACACACAATCAAGTGCACACATCCATCCATGCTTATTTAAAGTCATGTACACACACATACATACATACATACATGGCATCAAGCAACATCAAGCAACACACATATGGAAAACGTATAATGGACATGAACATGGCAAGTAATGTACACCGTTACCTACTATAAAATTGATGATATATATATACCACTCACTTGCTATTCGCCTAAAAGCTTGCGGTGTGCTGTGACACATATAAGAAACCAGAAGAAAAAAGGACTTTACTTTGGCGAAAAGAGCATATGCTGCTTATTTTTGTACATAACTGCTATAACTGTATTTTTTCCGAACACTTACATGTAAAAAACATAGAGATATATCTTACCATTTCACTAAGACAGCCAAAATAACGGTCAAATTAAGGGGAGATCATGATGACGTACATGTCTATGGTTGCACCGGGGGAAAATATTTAGTCGCTGGAACCTATAAGGTTATACGGCGACTTATCAGGTGATAATGTTTCGAACTATTTAGTAAACAAATCTATGGAATATTTTGGAGTTCCATTAACAGATAAACAGATCTATCTATCTTCTTATTATTTTAGGTTCGTCTGGGGTAGAGAAATAAAACACACAGCTAGGTTCGTCTGAGGTGCGGTCGCGTGTTTAGTCGAACCGAAAGTTGAAGAAGAACCAATCACAGATCTCTTTCGCCGCGATGTCAAAGTTCAGGTCAAAGTTCACTGTTGTCTGCTCAAATTTGCGAGACAAACCTCTTCAAACTTTGTTCGTGGACAAAATTGGAAGTCGGGACCTAGCGGAATCGATTTCCTGGGTCACGTTGGCATAGCAACCGAAGGAGAAGGCACAAATCCGCGCGGTTTGGTCACAGGAATCGAAAAACCACCGAAAATCCTACCAGTATTATATAGTAGATGTAGGAAAAGGTTCGTGTATTGCAGACAATAAAATCACAAGTGCTTCTAAGAACGGGCAACAAAAATCATTTTGATTCCACGTAAGCGCTTTACGTTTAAAGAGTTGATAACAAATAGGAATTCGGGCTGTAAACAAAAGTAATAGGTGAACTGTAGTTGAAAAGTGTCCAAATTTCTGTGGACCTCATGAAATTGTTGCCGGTCTTTTGATATGCCAAGAAATACACACAAAAAGGAAATGGATTCATTACAAATAAGTCAGAATCAAATTAAATTAACCCTTTTCTCAATCCTTCTTTTGCGTTGGTCTCTGTCTACAACGACAGCAACAAAATTAATATTAAATATTTGATATAATATATGTCATGACATCGCAGTAACCTCAGATAAAGATTACATTAAATAATATAGCTATTCTGATGGACACGTGGGGGAATTTGGGGGCTGTGATTGGATGGTCTCACACATCCCTTTTCCGATCATCAAAGCATAACGCTACGAAAGTCGGCCATTTTTGCCGATATCCAAACGATATCGGCAATAACAAAGACGCATGGTTCCGGTTTCTTCCACGTGTATAAAGTACACGCATACCTCTCCAGGTTTGTTTCTGTGGCTATTTGACAGACGATGCCATTTGCTTTGTGTGTGTTTTTGTTGTTGCTTACTGTACATGACACACATTACGTGTAAAATCCAGTTCTTTAACAGGCAACAAACCTTGCAAATTTCCAGAAGCTGCAATCTGAAGCGACCTATCTCTTATTCTAGCAGACGATCTCTCCAATGTTTAACACAAAAATAATGTGCAAAACTCTCCTGTCACATAGAACGTCCATTATATAGTGCAATGTTGAAATGAAGTTACCGATCTGAAACATTTCGTCGTTTCTTCTGAGACAATCCTTGTTCTCTTAATATCATCTACAGATTTACCGCAGTCTTCACCACGCGAATCCCCAACAGAAGTCAGACTTTCGAACATACAATCTACGTAGGCAAGCATGATACGTCATGACGTCATATGATTCCTAACATATTGACGTAATGCTAAGCATCCGGTTATCTCGAGTTTTCTCCGCAATACATGTCCGTGGGTTTTTAATGTTCGGTTATTTCCGTGGCTTCATGCGGAAAGGGAACCGTCGTCTGCAATCAACGACATGGACCATTCTGGTACTTGTTGCTGACAAAAACATGATTTTAACACAGAATGTCATGTCAGAATAGCTATATAAACGCTATTGTGTTTTCATCGTAGCAATAGGGTCCGCTATTTAGACTCGAACAAGTATAATGCGACTCGTCTTCGACTCGTCGGCATTATACTTGTCTCGTCTAAATATCGGGCCCTATTGCTACGCTGAAAACACAATAGCTGTTAATAACCCCCAAAAATTAGATAGTTGACAACACAAATTAAATCATCCCTATCTGAAAGGAATACCTGCATTATACCCAATAATCAGCATAGACTCATTCACATATGGCAAACCATGGTAAACTAACAGTAGTGTCCAGAAGGAACTGAGCTAATAGATGACAGTCTTTAAAACAGAAAGCATTAAGACATCTTTTCTTCTTTGGGAAAATCACAGAATGATCATCTACTGTCCCAACAAATCTACTAATGTTATTCATGGAACTAATGTATTCGGCATTTACCTTAGTACACGTACCTGGGACGTGAGGTTTCCTCAACATCAGCTGCTTACTAAAATAAAATAAAGATCCCATTTAGGGGTTGACTCTCAGGTCAGTCACAAAGTACCTCTGTAGCAGGTAACCCCGCACTCATTGTTGTTCAGTTAACACAAATAACCTTCCTCTATTTACGGGAAACAGGCCTGTTAACATAATGAGCTGCTTAGTTTCCAAAAAAATGCAGTTACATAAAGAAGACTCGTAGAGTCCAAAAATCTCAAACTGTAAACATCTTTCTTTCTTTATTTGGTGTTTAACGTCGTTTTCAACCACGAAGGTTATATCGCGACGGGAAAAGGGGGGAGATGGGATAGAGCCACTTGTCAATTGTTTCTTGTTCACAAAAGCACTAATCAAAAATTTGCTCCAGGGGCTTGCAACGTAGTACAATGTATTACCTTACTGGGAGAATGCACGTTTCCAGTACAAAGGACTTAACATTTCTTACATACTGCTTGACTAAAATCTTTACAAAAATTGACTATATTCTATACAAGAAACACTTAACAAGGGTAAAAGGAGAAACAGAATCCGTTAGTCGCCTCTTACGACATGCTGGGGAGCATTGGGTAAATTCTTCCCCCTAACCCGCGGGGGGTACTGTAAACATCAGTAAATGTTTACCTCACAACAAAAATGTAAAAGCGTTTCGTGTAACCAGATATTCCTGAACACTTTAGCTGACGCAAATATGCCAGCTATTTGCAACCAGCATCCACATTCTACTACAGACCTGTACATTCTCAACTCAAAATGTGCCAAATGATATACTTTCAGCAGTCCTTCTCCAATACTAAACCTTCACCAGAGCAAACCTGTATTCCCCAGGGTGAAGAAATTCTCATTAAAAGACTCGAATTAAAGGTAAAACTTGAAAAGCTCTAAAACTGGCACTGGCAGGAACCGCTAGAAGGCATAAACCACCTGTCCAGATTTTAATACTGTTTATTACTCCTTTAAAATACCTTGTAAAGATCAAGACAGAATTAAAATGGTTCTACATGCAAAAACTGTAACAATTGAACAAACACCATACAGTGCTAAAACTTCATTTACTGTATACTTAAAACAACGGGCAAAAACAAGAAGGGCAAAGCCCATACGACTCACATGCTTGACCTTGACCTTTACATGACCTTGACCTTTACATGACCTTGACCTTCAGGGTCAAGGTCAAATAACTAAACCTTGCAATGACATCATACACATACATTTTTCCGACCAAAATACATGTGACCTTGACCCAAGGTCAAGGTCATCCAAGGTCATGCAACACAAAGCTGTTAATTCAAGACATAGGAAGTACAATGGTGCTTATTAGCTCTTTCTACCATGAGATGTGGTCACTTTTAGTGGTTCACTACCTTATTTTGGTCACATTTCATTAGGGTCAAAGTGACCTTGATCATATGTGACCAAATGTGTCTCATGATGAAAGCATAACATGTGCCCCACATAATTTTTAAGTTTGAAACAGTTATCTTCCATAGTTCAGGGTCAAGGTCACTTCAAAATATGTATACAATCCAACTTTGAAGAGCTCCTGTGACCTTGACCTTGAAGCAAGGTAAACCAAACTGGTATCAAAAGATGGGGCTTACTTTGCCCTATATATCATATATAGGTGAGGTATTCAATCTCAAAAACTTCAGAGAAAATGGGAAAAATGTGAAAAATAGCTGTTTTTTAGACAGCATTTATGGCACCTTGACCTTGAAGCAAGGTCAAGATGCTATGCATGTTTTTTGGGGCCTTGTCATCATACACCATCTTGCCAAATTTGGTACTGATAGACTGAATAGTGTCCAAGAAATATCCAACGTTAAAGTTTTCCGGACGGACGGACGGACGGACGTCCGGACGGACGGACGACTCGGGTGAGTACATAGACTCACTTTTGCTTCGCATGTGAGTCAACAAGAAAACGTTCACATCATGATATGTCCATCCAACTGACACCACATATTTCTACATTACAATATATTTACATCGCTTGGTACCACAATAATACAAACAGATAAATGCACAAATACATTTATCTTTTTGGCAAGTTTGGCCAACCATACATTTGACCACAAAATGGTGTGAACATCAGTGTTCCTGAAAAGTCTGTACATCAAAATCTGGTAAAAGGCAAACAAAAACCCACTGTGTTTCACCTCATAGCAAAATTAATAAATTAAAAAAATCTGTAGCATACCTTCAGGAATTTGTCTTAATTCTTAAAAAAACAAAACAATTTACATGTAACATCAAACTCATGGAAATGATAAATTAAAATCGATCAACAAAGGGAATTAAGTGCTCAGAATACACAACGAACAAGAGTAAGAGTTTTGCAGACTGGGATCAAAGTCCTAACACAGTATTAGAGATTAAGAGGTATAACAAGACAATCAACTAACATCATAAGAACAATAGCTTGCTTCATGAGAATACAAACAAAACTACACTGCATCTATAACTGTCCTGCCTGGCTACTCATTTGAAAATTCCTGCAAGGAAAGATGGAAACTTCTCAGTTATATGATACTTAGTTAATGTCATCACAGTTCTACCTCTCTACAGAGATATGAACATATTCGGCCACAATGCAACAGCTAACCATGGCAAACACTGGCCTAAGGCCTCCCACAGAAAACAAGAGTTTTTTTCTTCAGCAGAGTATTAACAGTTGACCAGATGACCCCCAAAACACTTCCTTGTGCAAGTTTGTCAACCCCTGTTTTAGATTTGTCCTCTTTGTACACTTTACATCCTGATGTTTCGAGATAAATAAAAAAGCAACAGCGGATTCCTGAGCACAGCCATCCTCTTTGCAATATTTTAAAAGATAACAGGTACATGTATTTGCTTCCACGGAAAGAACAGTCCTCCAAAATGCTGTTCTAGAATATATATTCTGGATTTTGGGATGTACATGTTCTTGTATTGCCCTTCCTTTCAATTCTGATAAAAACAACATTTCAAACATCAGAATATGTGTACTGTGATGCGGCTCTACTTCCTAACACTAATTTTATTTGTTAAAATCAGACACCTATCTGCAATCCAAACAAAATTTGCCAGGAAAATCATGAATGTTAAACATGATTTTCATTGTAGTTATCACTTTGCTACATTGAACAATATCCGTCTTTAATTTTAAAACCAAACGGTCTTTTTTCTTTGGGTAATAATTAAACAATTAAAAAAAATGTAAAAGCTGTAAGTTCTGAAGAAGCTGGAAATTACCAGTCCCGGTCATTTCACATATTTCTTGCGCCACCCTGGGGCCGGGCAGGAGCGTGGGGTGGAGCTGGTGCGTAGGCAGGAGGTTTCTGGAAAACAAACACAAAACAGGTCGTGTGAAGCGATATCAAAACATTTAGTCAATCTGTCGGCCTGAAACCAAAACAACACTAAAACCCAGTCAGAAGACTACATGCAGTAAGGCTTGGCTAGCTCAAATCCAATGATCGAGGCAGATTGCGCTCGTCAGGATTACTAAGCCGTGGTGGTATGTGCTGTAGACAAGCAGTGAATCACATTCAGCGTCTAAACCCAAAGTTATTACAATGTTCTGCTTGCATGACTGAAAAAGCGATCAAAATGTAAATACACAGACACACACACAACCACAGAGCAAATAATTGTGTTGTTACCTGATAGAGCCTAAAAGTAATGTTGACAAAAAACAAACAAGACACAGACACACATGAGAGAGAGAGAGAGAGAGAGAGAGAGAGAGAGAGAGAGAGAGAGAGAGAGAGAGAGAGAGACACACACACACACACACACACACACACACACACACACACACACACAGTGTGAGACTGAGAGAGCCAAACACACACACAAACACATAAAGTTATTAAATCAACAAGCAAACCGTCATTCACCAAACACATAGTACTGACTTACCTCCTGTGGATATGCAGCATATGCCGGTGGTGCCACAGGTGCAGTTGGCTGCGGCATCATGGTTGCAGAAGAGCGCATGTTTGATGACACAACCACTGAGCCGTAAACTGGGGGCTGCTGGGACCCTCCCAGTATGACGTAACGCGGCTGAGATCTTCTGCGGCACATGCGGAAACAGCCAACGAAACAGGAAACCAGGATCAACAGGAAAATGCCCCACATGAACCAGAACCCTGCAGGAAACAAGAACCACATTAGTTTTCAAATTCTTTTCTTCTGCAGTAAGTGCTCTGTTGTTGTAAGGATACATTGGGCCTTTCTGGTGTGGATACAGTTCTTTATCTGCTTCTGTTTCTTTATGTAAAATCTTAAGGTATCTTATTTGTATTACAGTAATCACAGCCATCACCATCAGTTCTCATGTGGTGTGCTGTACCATAAATGGATGAGTGTACAGTGGAACCACCCTTTTGAGACCTAGGAGGTAAATTTACAGAGGTTATGAACAAAAAATATGAAACATCAAGGTCTTAAAAGGGGGAATGTCTCAAATTTAGGGGTCTTAAAAGGGGGGTTCCACTGTACTATATCAATGCTTTAAGGGAAGGGAAAGCACTCCTCCAAATACAACAAAGAACTTACAGAGACACATACCCTTTTCATGTCCTTGCTCCACATTTCATTTGATAACGGATCTCTGAATGGTTAAAAAAAACACTTGTGTAGCAGAATTGTATACTGACATAAGAACAAAAATAAGAAGATAACAGAAAAGAAAGTTCACCTCATTTAATATTGAAGTGTTTTAGTCCTCAAGGACGCTGAATGAAAAACAAAACAAAAAAACTAGTACCATGAACTCTCCAACTACTTACACCATGTCTGGTAGTAGTAGTAGGAAACACAGCACGTCTCATAACCAGCATCATCCTCACAACAGTATGCGTTGTCATCTGAAATCAACAGCATGTATAGATATCAATTATTATGAAATTAAGTCAATAAAACAACTTACAAATTTACTACACTCTAATACTTGCTTCTATTCAAATTAACCATGCAGGATACACAATCTAAAATTAAAAAACTTCTGTAAATCAAAACAGGAAGGAAACCTCATGTGTACGTGTGTGCATGTGTTATATATATACTGTATATATGTAGAGGTTCGGGAAACTGATGTTTTCTTCTCTTGATGATGTGTTATGGACTCTCTCTGGACTTTCACTCACGTACTCAACATATGACATTGTGACAACAGCAGATTACTGGCATGGGGGTAAAGACTAAAAGATTCGAGCCCAGCTGGCAGCGTCTATCATCTACCCGGATCAAATTCAAAGGAATTCACACCCTCTTAATGAGGCTTTGATCGGGGCGCGTCAAAAGACATGGCTAGAGCATCCTCTGGGAAGCTACTCCCCGTTAGGCCATAAAAGTTACGCAACTGACCACCTGCTGGCAAGTGACCATCTCTCCCTGGGAGAGTGGCTTGAGTTCAAAGGATCAAAGACTAGTCAGAACATGGACACAGAAGGCTAAGCGCGCTTAGGATCTACCGGTGACTGAACATGTGCATCTCAAAATTTAACTTGGAACAGATAATGGCATTACACAAAACATAAAGCGATCAGCAACATGAACTACAAACATTAGACTGGACAATGACAAAAACTTTACTCTATAATTGGTGACTGGTCGCCTTGTCACATATATATATACATACAGGGATCGCGCTAGCTTTTTAAAAAACGCGTAAGTCATACGCAACGAAACGAAAAAAACGCGTCACGGACCAATATTTTTGCGTACTACGAAATCACGTACAGACACAAACAAAACACGCACGAAAGACTTAAAGACACTCCTTACCTAAATACGGCGAGTTTTCCTGTCGAACTCCGCGCACGCCTGTCGAATAACACCCCTGCTGTCTCCAACCTTCGGGCCTTGCGAGTTTGTTTCCCGCTCTAATACGACTAGACACACTTTCCGCCTTTTGGAAGCGCGAGATGGGAGAGCAGCTAATGTCTGTTTCATTATCCGACAAGACATTATCTGGTAATACCCTCGTTACGTTTGTTTGCGATACTTCGATGCAAAACGAAACGGACTTTAGTTTTGACGCGCAGATTTCATGTGTGTCGTCACTTCTCGAGCCCTATAGTCAGTTTCAGGATCGGGTGATTATTAAGTCAGAGCAAAAGCGCTGCGTGAAGACAAGAAAAAGTTACAATATTTTTGCGTATGGCTTACGCGGCGCGGCGAAAAAAACGCGTCAGCGACTTTTATAATGCGTCAAATACGCAAAAATCGTGCGTAAACGCGATCCCTGTACATATATATGGTCATGTGCATGTGTCGATCAGGCTGTGTCCGTCTTATCTCTGTGTCGTGCAAGTGATTGTGTGTGTGAACATGTATTTCGTCTGTTTGTGTGCCTGCTTGTCTATTTTTCTATCTGTGTGAACCTGCAGAGAATCTACAACGTAACAAGTGACAAGAAAGAAATCGGCTAAAACTGAAAGTCCCCCACCCCCGTTTTACATTTAGTCAAGTTTTGACTAAATGTTTTAACATAGACGAGGAATCAGGACGAGGGTGGTGGTGTATGTATACATGTCTGTGTGTGTGATATTGTGGAGAGAGGTTCAGAGAAAACAACAGGACTGATCTTCATGAAACTTTAGATGAGAGTTCCTGAGTATAATAGCCCCAGAAGTGTTTTTCATTTTTTTTGGATAAATGTCTTTGATGACGTCACATCCGGCTATTTGTGAAAGTTGAGGCGGCACTATCACGCCTTCATTTTTCAAGCAAATAGATTGAAATTTTGGTCAAGCAATCTTTGACAAAGTCCGGACTATGGGACTGGATTTCAGCTCGGAAGCCTTGAAATTAGTTAATTAGTTTGCTAAGTAAAGTTGTCATTAAAATCGAATTTTCACCAACAGATTTAACAAGAAGAGCAAACGCTCGATCGAGTCACTTTCGCAGTTCTGAATATTATATGAGGCATCAGATGGACAGGAAGAAATTGCTATTCACAACACAATGAGTCACGTTCACATAAAATTTGAGCCCGGTCACTTTTATAGTTTCCGAGAAAAGCCCAACGTTAAGTTGTGTGTTGCCGAACAGAAAAGGCTAGTTATCTCCCTTGTTTTTCTGATAACGTTCGTAAAAGGCTACAGATGTAAATACTTTGATGTAAAGAATAATCCTACAAAGTTTCAATTACATCCGATGAACTTTGTCAAAGATATAAAATGTCTAATTTTTCCTTTGACGCTGACCTGTGACCTTGAAAAAGGTCAAAGGTCAACGAAACCATCGTTAAAGTGTAGAGGTCATTGGAGGTCACGACTAAACAAAATATGAGCCCGATCGCTTTGATAGTTTCCGAGAAAAGTCCAACGTTAAGGTGGTGTCTACGGACGGCCGGCCGGACGGCCGGCCGGACAGACTAACACTGACCGATTACATAGAGTCACTTTTTCTCAAGTGACTCAAAAATGATGACATTGTATTCCTCATCTTCTCTTGAATTCAAAAATATATAGATTTGTCATGTTTGCTCTAACAATGTGCTCAGAATTAAAGACAAGAGGCGAAGCCTTCAAGGCTCACGTAAGAAATCGACAAACAGTAACACAAA
This sequence comes from Littorina saxatilis, assembly GCF_037325665.1. Taxonomy (NCBI): domain Eukaryota; kingdom Metazoa; phylum Mollusca; class Gastropoda; order Littorinimorpha; family Littorinidae; genus Littorina; species Littorina saxatilis. Next base: position 37,831,842 of record NC_090246.1, read on the forward strand.
CTCAATCACTCCGTCACACACACACACACACACACACACACACACACACACACACACACACACACAAACACAAACACACACACACACACAGAAAGAGCATAGGTGAAACTGTGCAAGAAAGCGAGACACTAGATCTGTCTGTCTGCATGTAGCCTACTTACAGGGACACGACTGCCAACTAGTCTCGGCCCGCTCAAAAAAACAATGACCGAGACTTTCAGTAATTCCTTCGCGTGACGTCAAACCCTCTTACGTCATAATGTGACGTCAATGTAATGTGACGTCTTCAAATGTTAGAGTTTCTAACACATACATACATACGCACAGACAGACAAAAGTTAGCATCGCATAGGCTACACTTACGTGAGCCAAAAATAGGTTAAGTAAGTTCTATGGTTCACATGCTTAGCGGACCCGTGATCGGGAGGTCGTGGGTTCGAACCCCGGCCGGGTCATACCTAAGACTTTAAAATTGGCAATCTAGTGGCTGCTCCGCCTGGCGTCTGGCATTATGGGGTTAGCGCTAGGACTGGTTGGTCCGGTGTCAGAATAATGTGACTGGGTGAGACACGAAGCCTGTGCTGCGACTTCTGTCTTGTGTGTGGCGCACATCATGTGTCAAAGCAGCACCGCCCTGATATGGCCCTTCGTGGTCGGCTGGGCGTTAAGCAAACAAACAAACAAAATGCTTAGCGGAGACGAGCGTGACCCGTGTCTCGGTCTTTGGGTATGGTTGGTCGAGACTATCAAAATGTAGTCTCGGCGAACACTGGTTTATGGTGTTGATTTTTTAGTTTGATGCCGACAGACTGACTACATGTTTTTACATGTATATATATCGCTTCACGCAACTTTTTTTTTTATTATCAAGAATGACACTGACAGTCTGGCCAGTCAGACCAGTGCCCTTGTCAAACAGGCAGCATGACAACGGAACACCTGCTGCAGACTTGCCCACTACACGATGGCCTCAGGAGCCAGATCTGGGCGGAGGCGACCACTGTGCAAGGGAAGCTCTATGGCAGTCTGGACGACCTACAGCGCACGGCAACATTTGCGCGGAGAACCGGCGTTTCCATCTGAGTGATCGACAAGAAGAAGAAGAAGACACTGACAGTCACAGATGACAAACACATCTACCAAATACCACATGTATGCAACTTAAATCCAAAATATTTGTTCACATTGCAAAGGACACAAATGTTTTTGTAATAAGTTCACTCAATAAAATATTAAGGTAGAAATGTAAAACCTACCATAGCAAATAGTACTCCCACACGATGTCATTTTCTGAAACACAAACAAGACATTATTAACTCCTTTACTTGCCATTTTGTAACATGTAACTTTACCTTCAGAACAGTTATTGAGTTATCTATCTTTCAAAACATCAATATGTGCATAATTTGGTCATTTGTGTTTTTGGTCGATGAAAAGCATACTTTTCGAATGCCAGCTTTGTCTCCATTTGCTTGTCATGCACTTTTGTTCTCAAAAGGGCCATGCTGATGTTTTCCTTCTAATGCCCATGTAAATGAAACACATCTGTTCTGTAAAGTTCCTACTACTTACTCGAATGGTGATTCAAATGACTTGTTATGCTTAACAGTGAAAGTTATGCAAATTCAGAGGCTCGGATTGCAGCGTAGACAAATTAATTAAGTCCCTCAATTTACAACGCTAAAGTTTGACATAAATTCATAATCTCAATCACTACTAATACTAAAGCACTACTGGAACTATCACTACTAGTACTATACAACTTTACAAGATCTCCTTTACATTAATTACAAGTAATCTTAACACACCGCATCCGGAATCGACAAGTGACATCAACACGGGACCACTTACGTTTATCAAATAAACCCGGTCCCAACGGAGAGAAGAAGAAGAAGAAACTAGTAGTAGTACATACTGTTTAAACATTAAATGATTTAACATTCATGAACAAAAGACAGATGTTAAAATGTATCACTTGTCGAGTCAGTTGTGAAAGAGAATCTGCATTTATAGATGTTGTTACAACTATATACACACACACAAAATAATAACAACTGACAGTAAACGTACTACCTTATTTAAGTTACTACCCAGCTCCAAGTTTATGTAAAAACGGATGTAAAATTTCTGATTTGTCCATCATGACACAGACAGAATCAATCTCAGAATGACTTGGCACATGAAAATTGACCGAGCTACCTGAACGACAAGTAACATCCTAATCGCGATGTAGGCATTTGACGTCTTGAGTGCATTGCCATTGGTCTACACGCAGAAAGTGTCATTTCTTTCCGTTTCCATGCGTGGAGCACGTCGAGTCAAACTCAAAGAGCTATTGATAAGGACGCTTGACTTTCAATGATCCCAACCAGCTAAAATATGGTGCGTTCAAAAGCATCAAAGTGATAACGAACAAAGACTTACTGTTTTGTGTTTGAATGACTATTTCACAACAATAGACGCCTCTCGCAGCAGGAAATGTTTTTGATGACTGCGATACGTTTTCTTATCTATGCGGAAGTTGTAGTCTTGTGACAACCCTGTCTATGTGATGGGAGTGACTTCCCCTGAAATCCTACTTTCATTTCCGCAAACTATATCCACTGATCTAGAGAGAGAGAGAGAGAGAGAGAGAGAGCCGGAGAGTGTGTGTGTGTGTGTGTGTGTTCCTGTGTGTGTGTGCAATACAGGGAGCTTGTGTTGTCTTCAGGAGAATGGCAAACAGCGGGTCGTTGCCGGCCGGACTAGTGCCGGTGTCACGATTTCATCTTTCGCCTGTGTACATATTTCCCCCTCGACATATACTCAAGACTGAAATGTTGTTTCCTGGTCAAATTAAGAAGTGAAATTATTTATGGACGAAAAGCATGTCAGTTTCTTGCATGTGAAGAAAATTGGTGGTAAATTTTAATAGATTTCACCCCCAAAATCGAATTCTTCGGAAACGTGCACTGAGTGGTTACGTCCCTTTAGTAAGAAGGAAAACATTTTAGGATGAATCAAATTTCTAAATTAAATAAAACAAATTGGTTGGACAAATTTGGCCCCATGAATGTAAGGTACACAAGGTCGCTCATCAGTACTATCGAAGGGTGGTTTTTTGTTCAGTGTAGAGTTTATACTAGATCAACGAGGCCGAGAAGCGAAATATCAACACGACGAAAGATGAAAACGTCACACCGGTGTCACGATTTCATCTTTCGCCTGTGTACATATTTCCTCCTCGACATACTCAAGACTGAAATGTTGTTTCCTGGTAAAATTAAGAAGTGAAATTATTTATGGACGAAAAGCGGCATGTCAGTTTTTTGCATGTGAAGAAAATTGGTGGTAAAATTTAGTAGATTTCACCCGGCCAAAATCGAAATCTTCGAAAACGTGTACGTGTACTGAGTGGTTACGTCCCTTGAGTAAGAAGGAAAACATTTTAGGATGAATCAAATTTCTAAGTTAAATAAAAGAAATTGGTTGGACAAATTTGGCCCCATGAATGTAAGGTACACAAGGTCGCTCATCAGTACTATCGAAGGTTTTTTGTGTGTTCGGTGTATAGTTTATACTAGATCAACGAGGCCGGCCGAGAAGCGAAATATCAACACGGCGCCGAAAGATGAAAACGTCACACCGGCCGTTCCACTGACACCACTGATGTACAACATCTGAGATGTGTAGAACCAGGATTCTGCGCTTACCGTTTTCTCAGTGTGTATTGCGTAGAATATTACTTCAAATAACACACACAAGCACAAAAATATACCGTAAAGACTGCTTTTTATCCAGGACCGAAGCAAACTCAGGCGGGTGACCTGTGCCGGCTGGGACGACCGTCATATCAACAACATCGTCAGCAAGGCAAACAAGACCCTGGGGTTCCTGCGGCGCAATCTGAAGATCTCATCAAGACCCGTGAAAGAACAGGCGTACAAGGCCTTTGTCAGGCCTATCATCCTGGAGTACGCCTCGTCGGTATGGGACCCGCACACCCAAAAGAACATCGACAAGCTTGAGGCCGTCCAGAGACGAGCTGCCCGATTCGTCTGCAACCGCTATCACAACACGTCAAGTGTCAGCCGGATGCTGGACTCCCTTGAGTGGCAGTCTCTGGAGGAGCGCAGGAAGCTTGCCCGCCTATCGATGCTCTACAAGATCACGAACAGCATCGCACACTGACACTGTCCGGGCATCAAGTCGAAGCTGGCCCCCCTACCACCACGCCAGCGAAGAGGCCACTGCCAGCAGTTCGGCCTCATCACCTGCCGCACTCAGTATCGGAGTGCCGCTTTTCACCCAGCACAGCCTGAAGGACTGGAACTCTCTACCAGCAGCTGTCGTCGAGGCCCGCACTGTCGACACCTTTGTGTCGCGCGCCTCGCACTAAACCAGTAGCCACTGTGACTCATGTACGTCCCCTCCCCCCCCCCCCCCCCCCCCATACTCCCCCAACCTGTGAATTTTAATGGACTTTTGGATGCTGGAGACGCTGCTTTCTTGGACTTGCGCAACATCCCATCAAGTGCCGAAGTAATCACTACTGCTGTTTGTGGGCAATAACGGAAAGACAAAGACAAACTCCGTCACACAACTTGCCCATTGTCCCTATTCATTGTCCTGTATTCTCACGCTGCATTATTATTGGAAGGTGTCGTCTGCATAATCAAGGGACGGCACTCTGACTTGTAGTTCCTCGATCCTCAATTTTACCACAGGCGCTTGAATCACTCATCTACAACTGCACAACAGGAAAGAAAGAAACAAACAAACAAAAAACGGACGGAAACAGTCAAAGTCAGTAAAATACTGAAGAAGACTCTGACACAGGAACAAAATGGAAACGAATAAAAAGGACCATTTTGGAAGAAACTTTTCATAAAGTAAGTGTGCTTCAGGTGTATGTGTGTGTGGAGTGCTTGTATTCAAGTAATACTGAGCTATCAATACCAGATTGAGGTGGTTTCAGTTCAGAATTTCTCACTGAATAAAGGCAATTAGGCGTATATTGTTGAACATACACAGCTCTTGCTTTGTTTAGTTGGTAGTGTTTAGTGTTCAACCGCTTGCATCACGTTCTTCTGTCATTTTCACAGAAAAAAAATCAACACATGAAGCTATCTATGTGAAGATTTAATTTGTTCGAGTTTCTTTTTTTTTTTTTTTTTTTTTTACATTTTCTTTATTTTTTCTTTGAACTTTTTATGTTATGGAAATTGGAATCTGAAGAAAAAACACACGAAAACACAAGATAAAACAAAGAAACAAATATTGAAACATGCAAAATCTCTGTCTTTTTATTTTTTTGGTGTGTGTTGGAGTTATTCCAATGTAATAACACGAACATAATTACAGTCTCAGCATTTTTCGGTTTGTACTCGACCACTGGAACCAACAAAACATAACCATTAATCCGAAAATATTACGCGAAGCTGTCTTTACTTCATTTGGTGTGACACTGTGTAGATTAGTACCGTAAACGACCCTGTAAGCGCCCACCCCCCTTATGCACCAATTCCGCCCAAAAGTAGGGGGTGGGCGTTTACTAGGTACTATACCCTGTGCAGAATCTGTTCCTCGTAAAAAATAGCGGTATGTGATCACTCTGTATGAGAATGATAGTAGAATTTGTTTCTGTGCAAAATGGCTATATCCTCTTTTTACATTTAGTCAAGTTTTGACTAAATGTTTTAACATAGAGGGGAAATCGAGACGAGGGTCGTGGTGTATGTGTGTGTGTGTGTGTGTGTGTCTGTGCGTGTGTGGGGTGTGTGTAGAGCGATTCAGAGTAAACTACTGGACCGATCTTTATGAAATTTGACAGGAAAGTTCCTGGGTATGATATCCCCGGACATTTTTTTTTCATTTTTTGGATAAATGTCTTTGATGACGTCATATCCGGCTTTTTGTAAAAGTTGAGGCGGCACTGTCACACCTTCATTTTTCAATCAAATTGATTGAAATTTTGGCAAAGTAATCTTCGACAAAGGCCGGACTTTGGTATTGCATTTCAGCTTGGAGGCTTACAAATTAATTAACGACTTTGGTCATTAAAAATCTGAAAATTGTAATTAAAATTGTATTTTCATAAAACGATCCAAAATTACGTTCATTTTATTTTGCATCATTTTCTGATTTCAAAAACATATAAATATGTTATATTCGGATTAAAAACAAGCTCTGAAAATTAAAAATATAAAAATTATGATCAAAATAAAATTTCCGAACTCGATTTTAAAACAATTTCATCTTATTCCTTGTCGGTTCCTGATTCCAAAAACATATAGATATGATATGTTTGGATTAAAAACACGCTCAGAATGTTAAAATGAAGAGAGGTACAGAAAGGCGTGCTGTGCAGCACAGCGGCGCAACCGCTACCGCGCTAAACAGGCTCGTCAATTCCACTGCCTTCTACGGACTACGGTCATTGTGAAAAAATGCAGTGCGTTCAGTTTCATTCTGTGAGTTCCACAGCTTGACTAAATGTAGTAATTTCGCCTTACGCGACTTGTCTTTTTCTCTGTGACTCAGACGCCGTGTTCGTGTGTGTGCACGTGCCTCGCCATAATGGAACATTGAAACTAACCACAACAATCCCTTTGTCTTATAGTTTTAGAACAAAAGCTCATATCGCAAATGAAAATGATTACTCAAGATCTGCTTCGCATATCAAGCGTTACGGTCAACAGCACCGGCGTGTGCCCGAACAAAACTCATAAACTTGCACACACTGAAATATCATAATTGTAGTCAGTTCATTTGTCCTGATGAAAGTCATCTAGCAAAAACGGGGATTGTGAGTAAGATACGTCAAAAACACAGCGTATTCAAAAAGCAGACCGTTCACTGACTCGATCTCTTTAAATTCCCCAAGGTCGACCTCTTAAACCTTATACGAGACTCTCAAATCTACGTCCACTTTTTGCATGACTAGCCAGAGACTGCAGTGGCAAACCAGTGCAGTATGAACTCAACGATATGACTGTATTGCAGCATCTTGTCATTATTCACTCGACTCGTGGTATCTCTGTATTTTGTAGTCAACTAGAAACAGTTTTTTGACACCTTTGGAACAAATGTGTGTGAGTATGGAGGGGAGGGGGGCGTTTACAAGGTACTATACCCTACACACAGTTTTTGATCCAAAGTAAGGGGGTGGCAGGAGCGGATCCAGGGGGGGGGGGGGGGGGGGGGGTTCCGGGGTTTTCGGACCTTTTTGGAAGGTGTACTAGGGGAAGTTTTCTTGGCTCAGATTGCATCAGATTGCTCCCATCTCCTTGTTTTTATCCGGGGGGGGGGGGGGGGGGGGGGGGCTTCGGCGCCCTCAACTACGCTTCGCGTCGTCGATCTGTCCCTAAAAGAAATTCAGTGGAATCCCCCCCCCCCCCCCCCTTAAAAATGATGTGATCCGCCCCTGGGTGGGCTCGATACTGGACGCTTACAAGGTAGTTTACGGTACAAGCTGATGCCCCAAAGTGTCTCGTAACAAGAAGAGCCGCGCAAAGCATAACAACTAATTTTCATCGGCTAGATAGTAATCATACCAGGTAACCAAAATGCAAGAAGGAGATAGTCATGCCCAATTTTAGCAGCTTACGAACACAGATCCGGCAAAGTTGACACATTTTTTCGCAGCCCGGAAAGGAGCGCCAAAAAGCAGGTAAGAACTTTGCCAGTCCGAAGCTCTTTACTGCGAGCACGGCTTTACAGTTGCGATACATCATTGTGCAGCTGGGCTTCTTATCGCAGACTATCAAGATCACATGATGCTTGGATTTTTTGTTTTATGTCTGACACGTGACTTTTTTCTGTTTGTAGTTGTTTTGTCTCTTACGTGAGAATATTTTTGAAACACGTTGTAACATGCGAACATATGTTAAGTGTGTCATGCATCCCATTGGAACCTAAATCCTGGCACCAGAAACTGGTAAAAACTTGAATGAAAAGAAAAAAGAAAAAAAAAAGAATATACTGATCAAACAAGCTACACACCAAATGTCAGCTCAATCGACACATAAACATCAGAGATCTAAGTACGGACAAACAAACAAACAAACAAACAAACAAACAGATGAAACCAAACCCGCGTGGCACCCCGGAATATGGGGGTGTAATAAAGTAGCAGTAGCAGGCTACACTAGAGAGAGAAATATGTACAGTCTTGGTCTTTAGTTGTAACGCAGATATCGCAGTGGCTTTTTTTTGTTTGTTGGGGGGGGGGGGGGGGGGGCCTTATTCCTGTTAATTCAAGTAGCTGATAGGTTAGCTTGTGCTTTCAGTCACAAAGTATTGATTCGCGACTTTTCCGATACACAATTTATACCGTAAGGTTTGCGCCTGCGCACTGTCCTCAGAGGCCTATGCTTTGGAATGTCCGCTTTCCCAGCAGAGTTTGTGTACGCTGTATCCATGTGTTTCAAGCACCTTTAGAATGTAGATTCCTGTTAATAAAAGCAACCGGAGAGGATGGATGGGCACCGTAAGTATGAGTGGTTTACGTAGCAAAGAATGTCAGCTGTGGTTTGATGCATTTCATTTTTCATTCTGGTCGATCGGCGATGAACAAACGAGCAAGATAAGTCTTGTTGCGAGCAGGAGTTGATGGTATTCTTCACCACTTTGACTGTGGAGGTACTCGTATCTGATGAAGATGGACGATTCAGTCTCGAAGAAGAAAAGGATCAGGGAATGAAAAGTCTTTAATTGTGGACTTTCCTCACAAGTTACAATCCAATGGAAAGTGTGCATCGGAATCTCAGTCATTTATACCTGTGGAAACTGAAACAGTTCAGATAGTTTGCAGTGCTCTGGGCAGGGGTATAGTGACAGTTACAACTTACATTTGGTATAGAGGAGGAAGGATAGGAGTATGAGCTAGGACAATTTGTATGTGCATTTCTTATGCGTGCATATGGATATATGTATGTATAAGTGACTAAGTCTGAAGCCTGAAGTCGTCATCCACTAAGGCTGGGAGAGATTAATTTTTGTGTAGTCATTCGTACAGTGGTTGTAGTTGTACTTCAGAATATTGCTGGTACCCCCCTTTTGACTGTTTCACTTATAGGATTGGAAGATTTTGTTTTAAAAAATGATAACTTGCAGTTATAGTGCCATTATTTTGTAAACGCTATAAAGATCAATTGTGTTTATATTCTGGTTTACACAGGATCCAAGCACAGGAGAAAGTGGGATCAGGAGAAACCAAGCAGAGAAATGCCAGTAGATGTAAGTATTTTTAAGTTTTTCCACGATATATATCATTATCTGTAATATATTTTTGTATCAGTGTAAATGTAGGGAGTAATGGTTGATAAATCATTAAGATTACTACAAGTTTAAGAAACTTAGATGCTTGTTTTATAGCTAGTGCTACAATGCATGCTACATATAAAAAGAAAGCAACAGAATAAAATAAATAAAATGCCTACAAAATGGTTAGTTATTTTTGAAAAGTAGACTGACATTTTTGGAAAAAGTTATTGATGCAAACATTGAAAAAGTAGTTTTATTATTCAATGGTAGCAGTAGGCGTAGTAATGGTTGCAACCCTAATTTTGTAGCTAGAACAGAAGTCAAGTAGTAGTCACACCTGCTGTAAAGAGATTTGAGTGATGTGTCTGTTTGGTTTAAATACCTTTAATAAGAGCATGTTACTTCATTTTACTTAAATTGTTGGCTTTATATTTGCAGGCACCTGCTGTGAAAGAAGAAATTTTGCCACAGTATGAGGAATATTTAGTTCTACTCCAGGAGAGAAACAGGTAAGGGAAAAGGACAGATCAAGTATGACAGTGATAGTTTAGTTCAGTAGCTTTCCTCTGTGTGTATGAGGGTGCATGTGTGTGTGTGTGTGTGTGTGTGCACCTATTAATCACCTAAACATGTCATTGTGTTTCTTAGATTACTCAAGCGACTTCGGAGAAAAGACAGGAAGCAGATTCAGGTAGAGAGGAAAGAGAAGGGCTTCTCCATCTATGTCAATGGTGCTAACAGCGACCTTCCGACCGAAGCTGTCGCGCATTCACGACCTAGAGTCAAAACTGCATCAGGTTCGTCTTTTCTCTTATTGCGTGCTAAGTTTATTTGCAGCACAAAGCAGGTCTTGTAAGTGTGCAGGCAGTTTCTCTCTTTCTCAGGGCTGTGAAGAAGCTGTCTCGTTTGGATAGGTCTTGTACTATTAATGTGATAGTTGAGGATGAGGCCTATTCTTTGTTCTGTTGCTAGGTTTGGCATTGAATTTTGTTTCCAGGCTCATCTTTGTGTGAGACAGTTTTAGGTCTCGTAATCAATCAATCAATCAATGAGTCTTATATCGTGCATATTCCGTGGGTACAGTTCTAGGCGCTCTGCAGTGATGCCGTGTGAGATGAAATTTTATACGGCCAGTAGATTGCAGCCATTTCGGCGCATATTTACCTTTCACAGCCTATTATTCCAAGTCACACGGGTATAGGTAGACAATTATTAACTGTGCCTAAGCAATTTTGCCAGGAAAGACCCTTTTGTCAATCGTGGGATCTTTAACGTGCACACCCAATGTAGTGTACACGGGGGAGGTTCGGACACCGAAGAGAGTCTGCACACAAAGTTGACTCTGTGAAATAAATTTCCGCCGAACCTGGGATCGAACTCACGCTGACAGCGGCCAACTGAATACAAATCCAGCGCGCTACCAACTGAGCTATATCCCCGCCCCAGGTAATGATGCCATCTCTTAGAGACTCTTTGTGTTGTATTTAGATTCCGGAAACCCGGCTGTTGCCAAGCTACAGGAACTTCGGAGAAAGGAGTCGGAGCAGAACAAACGACGAGTCAAAACAGCGCCGGCCAGAGAGCGACGAAGAAACTGGAATGTGTCATCAGTGGAAATCAACACCACAGAAGGAAACAGAAGGCTGAAAGCACCAGGTGATTACTGTTGTATTGCTTCTATGATGTTTAGCTTGCAGTTCACAAGTATTGTGTTCCTGCTTGCTTGTGTTGGCTCAGATTGTTCAGGTCTTAACGTTGTTTTAACAGACTTATGGTATTGTGAATCAGGGATAATTTCTCGTGACTTGTGGAGATGTGCAGTGGAGAATTGTTGCAAAAGTTTATGATGTTGTGACAAATGGCAGAAAGTATTTGCTTTGATAACTGATGCAGAAAAAAAGACCGACCAAAAGGGGTCATTAGGCAGGGGGTCTCCATGGGAAGGTCAGCGATACTGAAAATAACTCGTTGGAGACCCGTTTTGGTGCTTTTTGTGGGCAGGCTGTCATTATCGAGAGGATGTCGGTTTAACTATATATTCTGGGTATTTCAAGTGTCTTGATTTGTGTTGTTTTGACTGATTATTTTGCATTTGATTTTTGTCTTTCAGAAATACTGTCTGGCAAATACGAAGATGACTTTGAAGAATCAGGTTCTGAGGACTATGTAAGCACGTTTTCCTGTTTTCAGATACAAAATGTTCACTAGTTACATGTAATTCGGTGTTGTTGTTTGTTGTTGTTATTTTTTTGGTTGTGGGGGTGGGGGAGTTTGTTGTTCTTTAGACACAGTATGTCAGGAGTCCTTGGCGATTTGTTTTATGTAGTTTTATTTGTGGATTTGTGTGTGTCGGTAACTTCAAGTATGTTTCGTCTGTGCATTTCTTTTGGGTTTGATTGAATTTTTAATTCATTGAACTGGTTTGTTTTTTCCATAACTGACAATAAACCAGAACAAGTATAGTAAATTTGAACTTGAATGGTATTTGTACTTGCAGGTAACTTCAAGTATGTTTCGTCTGTGCATTTCTTTTGGGTTTGATTGAACTTTTAATTCATTGAACTGGTTTGTTTTTTCCAGAACTGATAATAAACCAGAACGAGTATAGTAAATTAAAACTTGAATGGTACTTGCAGTGGCCAGGTAAACGTAAGTGCTCCTTGGTTTATCCTTTTTGTTTGTTGAGTGTAGACATGACTAGCAGACTGACACATTCTATTTTATACGTGTCTGTTTTTTTAGGATGACAACAGCGACTCAGAAGGTGTAGGTGACAGTTTGAGTAGCTCCACCTCCTCACTGTCTAGTGCACGTCGCCAGAAAGTCAGCTACCTGAAGCGTGTGGCAGCCGCCAACAGAGACGTGCAGGAGAACACTTTGACGTTGACGCTGAAGGATGTCCATGTGAGTCAAAGTAGTTTGGATGGACTGGAACTCTGTGTTGGTTGCGACAGCGGGATGCTAAAAGAGACAGCATAGTAAAACTGTGTGTGTGCATGTACGTATGAGTTGTCTCCCTTAGACATTTTCTGATCAGACTTCTGTTTCTTAGTTATTTCTTTTGTAAGAAAATGAGGGAATTGATTTGTTATTGGATATTCTATTACTTGGAGATATGAGTGTCTAAGTGGTTATTAAAATATCACTGTTGGCATGCAATTATCTTTTTTATCATTGCAGAAACTACGTCAAAGCCTGCAGAAGAATGCTGGTATTCGTCAGAGCATGTGTCTGGATATCAACTCAGTGAGTTTCTTTGTTTTTAATTTTGATGCATTTGTTCTGAAACACACTTGATTTTGTAGTATGACCACAGTGACATATTTGAAAAAAAATAGTTTTGTTATCAGTGATTATCAGCCTTAGAACATGTGTATGCAAAGGTATGGATAATTGAAAGACCTGAATTTGGGAAACTGCACCAGCCGGAGGTTTGTTCATATAAATGCATTTGTTTTACCACAGACTCTCTGACAAAGACTTGGACACAGGCAAAACATATCATGCATAACACAAGCCAAGCTCACACACAAATGCTCAAGGGCAAGAGAAAAGACGGATTTGACATTAAAAAATACTTCAGTAGCTGTTAACCTTTTGCTTACATTTTGATCAGGAATCGAACGAAACGCTCGCATCAGAATGTATCTGTGACTCTGGTGGGGAAGCAAATTATTCCAGTGATGGTGAAATAGAAGAACTAGATACGTTGAAAGCTGTGAAGGTTTGTCTTTTCCATTTCAGCATGAGCCTCTGTTGTCTCGTTATTCCTGTTGCTTGTAAAAACAGAATGTGCTTGTTTAACATAGGAAATGTTGCTTTCGTGAGAACATTGCATTTGTGGTGTATGTTACTACTGGAATAACATTTCGAAATTTATATTTGTAGTATCTCACACTGCTTTCTTTAAAAAAACAACCACTTGTAATCTGATGGATTGGGAGTAGTCAGCATGAGTACCAGCTATTGTGTTTTCAGCGTAGCAATAAGGCCCGATATTTAGACGAGACAAGTATAATGCCGACGAGTCGAAGACGAGTCGCATTATACTTGTTCGAGTCTAAATATCAGACCTTATTGCTACGATGAAAACACAATAGCGTTTATATAGCTATTCTGACATTAAATTCTGTGTTAAAATCATGTTTTTGTCAGCAACAAGTACCAGAATGGTCCATGTCGTTGATTGCAGACGACGGGTCCCTTTCCGCATGAAGCCACGGAAATAACCGAACATTGAAAAACCCATGGACATGTATTACGGAGAAAACTCGGGATAACCGGATGTTTAGCATTACGTCAATATGCTAGGAATCATATGACTTCATGACGTATCATGCTTTCCTACGTATAATGTATGTTCGAAAGTCTGACTTCTGTTGGGAATTCGCGTGGTGAAGACTGCGGTAAATCTGTAGATGATAAGAGAACAAGGATTGTCTCAGAAGAAACGACTAAATGTTTCAGACCGGTAACTTCATTTCAACATTGCACTATACAATGGACGTTCTATGTGACGGGAGAGTTTGCTGATTTTGTGTTAAACATTGGAGAGATCGTCTGCAAGAATCAGAGATAGGTCGCTTCAGATTGCAGCTTCTGGAAATTTGCAAGGTTTGTTGCCTGTTAAAGAACTGGATTTTACACGTAATGTATGTCATGTACAGTAAGCAACATCAAAAACACACACAAAGCAAATGGCATCGTCTGTCGACTAGTCACAGAAACAAACCTGGCGAGGTATGCGTGTACTTTATACACGTGGAAGAAACCGGAACCATGCGTCTTTGTTATTGACAATATGCTTTTGGATATTGAGAAAAATGGCCGACTTCCGTAGCATTATGCTTTGATGATCGGAAGAGACCATCCAATCACAGCCCCCGAATTCCCCCACGTGTTCATCAGAATAGCTAAATAAATGAATATTGGATTGGAAGAGAGAAGTGATTGTACAATAGCAAGTAATTGAGTATGTGGTTATGAATCTGATCTCGACTGTGTAATAGATGTGCTTTTGTTATTTTGTAAATTATTGATTATGTCATTTTGAAGTCTATCTGTTTGTGTTTGGAGTCTGTGTACTGTCATGCCAGGGTTTAGAACATTTGCACTGAAACGCAGGATTAGTATTGTCAATGTGTACATTTGGATGATATTATATGGCAGTAGCTCGAGTTCACACCTAATACATATACCATGTATTGCACCCTTCATTGCTCATATATACTCATATTGTGCATAGTTTGTTACTCATGTAAACATTTGTTCGTGGCTTTTGGATCTGTGATTGCCTACAATTTCTATGCTATGCTAACCCATTCCCCAACCTTCCTCCCATCTTCTCCTTTTTTCCTGCCTTCTCAACCAACAGATATTTCATCACTTGAACCATTCTGCATCTTTGAATGCACAGTCCTTCTTGTGAAAACACTCCCAACATGGTATCTTAGATCTGCCAAGGCTCTAACATGAGGTAAGGTCATCTCTCCGCTTGGACACGTACCCAAGACCAGCAGGCTCATTGCTTCGTGAGCAGAGTGGGAATTTTTGGATGCAGTAATTTTATAGATTGACACTTGTGTCAGTGAACAAATTAACTCATTGTCTCCCAGGTACGGATATATCCATACCCACTCATATGCCTCTATCTGACCGGGTACGGATATATCCGCTCAGACTGTTAGCTTCAGTCGCTTCCTGTAACGTCCATCAACGCCTGCATTCCAGCGTGTTGATACACAATTCTGAGTGACCTGCTGCAGCACAGCTGGTCTCGGTTAAAAAAACTTGGTCAATATAGGTGGGGTAGAAAGTGTTTTAATGCATCCGAAAATTCAGAAAGTGGAAGGATGAGCATATTTCACGTGAAAGCCTGTCCAGATCTAAGATGGTGAGCTGAATTAATGGTTTACACAGGGAGGACTGCATGTGCTTTTAAGGTTAATGTTGTTGATTGTCAGTTCTCTTTGAAGCTGGTTCAGGAAAAAGACTGTTTATTGTATTTTGGATGAAAAAGGGTTGTCATATCAGATTGAATTTATGAATTAAAAGCACTTTTACATGTTGACATCTATGTAAGAACACCAAGCACACACACACACGTATGCAGAAGTCTTGTCCAGAGCTTATGAACAAATCTGTATGTTGTAAATGTGAAGGCTGACAAAAATATTACTGATTTACTTCCAAACAGTTACAGTACTATAACTAACCACCATCAGAGAAGAGAACCTCTTTGTGAAGATCAGATAAGCGTGAACGTCACAGACATTAGTGGTGCTGATAAAACATGCTTCTTTTTTTACTTCATGTCAAAACAGGGTAATAAGTTATTCTGTGCCACTGACAGCGAGAGCGGTGAAACGAGTGAGGAAGATGTACTGTCTCAGCGTTATTATCAAGATACTGAACGGAGTGAAGAAGAAAAAGATGATGATGAACAAAACTCAGAAGAAGCAATGGATCATCACGGGCGAGAAGATAGCTGCTATCTTTACAAGGAAAGTTCTTCAAGCCAGGAGGAAATTAAAGAAGAGTGTGACCGCCCACCACTAAGAGTGAACTCATACTTGAATGAGTCTAGCAATGACGAAGAAATCATGGAAGAAGTGAATCCTCTTCAGGTCAGAATCCGAGAGGAATGATGATCCAGCACAGTTTGTTTTGGCATGCAGTTTTTTGTGCATCACCACCTTGCTTTGATCAAGATTGATTGTCGCATTTGATGAGACTTTTGGTTGAACTTTTTTGGGCTTGAAGCCGGTTGGTTGCGGGCGGTTTGACATTTCTTTTGATTTGGGTAGATAGGAGCTATGGGACTAATGGAATTTTGTTATGGATATTGTGAAGGATGTTGCTTGCTCATGTTTTTGCTTGATTACTTGTTGGTCCTGTGATTGTACATATTGTTGGGTGGGGTGTTGGTGTGTTTCTATTACCCCCCGCGGGTTAGGGGGAAGAATTTACCCGATGCTCCACAGCATGTCGTAAGAGGCGACTAACGGATTCTGTTTAGAACTCCTTTTACCCTTGTTAAGTGTTTCTTGTATAGAATATAGTCAATGTTTGTAAAGATTTTAGTCAAGCAGTATGTAAGAAATGTTAAGTCCTTTGTACTGGAAACTTGCATTCTCCCAGTAAGGTAATATATTGTACATGTACTACGTTGCAAGCCCCTGGAGCAAGTTTTTGATTAGTGCTTTTGTGAACAAGAATTAATTAACAAGTGGCTCTATCCCATCACCCCCCCTTTCCCCGTCGCGATATAACCTTCGTGGTTGAAAACGACGTTAAACACCAAATAAAGAAAGAAAGAAAGAAAGTGTTTCTATTAGTCAGTGTCTTGTTGTTAAAATGGAAGCATCTTGTGTAGGAGTGGCAAGTGGAGAATTTGTTTGTTCTTTATAGTTTATTAGTATATACCACAGCACTGGAAATGGGTGTCATACTGGTAATTAGTGGTGAATTTTAAAAGTGAGAAGTATGATTAACTCTATGTTTTTGTTACAGTGTCAGGGAATGTATGCATATTTGTGACTACATGTTTTAAATGAATAAAGTAGTAATTTGTGAGAGAAAAAGTCAGTCCAAGGCACTTGCAATGTGAGAAATTGTCAATACATGTAGCGACGAAATTGAGATAAGCTGGAAATAATCCTTATATGTGAACTGTTATAAAATACCTATGTACCGTATATATTTACCGATTAGATCAAAGTGTACCATCTGATTGTTTCAGTTGTTGGTCATTAGAAATGCAAAGTTTTTGACACGGCATCAAATCTTAACCACTGTCTTTATGTATCTCATAATTTGTTTGCTGAGCAGGATGAGTCAGAGAGTGAGCATGAACCGACAATAGAGGAGGAAGACGAGATAGAAGAAGATCTTGTGCCGGCTAGGGAAAGTGTATCTCTGGACAAAGACAAGGCCAGACAATTCTTTGCCCCCAACGACACCATTGTTCTAGAATTTAATGCTCCTGCTGTCAAAACTGGTAAGCCTTATGCTGTTAGTTGTTGTTATTTTGAGTTTAAAGCTGGAGCTGTGTTGAGTTTCATGCTCTGGCGAACGACACAGCAACTCAGAAGTTCAGCTCAATCCATTCTGAACATCAGCATCGCTGTTTAAGCCATGGTCAACAACATTTAAACTCTTTTTTAATGGAAGGAAGGGATTTTTTATTTCATTTAACTTTTGTGTGTGTGTATTTTTTTTTTTGGGGGGGGACTTACGACTATAGCCGGTGGAATCATAAAGTAGACCTTACTGTCCAGTCAGTGTGCATTTAATATCTGAAATTCTCATGATGTAGATTTGCTTAACCAATTGTTTGTTTGTTTTTCTCGTGTTTCGTGTGAAACTTTTAGCTGGCAAAGTGGAGAAAAGCCTGATGCTTGCTCGTAAGAAAGACGCAGGACCGGACTTTCCGGCCCGTTCATCTTTGTCCAAAGCCCCATCCTCTGCATCGGCCTCTTCAGGCGGGGTGGAACTTTCCAGGCAGAGTAGGTGCTTCTTCTGATCGTTTAGAGTAATTTTTATATTTCCAGAAATCGGTGTTTTAACAAAAGTTATTAGTTTCTGATTCAGCCATGGACCACTAAATGTATTGCCTTTTCTACAAATGTTTTGTCAATAATAAACGTTCTAATTATCTACCATTCTTGTTTTTTGATTCTGAATTTTGGAACGTTGGCCGTCTATCTGTGTTTGGATTTGTGATCTCTTAGATTATATCTCCCCAGGTGGTCAGTCCAAGTCTCGTCCAACAATGTCAGCGGGGCGACGCAGCACAGAGTCCAAGGAGGATTCCAAGGCGGAGGCATCAGCAGTGATGAGGGCTCTCCAGGAGGAGAACCAGCAGGCAGCAAAGTTTGCCAAGGGTTCCAGGCCTCTGCCTGAGCCAAGAAAGGTCAGTGATGTCTAGGGTTGAACTTTGAAACCCCCAAAATCGGCGTATGCTGCCTGAATTGCGGAGTAAAAACGGTCATACACGTACAAATCCACTCTTGCAAAAACATGAGTGAACGTGGGAGTTTCAGCCCATGAAAGAAGAAGAAGAACTTTGAAAGGCACGTGTGCATTTTCATATTTGTGCAGTGATAATCAGTGGCAGGTTTCGTGTTGGCAGGTGCTGGATTGCATCGTTATCGTGGCATCTATATCTATATACGGCTTGTGTCTGTCTGTCTGTCTGTCTGTCTGTCGGTCACTTCGCGATGCACGGCCAAAGTTCTCGATGGATCTGCTTCAAATTTGGTGGGCATATTCAGGTAGACCCCGGACACAATCTGGTCGATGAAAATTTTCAACACGTGCTCTCAGCGCGCAGCGCTGAACCGATTTTGGTTTTTCTGTACATCCATTCCCAGTAACTCTTCCTTATCTTCTCCAGTGTTTTGCGCGTTTATCTCCCTTCCGTCGTGTGGCGTCAATCGCGTACGGTGCGCCGGCTAAAGCCGGGTATTCGGCTCTACTTCTTCCCGGCGAAGCCAGGTACCCGGCGAAGCGGGTATTCATCTAGTGGTATATATGTGTTTAAACAAAGACCAGCTGATACACTGCAGTGTACACTACTGTACTGACAATCATGCACATAGAACAGTGACCTACTTTCATTGTCCAACAGTAATAATATGAAGCTTCAGAGGAGAAAGAGCAAGTCTACTGGCTTGTTTGGTGTGACTGGAAAGCAGTTATGAAGTAGTCATGTTCAGTTGTCCTGTTAAGGCCGAAAATATTTTTTGTTTTATCTTGAATTTTGTTGTGTAATTATCTAACAGCTCATTTCTTGTGCTGGTCATTTCACTGTATGGTAGCTAACTTGAGGGTGTGTTTTTTCCCCATCAAAAGACTTTATCCTAAACATTGTCATTGTATTTGCCAGAGCCGTCCAGGGTCAAGCCACTCCCAGCCGCCCATGCCATCACCCAAGGTGTCATACCAGGAGCCCGAAAAAAGGGAAGATGACAACGATCCCATGTCTTCCATCGTGCAGCGAGTCCTGTCCATGCCACCAAAGTGAGTTCGGCTACTTTCATAGTATTTGGTGGGGAAGAGGTGTGTGTGTGTGTGTGTGTGTGTGTGTGTGAGACTGTGCGTGTGTGTGTAGGGGGAGGGGTTGGTGGGAGAGAGAGGGGGACAGATATTTCATATTGTACAGGTACATGTACTAAGGTAAATGGAAACCCCACGTGGTACTATGATCTTGAGTTGGTTATGAAAAGAAAAGTGCAAGTGATGGTTTATTCAATTCATTTACCTCATCTTGGGATAGGGGTAACAGACTGCAGAAACATTAGCATATGTGAATGAAGAGGTTATAGTGCCATAGACGTTTAAAGCCTTGAGCATAAGAGGGGAGGGGATGTGGATGAGGGGGTGGGGTTAGCCGAGAGAGAGAGAAAGCCGGAGAGAGAGAGTTGGTGAAAGTATTGTTATATTTGCCAGCTGTAATATATTGTTTTGTTGTACTTTGACTAAACAAGAATATTTACTACGTGCAGACAACAGAGAGACCTGATGAAGACACTTACCAAGATAGACGACTCGGTGTCAGAAGCAGAGGGACTGAAACTGGCAGCCAATAAACTAGCCAAAGCAGGCATCCCACAGCGAAAGGAGGCCTTCGCAAAGGTAGGAAAGATTTTAATCTTTGCCACTTGTAAGCTTTAAAATGATATTTCGTGTTTTTTAGAAGAATATTTCTCTATATTTGCTGAAACGTTCAAGTCCCTGGGAGACGGCATGTTTTTACCGATAATTTAAACCCAGTGATGTAGTTCTTTAAATTGGAGCAGATTGGAAAGACACAGCCGTCTCAGCAACCCATACACTCTGAAACGTAAGGATTACGGGAGTGTTTCATCATAGCCTTTCAGAATTCCTTGTATGAAAAAAAAGAGAAATTCTTTTGAATGTTGCTGTTGGAATAAAGAAAAGTATAATCGATACATTTAGTGAGCAGTCATTTAACGTTTACCCATACATGCATGAATATATGCAGTGACAGCTGCAGTAGTCTTGTGTGCACGATGAATCAGAGCCCAGCAGTGGGTTTTAACATTCCTCCTAAAGGACTTTCTCAATTGAGCCCGAAGTTGACTTCGCTCAGTCTTTTAGCCGAAAGCTTCATGCAGGGAGCGCCATGAAGTAGAATTCGCGAAGTCGACTTTCCTAATTAATATTATCGTCAAGCATGACTTTGCGAAGTCGACTTCCCCAATTAATATCAGGTTTTAACTGTCACTGTTGCAGTCTGAAGGAGCAGACGTTCGAATGGAGATCCTGTCTAATTGGGGCAACGCATCACGTGTGGGGCTGACAGAGATACAACTGCTGAGTAGCTCTGGTTCCCTTCTTCCGGTCCCTTCCTCCGGCATCTCTGTGCGTGGTGCGCATTCCCAGGCAGGACCGCCCTGTGTCCTCTTTAACGGCAAAACAAAGGTGTGGATAGCTTGTGTGTATGCATGTGTTATGGTGTGTGTGCGCGCGTGTGTGTGAGTGAGTGTATGTGTGCGTGTGTGTGCATGTGTGTGAAAAGATGGATGGATGTACTTGTAACTGCAGCTGTATGCAATCATGTGCACATACCGCCCGTGTGTGATTGCCCGCATTATTAAGTACAAGTGCACATGTGTCTGTGTGTGATTGCGTGTGCACACACGCATGCTCAGAAGGATAGGCCACAGATTAAGTTTGCTCATTCAGTCTGTGTCTGTCTGTCATAAAAAGAATAAGAAAGGTATGTTTGTGGAATGTTTAATTATAGACCAAATGAAACATTCACTAGAACTTTGATCTATCAGTCTATCTGCCTTGTTTTCTTTTCCCTCGCATTCCTTTTCTGTTTGTTAATTTAAAAAAAATTCCAACGTACTTGACCAGCTGTTTGTTTGGTTTGTTAGACAACGAAGGAACGCAACATGTGGGCATGTCAGTGGACAGGGAAGCCGGTGGAGCTATGTATTCACACTCAGAGGTCTCAGCTGGCTGCACTGCGTATCTGGAACTGGAACAAGAGTATTACAGTGAGTATCTGATGCAGCAGCCACAGAATGATCGAAATTGGTGAAAATACAGTACACTTGTCAAAACAAGATCTAAGAAACAAAGGGACGTAAGCGCTCTAACTACAGACAATGTAACTGTGCAACAAGCGTGAGAGTTATTCGGAACCAATCTCCTGGCACCTGGAGTGAGTGAGTAACAAGCATTGAAATGAACAAGCAACTTTCATCCTCAGAACAAAGAAAATATAGCAGAACAAAATTGTATGCAGAAAACAGGGAACTTGATACCCTTAACAAACAGCAAAGAAATAGACAATAGCAACTTAACTGTGCAGAGGGAAGCAAGTGAAGAGAAAAGAGTTGTAGATTTGTTTTGATTAAAGTTAGGGGGTAGGGGAACTATTATTGGGGATAAAAGCAATGTTTTTTTTTTCTCAGGCATTGGAACAAAGTTTTGACAGGCATTTAATTTTAGTTTGATTCTCACAAAATTTGGAGGAGGAATGAGAAGTAGTGCAGCGATTACAACGGGAAAACTTGCCATAGCTTTATGGCTATTTGAGTCATTTAGATCTTTCAAACTATTTCTCTTTTCAGGCACTGGATGTAGGAGTGCGACATATGCGTGTGTTTGTGGACAATGACAAAGTGTTTGATGGGGAGGTGGACAAAGGGTGTGGCAACCACGTGTTTGACTACAGCAAAACCATCCCTGTGACAACCCAACCTTCCACCCCCGCCAGATCCCTCCCTTCCCCCATCACAAACAATAACAACAAGGAGAAGAGCACTGCAGCAAAGGGGAGCCACCCCTCAAAGGGGGACAACCCCCCTCATTCTCCTGTCCCAGCAAACAGCAGCAGACTAGTCTCCCCTTTGAAGGGAGGCAACCCCACTGTGCCCAACAACGGACACCATCACACATTCCGGAGTATCAGTCGATCGTCGGCGTCGTCGGCTTCATCGTCGGGTTCGCATCCGTCCCGACCGTCATCTCAGAATGAAGACAGGGGTCAGGTTCGAAGCAAGACGAGAACAATCGTTCGGCCGTCTCTAGGGAGGCAGCATTCCACAGGGTCTGATCGCTCCAGTCCTGAGGGTGAGTGTAATGTTGATGTATTGATTCATACAGTTGAACGACGGGCGCAGTGACCTAGTGGATAAGACATCGGCCTCCTAATAGGAAGGTCGTGAGTTCTAGTCCTGGGCGCGGTCGTCTGGTGGGTTAAGGGTGGAGATTTTTTCGATCTCCCAGGTCAATTTATGTGCAGATCTGCC
This sequence comes from Littorina saxatilis, assembly GCF_037325665.1. Taxonomy (NCBI): domain Eukaryota; kingdom Metazoa; phylum Mollusca; class Gastropoda; order Littorinimorpha; family Littorinidae; genus Littorina; species Littorina saxatilis. Next base: position 37,854,380 of record NC_090246.1, read on the forward strand.
AGTGCCTTATCCCCCTTCGTGTTTTACAGAAGACCGAGTGCGCACAGAAAAGATCCTGTAATCCATGTCAGAGTTTGGTGGGTTACAGAAACAAGAAAATACCCAGCATGCTTCCCCTGAAAGCGGCGTATGGCTGCCTGAATGGCGGGGTAAAAACGGTCATACACGTACAAATCCTCCACTCGTGCTAAAACATGAGTGAACGTGGGAGTTTTAGCCCACGAACAAAGAAGAAGAATACATTTGAACGCCTGATGTTGTTCATAAGCATGACCAGGGCTGTTTTAGTGCCAAGATCAAAGTAAAGTTCCACTGCTTGGAAAGACGTCTGGTGATACTCACAGCCAAGCTAGTAAAGTCATGATTAAGGGGAAGAAATTAGAATCCTGACTGGAATGGTTCCACTGAGAAAATACTGACTGTAGATGTGTTTCTCTCAAATACCACATCAACGTTGATTGGGAAGATTGGTATAAATGTTTTGTCATGAATGTGTGGGTGCAAATGTTTTGTGTCAATTGAGAGTGAGTGTGTGTGAATTTGTGTTTGTGTGTGTGTGTGTGCTTGAGGAACTCATTTAGTTGTAGAAGTGTTGGTTTTTAATTTAACTGGTCGTTAACACAGTGTGTGTGTGTGCATGTGCCTGTACTTGAGTGTGCACGTGTTTATGTGAGCATATTGTTGTGCGTGTCTGTGCATGTGTGAGGCATGTATTTGTGTGTGCCTGTGTTTGCATGTATTTGTATGTGGCTGTGTTTGTGTGTGTTTGCATGTGCCTGTGTTTGTTTGCCTGTCTATGCCAGCCTGCTCATGCATGTTCAAAAAAGAAAGTGTATAAAACTGTATTTGATTCAGAGAGAAAGGAACTGTTGTGAACCTGAATGTCTCTAACCCTGGATATCATGTAGTCAGTCAACAGTCAGACAATTTGGTGAGGTGTAGTAAATAAGGTGTGAAGTAAAAACATATTCCATGGGTGTGTACTTTGGCAAAGTGCCAGCTAGTGCCTACATCAGAGTAATTGTCAGTTAAGTGCCGGTTTTAACTTGCACACTTGATCTCTTTGTTGCTGAACACTCAGTGGTTTACAGGGTAGAGACACTATTTATAAGTTAGAGCTAGGGACCTTGAATTGGTGTTTTATTCTGCAGCAGAATGTTTGCATTTGCATATTTTTGATATGGTGTTTCACCATTCTGGGATTGAGTTTTTCGTTGGAAAATGTTGAATCTTGAAGTTCAAGGGGTGTGTAACTTTAATGGGGTTTTCAAACTTTTTGTGATTTGATTGTGGTTTAGGACTGAGAGAAACACATCTACAGTCAGTATTTACTCAGTGGAACTGTTCCAATCAGGATTCTTCCCCTTAATCATGACTTGAATAGCTTTGCTGTGAGTATGAGTACGTTCCACGAGACTTCTTACCATTACTTTGATCTTGGCAGTAGGGTTTTTCACGTTTGACGTATGCATAATTTTTCATGTGCAGCCGTTTTGCAGTTGTTATTTTCTCTGAAAGTTTAACTTTTGGTAGAACCGTAGCTTTTAAAGTTCCGTCTGTTGACAGATATTCTTGTCCCAGGTAAGAGTCTGAACAGGTCGGTGTTAGTCAACATGTTTGCCTACCCAAAAAGGAATAAGATAAGATAAGATAAGATTTCATTAAGTCCTGTGAGGTTTCCCTCACGGGCTGCTTTCTCACTGGGGAAAGCGAGCTGCCATACAGTATACAGCGCTACCCATTTTATTTTATTTTTCCTGCGTGCATGTATTCATGTTTTCAAGCCCTGAGACTTTCGCTATGAACTTGTGAATGTACCCTGTGATTGTGAATGCAGTCACATGTTGTTCCTGTCACTTTTGAGTGTTGAGTTCAAAGTAAAAAGAAAACTGAAACTGGTGTTCAGATTGTTTGATTTGACAATGTTGCTTTGTTTCATTGCAGATATGGGTAAAGAAGGCATCCCAGAGAAGAAGATCTCCAGAACTCCACGAGTCACCAAACGTATGGCAGCAAGACTTGGTGGGAAATCTTCTGAGACTGACACCTCTAAATCAAATGCAGACAGGTGGGTATTTATTCTTGACTAACTTTTGACTTTAAAATTTTCTGGAATTGCTATCATTTCTTCTCTTGTAATTGCATCATATCATGGATCTCATACATTGAATATTTTTCACTTCAAAGTTATAGAATTTCTGCATGTCTCCCGTTGCTCAACTTGTAATTGTGTATGAGCTTGCATCCCCAAATACTTTGACACTGAGAGAGTATGTTTTGACAGTCCTGAGTTTATGTGATGTGTTATACAACAGTGATGCATGAGTTCAAACTCTACAGATATTGATAACAAGTGTTGCTCTTTTTTTGCTGTTTAAAGCATCATTATATCATTTTGCAGTGCTAAATGGGTTTTTTAGTCCACAGTAATGGAAAGGGAACAGTTTCACTTCAAGTTTCATATGTTGTATGAGAGTTTGTCCCAATTACATGTACCGGTACTACATTTCACACTTCAACAGGCAATTCATTCTCTTGAAAATCTCATAAACATGTGCTGAATAACACAGAACTATTCCTTGGTGTTCATCACAGCTATGAACAGAAACCGCCTTTGCCCCCGGACAAGTCAGTTCAGAGGTCTGGCGAGAAAATGACCAGCTCCAAATCTTCAGACAAACTGGCGCCCAAGAACTCCAAGGTCCCATCTCTCAAATCTCCCCGTGGAGGCTCCACTCCCTCTCTCAAGTCGTCGTCCAGTCAGCAGGATGGACTTGACAAGGAGGGGACGGAGCACACCTCCATTGTGGATCAGCTCAAGGACATGGGAACAAAGTGAGTTTGTTTGTGCAAAATGCTGTTGTTGTTGTTACACCCCCGTATAGAGGTTGTCAGAGGAGGAGGAGGAAGAGGAGGAGAATAATAATCTGTTGTGGTTGTTTAAAGCTAAAAGGGACATCACATGTACAAGTGTTTTGTCTGTTTGTCTCTGTACGCACAGTTTGTGACCTGCCAATCAGGTTCAGGTAAAGACAGTGTTGAACAGATGTTAGAGAGAGATTGTTTCTCATTGCGCTGATTTGATGCAGATTTAAATTGAATAGTGTTAAAGTCTTTCACAAAATGGAATGACAGATGCAGCTACAGTTGCTGATAGTGCTAGTTTAACGACTTTGTCTCTGTATTTTGTTGATGTGACTGCTTATTTGTATGCAGTTTAATTTTTCATTTGGCTGTAAGTTTGAGTGAAAATTATCAATGTGCTTTACTAACACACGTTTCACAGCATTCTATTGTTTACAGGGAGAACAAGAGGAAGAAAGACATTCCACACTGGCTTTCCCCAGGCGAAGCTGCGGGTAAGAAAACAAAGAGATTTATATGAAAAGCAGTGGTTTAAGTTTTCATGTCTAATGAACCTGATAATAAGATTACAAACTTGATGTTTTTATAAACTATAGTTGTTTCAAAGATTTTGAACATCACTTGTGTAAGCCTGATTTAATTCAAGCCCATGTGCACTTTATTACAAGGCTCTGCTTTTTCCAGTAGTGTTTCAAGAAGTTTGCACTTGATGGTTAAAGATATCGTCCTTCCGGCATGCACATTTGTATTCACCACCACATATGTGTCCAGGCTTTGATACGGAATAAGGGCATCATTTCACTTGGACACATGTTTAATGAAGGATATGCTCTTATCTTGTGTAAAATCCTGGAAAGATCTATGGTGGTGAATATATATAATCAGAATGTACTTTTAACATCAAGACTTGGGTTTCGTGTGTGCATGTGTGATTTATTCTCTAATTGTGCTGTGTACAGAGCTGAAGGAGAAGTCGTCCCAGGAAAACATCACCACCAGGCTGGGCGGCAAGAAGGATGATGAAGACATTCAGAGTCTGCTGGACGAAGAGTTTGCTATCTTCTCTCAGGGAGGGTCAGTTCTACTTTCTTGCTCCTCTTACAGATTAAATGAGTACAATCATACAAAAAGACCAAACAATACTGTACTCACGTGGTTAACGAAGACGATATGAATAACAATGCGCAACGTTTCGACCTCTGGGGTCTTTCTCAGGCACAAAAATCTTTGAATACTGTATTTTTAGGTCTTTTTGTTTCTCGCTCTCATGCACATTCACCATTGTTCAGCTATAATCATACACACAAGCAAGTTTTTTTTTAAATGTCTGTTTTGTCGCTGGTACAAGTCCTCAAAGTCAGCAGTCATTGATTCAGTCTTTTGGGGTTTGCTTGAATTTAGTTTTCAGCTTGTTTGAGTTTAAGGCTGGAGTTCACACCTGAGGCCATATTTCAAAGTGGTTAGGCAGTTTTAAAGGTTTGTTTTTATGTTAGTTCAGTGTTTTGTTTATCAGGAAAAAACAAAATGAATAGAGCTTGTCGCGCAAAATTTTGAGATAGCGACTGAAGTTTGAGCATAGGTATGAGATTTTTTCACGCAAACCCTACTGAAAAAATTGTGATATTGTATTGTGAATATGTTAACAAAAAAACAATCGGATGATCAGAAACTGAAGAAGAGAAATAGGGAAGCAAAATAGAACATCAAACATAGTGATTGTACAGGTGAATTTGGAAAAAAAACCTTATGTATCCATTTTTGAAGCCCAATTTGAAGCATGGAACACAGTCAAACATAAATTAAAAGTGTTAAAGTGGTTACAGTGTTCAGAAATAGTGTTAAATAACAAGTTGAGTTATCCCTCTTCACAAATTTTAAGAGAAATACACCTCTTGTCGCGCAAAATTTTGAACTGTGATGCTTTTACTACCCCCACCCCCTACTCATTTTTCAGGAAAGAGTGCATATTATCTTCCAAATAGACAAGCAAGGTAGTCAGATGATCAAAACTTCAGAACAAAAATAGGGAAGCAAAATAGAACATGCAACATAGTGATTTAACTGGTGAATTCAGAAAAAACACACTTTTTTACTCATTTTATTAGCTGAATTTAAAGCTTGGAAGACAGAAATAAATAAATTAAAAGTGCAAAACTGGTTACAGTGTTCAGAAATAGTGTTAGATACCAAGTTGAGTTATCCCTCTTCATCACAGTTAAAAGAAACGCACCTCTTGTTGCGCAAAATCTTGAACTGTGATGCTTTTACTACCCCTACCCCCTACCCATTCTTCAGAAAAGAGTGCATATTATCTTCCAAATAGAAAGGCAAGGTAATCAGATGATCAAAAACTTCAGAACAGAAATAGGGAAGCAAAAAAGAACACCCAACAGAGTGATTTAGCTGTTGAATTCAGAAAAAAACCACTTGTTTACTCATTTTATAAGCTGAATTTAAAGCTTGGATGACAGAAAAAAATAAATTAAAAGTGCTAAAGTGGTTACAGTGTTCAGAAATAGTGTTAGATACCAAGTTGAGTTATCCCTCTTCATCACAGTTAAAAGACACGCACCTCTTCTCGCGCAAAATCTTGAACTGTGATGCTTTTACTACCCCTACCCCCTACCCATTCTTCAGAAAAGAGTGCATATTATCTTCCAAATAGAAAGGCAAGGTAATCAGATGATCAAAAACTTCAGAACAGAAATAGGGAA
>NC_090246.1:37864958-37954142 GCF_037325665.1 Littorina saxatilis
TGTGTGTCTGCCTGTCTAGTCTGTGTGTCTGCCCGTCTAGTCTGTGTGTCTGCCCGTCTAGTCTGTGTGTCTGCCCGTCTAGTCTGTGTCTGCCCGTCTAGGCTGTGTGTCTGCCCGTCTAGTCTGTGTGTCTGCCTGTCTAGTCTGTGTGTCTGCCCGTCTAGTCTGTGTGTCTGCCTGTCTAGTCTGTGTGTCTGCCCGTCTAGTCTGTGTGTCTGCCCGTCTAGGCTGTGTGTCTGCCCGTCTAGTCTGTGTGTCTGCCCGTCTAGTCTGTGTGTCTGCCTGTCTAGTCTGTGTGTCTGCCCGTCTAGGCTGTGTGTCTGCCTGTCTCTCCTCCCTCAGTGAGTTTCACATGGGGCAGCTTTACTTGACATTGGACATGTCTGGTGAACTGTTGGTCTGTCGGTTTCGCTGTTTGTCTGTCTGTGGGTCGGTTGGTCTGTCAGTCTGTCTGTCTTTTCTTATACAAGTCTTTAGGGGCTGTCTGTCCATGGGCATGGCTGGTAAGTTTGAATGTGTGTGTGTGCATGCATGGTGTGTGTGTGTGTGTGTGTGTGTGTGTGTGTGTGTGTGTGTGTGTGTGTGTGTGTGTGTGTGTGTGTTTGTGCCCGCCTGCGTGCGTGTAAGTATGTGCAAGTGTCTTGACTTGTTTGTCCAAATACATTGTTAATTTGTTTGTTTGTATTACCTGTTTATTGATCTTTGTTGTCTACTTTTAAATCAGTCCTATCTGTACCCAGAAAATCAGAAGTATAGAGTGAAGAAATGTTGTTTTGTGTCTGCGCAGATGACATTCTGGATGAGTATCTTGCCCCTTCCAAGAAGCCAGAGGGTGTCACACAACTACCCATCCCTGAAGAGGGCTTCTCAGACGAGTGAGTTCTGTTTTCAACTTCATGTTCTGTGCTGTTTGTGTGCTGTGAGAGCCATGAGTTGAATCAACAAAGTCTTATACAGTAAAATCTCTGTAAATGTACTTCCCTTTTGAGACACAATTTTGTATGATTTTGGGTGGTCATAAACTGCACTGTCAAGCTGAGATTAAATTGGTGACTGGGGTTGTAAATGACATTTCAGGAAAAGTTGGTTTTTTTTTTACTTGCTTTATTACAATATCAATGGATTGGAATGCATGCCACACCAGTGCCAGGAAACTGGTGATAGGCCTATATCAATGACTTTCTTTCTTTCTTTATTTGGTGTTTAACGTCGTTTTCAACCGTTCAAGGTTATATCGCGACGGATCAATGACTGAAAGATCCCTTTGGTTTTTCATGTCTAAGTGTGATTTATATTCTTTTTCCAGTGAGGACAGTTTTGTGATACCAGAGTTGCCCACAGGCCAAGAGCTGGTGATCAACATTCTGTCCACCTGGGGGGACAAGCACTATGTAGGCATGACCTCTGTGCAGGTCTTTGCCAGCACAGGAGAACAGGTCAATGTCAAAAAGGTAAAGTCAAGGTCAAAACTGAGGTCAGGGTCCAAGTATAATGAAAGTCAAGGAAACTGCCAGAAAACCGAAAATATAGGGTTGCACCTTGTTTGTTGAATATGTGATTTTGAGTACATGCACTTCCATTTTGATATATAGTTTTCATTGGCTTCATACATCTATATATGTGGAAAGCTGGTCACTCTTTCTGATGAGAGTTCATGTGCCTCAAGTGGCACTGAAAACTTAAACATCAGTTACAGTCTTTTTGAGGACTTTCACAAGTATACACAAATAATAGAACTGAGACATACCTGACCATGATTTTGCTCTGTGGTATGCAGATAACAGCAGATCCACTGGACATCAACATTCTGCCTGAGTATGACCGTGACCCCCGTGTTGTGAAAAACTTGGTGGACGGTACAAACAGAACTCGAGATGACACTAACATGTGGCTCACTCCCTTCACTTCCGGCAAAAATCACTTTGTCTACATCACCATGATAAAACCCTACAGCATTGCTCTCATCAGAATCTGGGTAAGAAATACACCCCGTCAGTTGTCAAGTAAATTCTGAAATGAAATGACTTTACATGTTATCATAATTTATTCTGGACAACGTTTTTGTTGTCCTGAAATTGTGTAACTTTCTCAAAATATGCTCAAGCAGGCATAAACAAGAACAGACACAGAGATAACAGACACTACACACACGCCTGCATGCACACACACAGATTCTCTCTCTTGCTCTCTTGCTCTCTCTCTCTTTCTCTCTCTCTCCCCCCCCCCCCCCCCACACACACACACTCACACTCACACAACCAGGTAAAGCAGACGTTCCCCTTGGCATTAAAACGCAGCACAAAAGTAATCAAGGATGATCAAATGAGAGGGATGCCAGTGGGTATGATCTTCTTATTTTTGATCATAGTTTTTATTGTGCTTTGATTATCTTCCCTACCACATTGGAAACATGAATTGAAGGAAATATTCATATCACATTTTCTTTCCACAGAACTACAACAAGTCACGTATTCACTCTTACCGCGGTGCTAAGGACATTGAGGTGAAGCTGGACGGCAAAGTCATCTTCAAGGGGGAGATAGCCAGGGCCTGTGGGGGGATTGAAGGAGGGACTGAAGCCTTTGGTGATGTGAGTAATCTCCTGAAAATGTGAAGTCAACTATCTAAAGAATTGGCCTCTGGAAGTAACGTCACACTGAAAGAAGAGTGATCACTTTTAGATTCATTCAGTGTGACGATAACCTGACACGAGGCTGATTCTGAAGCAGACACAAGCTTGCCCTTGAATTCACTGTTGTTTATTTTCAAATGTTGTTTTGTTTAGTATTGAAAGGCTGTTATCTAATGGGTAAATTACTAGCATTGCATTCTTCAAGTCAAGAATTGAGAACATTTCCCCAGGATTCAGTGGTAGTTTGCACAAAAGGAAACAGCCAGAAGATTCTCACCCTGTCAAAAGTTGCCCGATTTGGGCTCTTACAAGTCATAGTATATTTTTGAGTCACTTGAGAAAAAGTGACTCTATGTAATCGGTCAGTGTTAGTCTGTCCGGCCGGCCGGCCGGCCGTCCGGCCGGCCGTCCGTAGACACCACCTTAACGTTGGACTTTTCTCGGAAACTATCAAAGCGATCCGGCTCATATTTTGTTTAGTCGTGACCTCCAATGACCTCTACATTTTAACGATGGTTTCGTTGACCTTTGACCTTTTTCAAGGTCACAGGTCAGCGTCAAAGGAAAAATTAGACATTTTATATCTTTGACAAAGTTCATCGGATGTGATTGAAACTTTGTAGGATTATTCTTTACATCAAAGTATTTACATCTGTAGCCTTTTACGAACGTTATCAGAAAAACAAGGGAGATAACTAGCCTTTTCTGTTCGGCAACACACAACTTAACGTTGGGCTTTTCTCGGAAACTATAAAAGTGACCGGGCTCAAATTTTATGTGAACGTGACTCCCAGTGACCTCTACACTTTGACGTCTGCTTTGGTGACCTTTGACCTTTTTCAAGGTCACAGGTATGTCTTGAAGGAAAAAAATTGAAATATCATATCTCTGAAACTATTCATCGGATTTGATTCAAACTTTATAGGATTATTCTTTACATCAAATTATTTACATCTGTATTGTGTTGTGAATAGCAATTTCTTCCTGTCCATCTGATGCCTCATATAATATTCAGAACTGCGAAAGTGACTCGATCGAGCGTTTGCTCTTCTTGTTTTTCTGGGTACCAGAGTATTCAGTCATGTAGTTCTATTAAGAATGACTGGCTTCTCTATCTCCACCCTTGACAGAATAGCTTAGAATATTGCTCCCTTTGTCTCCAAAGAGACGCCAGCTATTTCAGTCATCCTTATGCCAAATTTGATGGACTTGTGACTTGTAATTTCCTGTAGTTTATCCAAGCGGAGCGCGGGCGAAGCCCGCGCGTAGCGAGGTAGTTTTTTTTTTCATCTCCCAGCACTGAAAATTTTTTTGCCAAGTGGTGTCTGTCTGTGAACATTGTTCTAGAATTCATCTTTTAGCACAATATTAGCGACACTGTTTGGACAATTCTATTAAAATTAGGCGTACAAACTGATTTTGTTTCGGGGAATCCTCTCAGAGGATCAGAATTTTCATATAATATCATCGGAAGCTGTTACAACGGGAAAATGTGAAACTTTTGTCACTTTTTAACATGGAATTTCATCTTTGAGCGTTTCAAGCGGACTTTAATAAAATAGTTATTTGCGAATTAAGCAGCGGAAGACACTCACCGGTTCAACATGTGTATGGTCATTAAACCTCAAAACATTTCAGTAAGTGGTTTAGACAAACACCTCCGACATGTGAGGGTGACTGGTTTGTAGCTGAAGAGTTTTTTTCTAAAGTGTGTTCTAAATACAAATGACGTACTGGTAATGATGTAATGAGTTGTTCTAATCTTGTTCTTGGAACTCTTGCTGTTCCAAGCTTGTTCTTAGCAAGTCTTGGTGACGAGAACAAAGACTATCAATGAAATCTTTAGAAATAACCTCTGACAACGACGACGATGACGACGACGACGACGATAACAACAACAACAACAAATGACATCGACGACAACAACAACAACAACAACAACAACAACAACAACAACAACAACAACAACAACAACAAAAACAACAACACGAGAACAACAACAATCACGACAACGAACATGACAACAACAACACCAACAACTACGACGACAACTACAACGACTGGGTTATGATGACATCACCAATGATTTATCAAATGTTCAGTGTCAAGGCTGTTAAAAAATCGTTAAATCCTATTTCTTCACTGATTCTTATGAAATTTTAAAGGTAGGTTTGTTGTCCCCAACTTATTTTCACTCCATACTTTTCCAGAAGAAAAACATAATTTTGGCAGTTAAAAACCGTTAAATTTCAATTCTTCACCGATATTTATGAAATTTTGTGGGTAGGTTCGTTGTCCCCAACTGATTTTCACTCTATACTTTTCCAGAAGAAAGACATAATTTTGGCAGTTAAAAAACGTTAAATTTCAATTCTTCACCTATCTTTATGAAATTTAGTGGGTGGGTCCGTTGTCCCAAACTGAATTTTAAGACATACTTTTCCAGACAAAAAACCTTATTTTTGGCAGTTAAAAACCGTTAAATCTCAATTCTTCATCGATATTTATGAAATTTTGTGGGTAGGTTCGTTGTCCCCAACTGATTTTCACTCCATACTTTTCCAGAAGAAAAACATAATTTTGGCAGTTAAAAACCGTTACATTTAAATTTTCACCTATCTTTATGAAATTTAGTGGGTGGGTCCGTTGTCCCAAACTGAATTTCAAGACAAACTATTCCAGTCAAAAAAACTTATTTTTGGCAGTTAAAAACCGTTAAGTCTCAATTCTACACCGATATTTATGACATTTTGTGGGTAGGTTTGTTGTCAGATTTGACATGATGGCAGAATTGAAAATGTGAGATATCCTGATGTTTCACAATTTATGCTGCATAATTCAGCCCCATAGGCGCTTGAATTTTAGGTGGAGTTGGGTTTTTTTTCAGCCCAAACCAGTAACCCCCACATCATGGCACATGGTTTTCATGTCCCTTTCTGAGAGACTTCAAGAAGTTTCAATTTGACGTCATGATTAGCCTGCCGCATTAGCAAGTATGAAAACACGTCATCGATGACACATTTTAAGAGAGAGAGAGAGAGAGAGAGAGAGAGAGAGAGAGAGAGAGAGAGAGAGAGAGAGAGAGAGAGAGAGAGAGAGAGAGAGAGAGAGAGAGAGAATCATGTACACACAGATGGACGACTTCGCTTGGGGTATGTACTGCCCGGCAGTACACATCTACTTTATTAATATGTGAGAGAGATTCGTTTTGTTCTAAAGACGATCCTCTTCTCCACTGACGAGGGAATCCTGGAGGCTGTGTCCAAGAACGATGACGCGTTTGAGGGCGACATGTTGAGTGAGGGAGAGGAGGACGTTCCCTTCCAGAGACCCAGCACTGCCGACAATGAGGATGAAGACGATGATGTGAGTGGAATGGTGTTGTGTTGTGTTGTGTTGTGTTGTATTGTGTTGACGGGCGCAGTGGCCCAGTGGACAGGACGCCGGCCAACCATGCAGAAGGTCATGGGTTGGAATCCCTGTTGCGCCTGGTGGGTTAAGGGTGGAGATTTTTCCGATCTCCCAGGTCATCGTATGTGCAGACCTGCTATATGTGCAGACCTGCTAGCGCCTTATTCTCCTTTGTGTGTACACCAAAAGGATCCTGTAATCAGTGTCAGAGTTAGGTGGGTTATAGAAACACGAAATACCCAGTATGCTTCCCCCGAAAGTGGCATATGGCTGCCTGAATGGCGGGGTAAAAACGGTCATACACGCAAAAGATTCAGCCCATGAACAAAGAAGATGTTGCGTTGTGTTTTGTTGTGTTGTGTTGTGTTGGGTTGTTGTGTTGTGTTGTGTTGTGTTCTGTTGGTTAGAGGGCGACATGCTTTGTGAGGGGGAGGAGGACGTTCCCTTCTAGAGACCCAAGCACTGCCGACAGTGTCAGCACATAACGATCATTTCTGATTTTGTGTGTGCCTGACTAATCCCTTATCTGAACACTTCTCTGATGTTTGACAAAGAAATAAGAGCACTGGAGCATCACTGAGTTTTAGAGGTGTAAATGTTCTTTTTGCAGGATCGTCCCTTCACTCGGGCGGCTGGTGTGTTAAGCAAGAAGAAGGAGGAGAAGAAAGAGCCAACACCTCGCCCTGGGACAAGCATGGTCACCTTCGCTGGAGACATTCTGGTCTACAAAACACACAGTATGGACTGTCCCCTCTCTCACATACAGTAAACTTCTATGTGTGCATAGACAACATTGAAAATGAAGAGACTGATTGCAGCCAGATACAGTTTAGTTCAGTTTACAGTTCAGTTCAGTTCAAGGTGGCACATATGCGCTTTTGAAAACCCATAAACACTCTTCTCTTTACTTCATCAGAGTCCTACAACAGATGATGACAAGATTTGTTTGGTTCTGGATGGTGTTTCATTTTCTTCTTTTTTTCTTCTTAGTAGTGATGTAAGTATCTTGAGTAAAGTAAATCAATTTCACCTGGAGCAGGGAAAGTTGATCCATTTACTCCCATTTGAATATGATTTGTGTGTGTGCAGAATTGGAGTTGAATTTCACGGCAACGTGGGGTGACATGCACTACCTGGGTCTGACGGCACTGGAGGTGGTGGGGAAGGAGGGGGAGCCTCTGCCCGTCACCATGTCCATGATCTCTGCCCACCCACACGACGTACGGCATCTCAAGGGTCATGAGCAAGATGACCGCACGCTGGACAAGTGAGTGAAACTCGATTCCTTCACTGGTTCTTGCATCCATTCAGTGTTGGGCTTTTCTTGCGTCTGTTTTGGTAAATAAATTGTGAAACTGCGTTGCTCTTGTATGGATAAAGCGTCTCCAGTACACTCCAGTGTATGCATGGATAACTGGCTTGTCGATCTGCCTTAAAAGGATGATGCAAAATGTAACTGAAGGGCTGCTTGTTCATTTTAGTCTTTGTAAGGATGCTAGTAGTGTCTCTCTTTCAATGACAAGTTGCTGTGAATCATGTAAACTAAGTGAGTGATGTAACCTGGTCCACTGAAAACCAACCTATTATCCTGTAAGTTCTGCCTGGCATTTTGTGTAGCTAGTACAATGCCATGTTGAAGTAAAGATCAGATTAAGAAAAGGAATAAAGAGGAAGGAAATACTCAACACACTAGAGAACAGTGAGCAAGAGCGACAAAGAATCGACTACCTGGTACATTATGGAATAGGATGCACAAAAAAATCTTGATATTCTTTTAATCGTACAGGTGATCTAAGAAGATGGTTTTGTGCTTCACGCCATGTAGCTCTCTGATTCAAAAGAGATTTAACGTAAATGAATAAATGAATAAACTGTGATGCATTTTCAGGTTGATAGACGGCACAGCAGTGACGATGTCGGACGAGCACATGTGGCTGATACCGTTCACGGAGGGTAAGAACCACACTGTGACCATCACCTTCCCCAAGGAAACTCTGGTGTCAGGACTCAGGATATGGAACTACAATAAGAGTCCTGAGGACACATACCGTGGGGTGAGTTTCTGAAAAATTCTTGTGAAAAATTCTAAACAGATAGACTACTAACATTCCAAAATAAGGAATCAAACCAACTGCTAACAATCCAAAATCAAGCATCAAAACAATGGCTAACATTCCAAAATAAAGAATCAAACCAACTGCTAACAATCCAAAATCAAGCATCAAAACAATGGCTAACATTCCAAAATAAAGAACCAAACCAACTGCTAACAATCCAAAATCCAGCATCAAAACAATGGCTAACATTCCAAAATAAGGAATCAAACCAACTGCTAACAATCCAAAATCAAGCATCAAAACAATGGCTAACATTCCAAAATAAGGAATCAAACCAACTGCTAACAATCCAAAATCCAGCATCAAAACAATGACTAACATTCCAAAATAAAGAACCAAACCAACTGCTAACAATCCAAAATCCAGCATCAAAACAATGGCTAACATTCCAAAATAAAGAATCAAACCAACTGCTAACATCTAAAATCAAGCATCAAAACAATGGCTAACATTCCAAAATCAAGAACCAAACCAGCCAACAATGGTTAATTTATGAACCATTTAAGTCAAAGTTCTAGGGAGTGTTTCATTTTGTTAGTGATTAAGCGTTCCATTCGTCGCGATATAACCTTCGTGGTTGAAAATGACGTTAAACACCAAATAAAGAAAGAAAGAAAGCGTTCCATAAATTGACCGTTCTTGTTTTTCACTTAAAAAAAAAAGTAAAACAGATAGTGTGAATTTATTTTATCCCTGAATAAACTGTCTTAGTTTGAAACTTGAAACTTAGCTGTTATAAATATAATCTTTTGCTGCAGGTAACCTTTTTTTTTAAATCCTAAGGTGGTACTTATGCTATGAGTGTTGCCATTATTTATTGTTCAGCTCATGATTAAAAATGGTGTTCTCATACCCACCTCTTGCTTGTTCCCAATATTCAGGCTCGTATCGCCCATGTGTCCGTCAACGATCGTGTCATATCACCCCCTGAGGGACTCCTCATACGCAAAGGACCTGGAAACTGCCACTTTGACTTTGCCCAGGAAATCAACTTTACACCACCAAACCCTGGCCAGAACACACAGAGGTGAGAATTTGTAACGGTTATGAAATGCATGTACTTTTTATTACAATCAGTGATGAATACAAGTACAATTTCTCATGATGTATTTCACTGTTGACTGGGTCAGTAATGGTTCTGTCTGCTTACTGCTCCAAGAGAAAAGTATTTGTAGTGGGTTTTTTTTCTCCATAAAACTGAATTTATGTCTGAAGAATGGTAGTCTCTCATGTTTGAAAATTTGTGTCAAACTCAAACAGCATCATCTTTGTTATGACCGTGAAAATCGAGTTTAAGTATGAGAAATAAAAGTCTGTCACTTTTTCTTTCAGGAATGCTGATGGTCCAGATGCAGCACAAATGCCATGTGGATGTATCCTTTCTGCAATTTCAGTTAAGCAAGTGCTTGACACTCTGTGTGGTGTTGTTGTTTTAACTGCATGGTAACATTTGAATAGGCTTTCTCGATCATGCTGGTAAATAGGCTGGTGTGTTAGCACAGTACATTTTTACTCCAGTTGAGACTGGGGAGGGGGTGAAGTGAGAGAGGAGAGGCAGAGGGAAAGGGAGGGGGGTGCTGACAGAGATTTGGAGGTGGTGGGTTAACAGTAATGATTTTTTCCTTGACCCGAGTCCAGTTATCTATCAGCTTCAGCTGTTCTGTACGTGGGGAGATCCATATTATGTAGGACTCAACGGCATAGAGTTCTATGATGCGTCGTACAACAAGATCAACATGACAGAGTCCAGTGAGTTTCTGCTGTCAGGATCGAGAACTAAGTTTGCTAAAAGCACCTTTATTTGCACTACAGTCAATTTATTCTTTCTTCTTGAAGGGAAGAGGGATGGGGGTGAATCTTGCAAGGTGAAGGTACAGAATGTATGAAAAATCAGCTGTTACAGATCATTATGGGATTTTGTTTACACATCATTCATGGCACCATTTAAACGTTTTCACATTTTTTGTAAAGCCGACTCGTCACACTGAGGTGCAAGAATTTTGAAATAATTTTATTTCATACTACATGTATAGTTTATAGAACAAAAGAAGTGCAGATGCTTTCCCCTCTCGCTTGACACTATATGGATTTTGAGGCTTTCAGATCTGTCTCAGAAAAGATGTAAGAAACAGCTGTATGAGTGATTTGAAGATGTTGCCAAGTCCAGCCCAGGAAATGTTGCCCATAGAAAAGGAGTAGAGAGATTGTGCACTCTATTTTCTCATGCTTGTAATGAGCTCTTTGTTTTTGTGACAGACATCTCGGCCTATCCCAACAGTGTGAATGTCCTGGAGCAGATCACCAACGATGTCCGAACACCTGACAAGTTGATTGACGGAGAAAATGACACAATGGACGGCCGTCACATGTGGCTTGCTCCTGTTCTGCCTGGAATGGTTAGTGTCAAACTTGTTCTTGTAAGAAAGAAATTGAATATATGCTGGATGATTTATCAGTAGTTCTAAATTATGTAGCACTTTTGTGATCAGATGTATGGGCTTCTTCTGCAGTCAGACAAAAATGATGTGGTGATAATGAGGTGTTGGTGTGGATGAAGCGTCTCCATTACACTCCAGTGTATGCAAGTATAATCTGGTGATTATTTCATCAGTTTCAATCCTGCAAGTGCTGATCGAAACCTGTTTGCCTCTAACATTTCTACTGATCGATGGACCTGTTCCATCTGCAGACTGAGATCCTTGTACAAATTTTGAGTATAAATAAATCCTTTCAGTGGGCTTCGCCTCCAGTCCTCAGCTGGGCGGGGACGTAGCTCAGTTGGTAGCGCTGGCTTTGTAGCCAGTTGGTCACTATCAGCGTGGGTTCGATCCCCACGTTCGGCGAGAGATTTATTTCTCGGAGTCAACTTTGTACAGACTCTCTTCGGTGTCCGAACACCCCCGTGTGTACACATGCGCACGAAAAAGATCCCACGTTCACAGCAAAAGTCTCAGGGCTTGGAAAACACGAAGACACGCATGCATCATCTCTCGTCTCTGATTATCATGATCGTATTTCGATACTTTGACGAGACAAACCCAATGCTGGTGTGTCGAAGAAGACAGCCACAGCGGGCTTGTTCGAATCAAAGTATCACACCATATCTTCAGCGTATTACCAATACCTGTCCCAATATAGACCAGTTGGTCTAAGAGGACGTTAAACCCTAATAGTCAGTCAGTCAGTCCTCAGCATTTCAGTATTCAGTATTTCTGAAGTCTTACTCATGCACTTTATAGAGAATATTAATTGAGGCAAGTTGTGTGCTATTATTGGTGGTACAGTATTTCTTTCTTTATTTGGTGTTTAACATCGTTTTCAACCACGAAGGTTATATCGCGACGGTGGTACAGTATAAAAACATTCTTTTTTAAATATTGCGTTTTGTTTTTATCTATTTGTTTTCAGCTTAACCGAGTGTATGTGATATTTGACCAGCCCACAACTGTCTCAATGATAAAAATCTGGAACTACAGCAAATCACCGCTTCGGGGGATCAAGGACTTTGCTGTAAGTTGTCTTATGATCAGATATTTTTTGTCATATTTTTGATAAATCCACAACATCAAATAATTTCTGTCTTTGCTGAATGATTGGGTTCCCATTTGCTGCTTGATAAGACTTTTTTTTTTAATTGTTATCGGATTCATGATTTCACCAGGCGATCATCTGTACTAGTTGTTTCACAGAACTGTCTTCATTTTGCTTTAAAGCATGATGAAAGTGCTAGCAAATGTTCAGGATCTATAGTGACACAGTGCAACTGATCTGACCGATATTTTCTGAAGATGCTTTAAAGATGCCTTCCATCCTGCATAGACCACCTTCTACATGTCTGTCCAGGCTTTTTTCAGTCAGATACAGTTGAACCTGTCTTAACGCCACCCCCCGCGGGTTAGAGGGAAGAATTTACCCGATGCTCCCCAGCATGTCGTAAGAGGCGACTAACGGATTCTGTTTCTCCTTTTACCCTTGTTAAGTGTTTCTTGTATAGAATATAGTCAATGTTTGTAAAGATTTTAGTCAAGCAGTATGTAAGAAATGTTAAGTCCTTTGTACTGGAAACTTGCATTCTCCCAGTAAGGTCATATATTGTACTACGTTGCAAGCCCCTGGAGCAATTTTTTGATTAGTGCTTTTGTGAACAAGAAACAATTAACAAGTGGCTCTATCCCATCTCCCCCCTTTCCCCGTCGCGATATAACCTTCGTGGTTGAAAACGACGTTAAACACCAAATAAAGAAAGAAAGAAAGTCTTTAACGCCCATGAAAGGGACCGACAAACAGTGGTAATTGTAGTAGAGGTGATCGCAATGGAAATGTAAACTATATAAAAGCAAAACTTGTCTGGGAGTCTTGCCCTTGGGAGTGGTTGTTGTGAGCAGGTGGTGGCTTTTGAGAGGTGGTGGCAGGGGCAGGTTCGACTGTATAAATGTACCGGGACTGCTTTCTGTCTTGTGTGGGATTTTGTGTGTGTGTGTGTGGCTGAATTGACACATGTACCACAAGTGACACCTATTTCAATCTACAAAGTTGATTCAGCAAAAATGCTTACGCTGCACAGGAAGCAGCATGCACACTCTTGATTTCCAGGCATGTGCCCAAGTACTTAGACACCTTATCCAACGCAAAAGCCTGGACATATTGCAGATAGTGTCCACAACCATTAACATGGGCAATAAGGTATCACAAATGTCCCCTACACTATGATTGAACTATTGTGTGTTGTTGCTAAACTGGTGGTGGATGACACTGGTGTACAACAGGATGCTGGTATCACAAATGTCCTCTACACTATGATTGAACTATTGTGTGTTGTTGCTAAACTGGTGGTGGATGACACTGGTGTACAACAGGATGCTGGTATTACAAATGTCCTCTACACTATGATTGAACTATTGTGTGTTGTTGCTAAAGGGGTGGTGGATGACACTGGTGTACAACGGGATGCTGGTATCGTAAATGCCCTGTACACTATGATTGAACTATTGTGTGTTGTTGCTTAGCTGCTGGTGGATGACTTACTGGTGTACAACGGGATGTTGGAGGCAGTGAAGACAGCGGCTAGAGGTATCCTGCCCACCTGCCAGGGACCGCAGCGATACCACACCATTCTCTTTACTGACGACCCTGAGCTGGTGCGACGAGAGAAAAACACCGTCATCAAGTAAGGCAGCATCAGTACCTGCAGAGCTGTTTCCCAGCATCCATTTCTCACTGCGCATTGATATGTACATAAATGTTATTTTGTAGCATTATTTTGTATTCCTTTGTCAGATGCTTGTGGAAAATAGAACAGGGTTTGTTAGTATTGAAAGCTGCTCATGTTGTTAAACATGTCAATTCAACTTGTCAGTTTTAAATTTCCTTTTCTTTCCAGTTAACATGGACAGGGCATTGTTCAGAACTCAAATCAGCTGTGTTTTAGCTAATCGAGTGATGGTTTTATGCTTAGTTGTGCGGTAATGAAACTTCTTTGGAGAGAGTTACATCTATTTTTTTTTTATCTATTTTTTTATTATCCGCATCTTGAAGCTTGTAATTTCTATTAACTCTGATTTTATCAATGTGCTTGATAGTCCAGTGAATGTATGCTATGGGTTGGCACAAAGCATGTCATGTTGTAGCTGTTGGTTATTAGTGTTCAGTTCTTCAGATCATCCAATTGGTACCTAGTCTTCATATAAGCATAGGTGTCAACCTATCATTGGTGTTGCCCTTATATGAGGCCTTCCAAAACCGTATTAGACAGCTCAAGACCTTATAAAATTGTGTGCCCACGTGTTGAAAAATGGCTCTTCAGGTCGTAAAATCCAGAGGCACGCACTTTCACATGTTTCCTGCATGGGACACAAAACGAGTAGTCTGGGCCTTCTGATGAAGATTTAATCCATCCAGCGTATGCACCGTTGTTAAAAATTGGGCTCTCCCACTCTTTAAGATGTCGTCCGGATCCACTTTGCGATGTAGTTTTCAGCTTTTTAGCTGGAGGATAACTTTGCGATGCCATGCTTGTTGATCGACGCTTGATAGAATGTACCGGAAACCGGAAGTGATTTATAGGAAGTCAAGTGGAAAAAGAGTCTGAGTATGCGCAATGACAACGTTTGAGAGTCGTCTGCATGAAAGCGTCGATCGTTGTCTCTCAATCTCCATTGTTATCATTCATTTTAACTTTGCTGTAATTTTTTCTTTTCGCCGTATATTCTTCTTTTGCCCGTATAGATTTTCCTATACACCGTATTGGGTAAAAAATGCATTTTTCCCGTACAGCAATACGGCCAAACCGTATAGGTTGACACCTATGTATAAGTGTGTGGATCGAGTCCAAACCTTATTGCCTTGCATGCATGTGGTTTGACATATTGTTTGAGTCAGATTGTTGCATGACTTATTTTTCCATTGCAGCAATCAAGCAGAAGACCAGGATGTACAACTGCTGAATGACAAGAAGATTGTCACCAAGCATGCTGACCCCAAAAAGGCCAGTGCTGGCAAACCTGTCAATCAGGGTAAGTTCACTGCATAATATTTTCTCTATGTTTATTACTTTATTCATTCATTTATCTCTTTTTTGTTGTTGTGATTTCCTTCAGTTTCACTTGTGTAAGCTCATGCATGATTTCGCTCCTCACTCGTGCCTATCACAATTCATTTATTTATTGACTTATTGATTTATTATTCCTCTATTATTCAGCTTTCCTGATTTGTTTCTCAACAATGACAGTGCACCACACACTACTAAAAAAACACACAATAATTTCTCCTGTTGTATTCAGTTTGGGAGGGTGTTGTCAGCAGCCCAGAGACAGTAATATAAACTATATGAAAAAGAAATGTCAACCAATTACTTGGTCAAAGTAAAATTGTCAAAGAATGCACCATAAAATGTTAAAAGAATGCTAAGAATATGCAGAGCTGCATTTCTTCTTTCAATTACTTATTCTTGTTTCTATATTTCTGTTTCAGCATTGAGGCCAAAGACGGGTGTTGTAGAAACAAGGAAGCATCGCAGATGATGAAACAGGGCCAGATGAACTTCAAAGTTACATTCTTTATGCTACGACTCACCGAGTTCTGTGCCTGCTATTTTTTACTGAAAAGCTGTGTCTAAAAGGTTGTGTGCATACCGTGACTGACAGTGGGTCGAGGGGTTTGATGTCTGAAAGGACAGTTATGTCTGTTTGAATCTACTTAAACATATCATTTGAAGTTGATGTTTCATTGTTTTTGTATCTGCTTGTGCTACCTGAGACAATCGGCAAGATGGTTTTGTTAGCCTGTTTGAATGTGTTTGTTGAGTTAATGAGCCAAGTCAAAAGAAAGATGCTGTTCTGTGAGTTTTGACAGATGTGGTAAGATGTTACTGTATATCCCATTTTTGTGTCTTTCTCATTTGTGTTTTTGAGCCTTCTAGACATGCATATATGAAGAAAGATGATTTTTACACAGCGTATCAAAATTGTGTTCCGTCCTGTGGTTATCAGTACTTGTGTCATTGAGATCTGTAACAGGCATTATGAGTTACATGCTTAAGGGAAGTAGATGCATGCTTATGTGCTTGATGTAGAGTTTTTGAAAATCTTTGAAATTGCAATCTGAAACTGTTGAAAAAAGATCTTTGTTCCTGTGAATTCATTCAGAAAATGTTCAATTGTTGGGACACTCTTTTGTAATGTTACTGAAATGTGTTAAACCATAGACCATTTATCCTGGACCGCCAACTAGCTCTCTCTCCCTATTACGAGGTAGCGGCCTCTCGCATTTTGGAACCTACGCTTACATGCCTTTCAGAAATCAGGGGGATGTCATATCCGGTGTCGATTGTAAACATGGACGAAGTTGACGAGGTAAGTTCTGAAAATGCTAAAATAAACTCAGCAAAAGTGCATATGGAACATGTTTTTCGATGAGTTTTGTTAAGTTTAGTTTGGAGTTTTGGAAAATCCAGTTCATTGTCACCTCCCATTGTTACAAATAACTGGAGCGTGCTTTCTTTTCACTGTCTTCGAATCGCTGGCCTTTCAAACCGGACGTCACGCGCCCCTGAAAGTTGAGAGTCGCAACCTCGAAGGGTCACGTGACAAGTTGGCGGTCCAGGCTATTTGGTCTATGGTTAAACCTACCCCGAGCAGCTGTAACTATGTAATCTGAGGTGGGTTTTTTTATTATTGGAAAATGATAGGATTTTCTGCTATATTCTTGCATAATTTAAGCAGTGGCAGGTACAGAATTTTCTTCTGTATTTTGTACTCTATAAGCTTCAGATTTGGCTAACAGATTGTACCACTTTTACTTCATGCTTTTGTGTGGTCTAGTACTGCATATTATGTACACTGTGAGTATGTAATTCCCTTCGTCGTTGCTTACAATTTAAAATTTTTTGCTTCGTTATATTTGATATTCCGTCCAATTGTATTTTATTTGAAAGTATACATACTGTGTTTAAGGTTACATCAGGGAAAAGGATCTTATTCTCATGGGGTGAATATGTAATTCTTGTATTTAAATGTTCAACACAAATCCATGACTTTTATTTAATCCAAGGTCAGTCCAGTTTTGTCATGACCATGCAAGTCCATTCATGCTTGTTTGTTTATGATTTACTGGTATACCCGACAATTTTGTAACAATAGATTTATGTAGAGGAACAGGTACGTACTCAATACTGGTACATGTACAGATTTTAACTGTTGTGGAAGAGAAAATGTGTCTTACACAGAGAATAAGCACCAGCCCAGCACCTTTAATGAATACTTACAATTTTGTAATGGCCATTTACAGTTACCTTTGTGTACAATTTGATATGTTCTGCATAAGTCAGGAATGTTGCTAGGATGCATTTTTTGCTAGGACATTTTTAGGCCATAAACGTAAAGTAATTTTCCAAGGTTTAAGGTTGTACTTGGCATCACCTTTCCCACACAGTGAAAAAGTTCAGCAGCTGAGCTAAAATGACAGCTAATTTTTTAGCTCATTTGAAATACGATTTTAGTTTAGTTGTTTCACCGACTGCCAACGCCATACAACATCCTGTTAATTTACAAGGTTGTTGAAGTCAGCTCAGCTCTATGTAAATCTTTCCATGGTTAATAGAAGTGACTTCTCAGCATTGTTTGTGAAATCCTCACCATAATTTCTCCAAGAGTCATACACGGTCAGTGCTAGTCACATTTTCACCGATTGATATTTGTGACGCCTTGTGATATGATGAGGGAAGTTACGCGTTAGATATTTTCAGTTCTCGCTCAGTGATAGCGACCTGTGATACTTGTACTTGTGTGAATTTTTGGTTGTCAGTATACTTGCCCTTTTGCTTTTAGCTATAACAGTTTTATAAATGATATCCATCCCCCACGGTAAAGGTCTGCATGGTCAGAAATGTGATTTGATGCATGGATCAAGGATCTATGGTTGTGTGTGTACATGTATTGTACAATGTACATTATTATGTATGGGATAGATATTTTGAGGACTTGCCATTTGAGTTTCCATTTAACATACCAGATTTTTGTTAAACTTGAAATGCGCTCATCAGTCATTTGGAGCAGAAATGGCAGTAACATATCATTCAGCACGTAGCTACTCTATTATTTGCACCTATCACTACTTAATTTTTCAAGTAATTCATTTTACAGTGTTTTACGAACTGTAGGTACAGTGGAACCCCCTTTTAAGACCTGACCCTCCCCCCTTTTAAGACCTTACTTTTTCAGACTTTCTGTTCATAAACTCTGTAAATTTACATCCATTTTGAGACTCCCTCCTTTTTTAAGACCTGATTTTCTCAGATGTGTGGAGATCTTAAAAGGGAGGTTCCACTGTACATACATAAGTGTACAGACGACTTTGTTAAATTCACTAAGGTGCCATATTTTCACTGTGTGCCTGAAATGAAGTTGGTATTTTCTTGAGTTTATTTCAGTTTAAAGCAGTTAGGTTGAGCGTCTGTTGAGGGAATGGTTGAGGGAATGGCGAGTACTTGTAAACATTTAAAAGTGCTAACAAATGCAATCATCAGTGTTGTTTCATTCTGGTACATTCCTGTTGACAAATAACTTTCAAAACTGCGCCAGTATTTGTTTTAACTTACAATGTACATTAGGGCGCTGGTTGTGTAGCAGTATAGTCAAGTGTTATATTTGTGCTTCAATTTTACATGGTATTCAATGTTTTATCTCTTTGCATGTTTACACAAATTACATTCCATCTGCGATATAAAGTATGATTACCCCCTGCGGGTTAGGGGAAAGAATTTACCCGACGCTCCCCAGCATGTCGTAAGAGGCGACTAACGGATTCTGTTTCTCCTGTTACCCTTGTTAAGTGTTTCTTGTATAGAATATAGTCAATTTTTGTAAAGATTTTAGTCAAGCAGTATGTAAGAAATGTTAAGTCCTTTGTACTGGAAACTTGCATTCTCCCAGTAAGGTCATATATTGTACTACGTTGCAAGCCCCTGGAGCAATTTTTTGATTAGTGCTTTTGTGAACAAACAATTAACAAGGGGCTCTATCCCATCCCCCCCCTTTCCCCGTCGCGATATAACCTTGAACTGTTGAAAACGACGTTAAACACCAAATAAAGAAAGAAAGATAAAGTATGATTGTATTGTAATGAGAGGTGTAACTGGGAGGTTGGATGGAAGGATGGAAAAAGGTGAATCGGTAAATGTTTGATTTCTAGCACACCAAGAGATGAGCTGTTCTTGTTGCCTAATAAATGTTGACAATTTTGTTACAAACATTTTGTTTGAGTGCTTGTGAGAATGTGTGTAACGGAGATCACACACACAGTATGGTGATGGTGAACAAGCCGACAATGGCAAAACCGTTCTTCACTGTGATACACTTTCACACGTGTCTCCTCTATTCAAGTGTGTTGATTATAGCTGTGCAGATAAAGTACACAGCTCACAAACACATTCACTCAATTCTGGCTAACATTCACACAAGAACAACAAATACATGTATTGTAACACTATATTTATTTTCTGCTCTTTGTTAATGTTTCTCATACTGAGAAACAGAAAAAAAACCTTGTGCCCAGAATCAGTAACTCTAACCACTTAACATGTTCATTCAGGCTTCCCATGGACTACAAGGAAAATCAATGTTCTCGCAACACACACCACGAAGTTGTAAAAAGATCACAATGAGCACATGCATGCTGGTTGTTAGACGCTGAGCGATCATATCTTGCCAGGAAACACTCCGCCTTCAATCTGCTCGTCCCATTTCTCCACCTGTAAACCGGCAAAATAAATTAAAACATGAAAAACAAGCACAGACTTGGTAAAAGTGAGTAAATAACTGACTTTATTGAGCGACAAAGCAACTTCTTGTTTTCCACTCTCTATATTCAAATTACACAAACACATGAAATTGTGGGCGAATACAGGAAGTCGGAATTTTGACAATCTAACAAGCATTCAGACATGTTTTGTAACCAGCAATAGCAGCAACCAGCTATATATATAAACTTGGCCAAAAAATTATTGCAACAATTTTCGCACGCTAAGAAAAGCATTAAAATGCAATTCATTTTAGTTAAACTTTATATGCTCGAAAAGGTAATTATGTCAGCTGTACATATCATTTGTCTGATTGATGGTACTTTGTATTGGCATCCCGTAACAGCCTGTCAAACAAGGTCACCCCTAAAATCGACCTGACAAAAACCATAGCCCCGTATTTGAAAATCTGAAAAAAATCAGAATATGCACAAACCAAACACTTGTGACAACCATTGGAAAGGCCATTCAATTTCCTGTTCAGAACATTTTGTTTTATGCACCTGACTTCTCTAGTCTTTATGTAGCCTTTTGTCAAAGGCGGTAGGTGTCAACCATTTCAGAGGCCCAAAAAGGCACATTTTGCGGCCATTTTTGAGGGGGTCCTCCACCCAAAGAGCCATATCTGCTCAAGTTCTCAATGATTTGCTTTGGAAATTTTAGAAGTTATGACCAATAGGCTGACCTAAATTAAAAATTTTAAGAGTAAATTTTCATTTAATTAATATACTTACCCAACTCACAAATAGCAATTAACTCTAGTTCAGTGCTGGTAACGCTGTACGCGTCCCCTTGGTAACCAAGGGAGACCACTCTAAAAAAGAAAGTGATCCATCCCATAATGCCAGACTATCAACAGTCCGACATCCTTAAGCGCGCGCATACGCCGCCATCTTATCATTCCAAAACGAAGCCCAACTCACTCTTTTTTAGACCCCAGTACCAACCACAGCGGGGAGGTGGGAGGGAATAAACGTTGTGAGTTGGGTAAGTATATTAATTAAATGAAAATTTACTCTTAAAATTTTTAATTAAATTACATATCCATACCCAACTCACAAATAGCAGATTGCTACTATAGGTGGCGGGTACTCACCAAAAATCAAAGTAGAAGGGCTTGTCCTGCTGCCACCATAGAAGGTAGTGCAAAACTGCCGTCTTGTCGAAAGGAGGAGATGTCTCTGAGATAATAATTCATGAAGACATCCTCCGATTTCCAATAGGCCGCCTCCAAAACATCAGCCAGACGGCCTGAACGGAGCACTGCCACAGAGGAGGCCCATGCTCTCGCCTCATGAGTTCTTGCCGAAGTCAGGGGAAGTACTGCCCTAACCTCTCCGGACTGAGTATGCCACCAGGCGTAAGCTTACCTGATTAACGTGGATACCCACTTGGTCAAAGTCACCTTAGCAATATCTTTGCCCCTTGCCGTATTGGGAGAAATAAAAAGCAACTTTTGATTTTCCGAACGAATGAACTTCGTTCGAGACAGGTAACCGCTGAGCGTTCTGACCGGACAGTTAACTATGTCAGGGTCTCCAGGAGCAAGGATGTTGCTCAAGGCAGGAATGTTAATGACAGGAGAAATATGACCTGGTTTCTGATTTTTAGCTAAGAATTCTGGCCTGAATTTAAGAGATATGGAACCATCCTTTTCGGTTGCAATATCTTTAGCTAAGCCAGATAAAGCATGAACCTCACTCCCTCTACGCGACGTAGCGAGCAAAGTTAGAAAAACCGCCTTGCGCGTTAGCCAAACTAGATGACTGTAACGGTTCAAACTCGTTAGAAGCCAAAAATCTCAACACAAGCATCAAATCCCAAGCAGGGAGCGGAGACTTCCCGCGCGCGGCCTTAAGGGAGGCGCCCTTAATAACACTAGCGACAACCCCGTCAAAAGTGATCTTATGGCCTAGCTGCCTTAGTGTTGACGAAATCGCGGACCTTCTAACACGAAGGGAAGAAGCCGAACCCCCCTGTCCAGCTAGCCAGGCTAAATGATTTGCTACCTGCATGGACCTCGGTGCCAAAGGCTTAACTCTGTTAAGACCACACCATTTCACCCAGGAGGCCCAGTGAGACGAGTAGACCGAACTGGTTGACTTCCTATGGGCATGCTTCACAAAGTCTATAGTGGCAGAAGAGGCCCCTGCCTTGAGCATAGCGCTTCTGACAGAATCCACCCTTGAAGGTTGAGGGCCTGAGGGTTCTCGTGAGGGATGCCCGACCTGGGTTGTAGGAGTTCTCCCTTTCTTACTGCGATGGGGATAGGCGGTCGAACCGCCAGTCGCAGCAAGTCCGGGAACCAGTGCTGGCTTGGCCAAAGTGGGGCAACCAGAACCAGCGCTGGCTTTTCCAGGTCGACCTTCCTGAGAACTTTGCCTAACAGGCAAAACGGAGGGAAGGCGTAAGCTGTCAGCCCTGTCCAATCCAGTTCTAGCGCATTCACGCCCCACGCCAGAGGATCCGGGAAGGGGGATACAAACAGAG
Organism: Littorina saxatilis; assembly: GCF_037325665.1. Classification (NCBI taxonomy): domain Eukaryota; kingdom Metazoa; phylum Mollusca; class Gastropoda; order Littorinimorpha; family Littorinidae; genus Littorina; species Littorina saxatilis. The sequence continues at coordinate 37,886,902 of NC_090246.1, forward strand.
GAAGCCTCGCCGAATACCGAGTTGCGAACAAATCGATTTGAGGCTTCTCTATCTGCTCCCAAAGACGGTGTAGGGACTGGTGCGACAGAGTCCACTCTGAATGGACCACCTTGTCCCCTCTGCTCAGCGCATCTGCAAGGACGTTCAAGCTGCCCTTCAGAAAGATGGCTGACAGCAGAATATGATGCGAAGCGCACCACTTTAGAATGAGGCACGCACTGTCTGAGAGGCTGAGGGATCTCGTTCCGCCCTGCCTGTTCACGTAAGCCGCGACAGTCCTGTTGTCGGTGTGCAACCTGACATGACTGTTCTGAACGAACGGCAGAAAAGCTTGGAGGGCCAAAGAAACGGCCTCCAACTCCAGAGCATTGATATGGCGCGTGGGAAGAGACAGGTTCCACGCCCCCGACGCCACATGCTCCCCCAGGTGAGCTCCCCACCCCGTCAGAGAAGCATCGGTGAACAGCTCGTTCTCTGGCGCCGGGCACACTATCGGGACTCCCTGTGAGACCCAGGGAAGGAGCCAGACCTGCGTGGTCGCGAAAAACCAGGTTCCCAGAGAAATCTGGGTGTCCCACCCCTGGGTTGACTGATCCCACCGGGCCTGAAGAGCTGCCTGAAACGGCCTCTTGTGTACCCTGCCCAGTGGGATAAGAGTAGCCATAGACTCCATCTGGCCAAGTACTGATGTCAGAACCCGTACACTGGCCAGATTCTCTCCGTGAAGCGCACGGAGCAAGTCTTGAAGTTTGGCCACCCTCTTCTGAGACGGGCGGACCGACCAACTGAGCGTATCGAACTCCATCCCTAAGTAAGTGAACGTCTGGGATGGAACCAGTTCCGATTTGCCCAGGTTCACAGAGAACCCGAGCTGGGCAGCCTGACTGAGCACCATGCGAGTATGGACGTGGCACAACTCCCTGTCCTGATGTAGGATAAGCCAATCGTCCAAATAAGCTCGCAGACGCACGCCCTCCTTGCGCACAAGAGCGCAGAGCTGACGTACCACGATGGTGAATATCCATGGCGCGAGAGAAAGGCCAAACGGCAGCGCCCTGAACTGATAGGCCTTGGCTCCCCAGCGGAAGCGCAACCACTTCCTGTCCGTAAAGTGCAGCATGACGTGGAAGTATGCGTCTGTAAGGTCCACCGAGGTAGCCCAATCGCCTGGACGAAGCGCCTCCCGCACAGAGGCCGGCGTCTCCATAGTGAACTTCACCGTCCGGAGATACATGTTCAGAGTTGACAGGTCCAGAACTGGTCTCCAAGCCCCCGAGGCTTTCGGTACAACAAACAGTCTGCCGTAAAACCCCGGGGACCGTAAGTCCAAGACCTCCTCTATCGCCCCTTTCGAGAGAAGGGCTGTCACCTCCCCTTGCACCGCGGCTCTCGCCTCCGAATCCCTGGGGGGTTTGCAAAGCGGGATTATCCTGGTCAGAGGTGCTTTTTCCCCTGACCAGAGAAGTCTGAACCCCGAACGAACGATCCCGGTAACCCACTTGCTGTCCACTAGCTGCAGCCAGGAAGAGAGGGCCCTGGACGGGCCGCCCGCCACAACCAGTGCGGGAGCTACCGGGAAGGCCTGTTCGGGGGAGTTTCATTGGGGGTGGGGCTTGCGCCCCGACCCCCTAGAACCACCAAAGGATTGACCCCTCTTAGGGTAGGGCGCACCGCGACCTCTACCCCCCGAAGAGAAAGACTGTTTCTGTGCCTTACCGCCACCACCAGACGAGGATGTCTGAGGTTTGGCCGTAGACCGCGACTGAGTCCGTGACTGAGACTGAGACTGAGGTTTGCCCTGAGCCTTAGGCAAACCCTGAAAGGCAATGCGGGCTATAGCGAGATCCCTCGCGTCCGCTGTCTCCTTCTGGAGAGCATCCAAAGAGGCCTGACCCAACAACGATCCCTCTGAAAACGGGGACACTTTCAAGAAATCAATCGTGGACTTATCACAAATCCTCGATCCCGCTACAAACGCCGACCTCCTTGAATGCACGGCATGTGCGTAGAGGTTGGCTGAAATCGTCATCTGTTCCCTTGTCACCTTGGCCAAAGTGGCCAGAAGGGTAGACACGTCAAGCGCCGAAGCGTCGAACCTAAATTCGAAGGGGTCCAGCGAAGTCGCAATCGACCTCGAAAGAGACCGTTGCAGAGACTCTGACACTGACGTCAGTTCAAGCAACGACCTCCCTGCATCCTCAAGAGCCACCATCGAAGACTCGGTACACGGAAGCACAGTGTTAGGTCCGTACCCGACTTCACGCAGCGAAGCAAGCTCAGGCGTCACTGGCAACACAGCCGTAGGCAACGCGAAAGGCTCAATCAGCTTAACAGGCCGGGGAGCAAGCTTAAATTTCTGAATGCCAGAAACAGCCCGATCCCCCGCCTTGGCCAACCACGGGAGAACGTCCTCAGGTGCATCACCACGTTGCGACAACAACGGCACCGCCGGTCCGTTCCTCCCTTTGAAAACCTTTGCCATAACATAGGCAACTGAGGATGACTCTTTAAACCGGAACTGACCAGAAACATTCTTGGCAGACCGGAAATCGTCAAAAGCAGGGTGGCAGAAGTCTCTCCTTGCTTCTCACCACCCCTTCCGGAAAGTATTTGGAAGCCGTCTCAGCTGCCAAAGCCACCGCGCTCGACAGCTTCACCGGCAGGTTGAGAAGGGCGTCATCCACGGCCGTGGCATTGCCCTCCTCCAACCCTCCTTCCTGCTCGCTATCGCAGTCAGGTGGGTCAACGCCAGAGAGACTTGCAAAGTCCTCGGAGTCACACCCAACATCCGTCCCCCCGGACGGAAATAGAACCGGCATACCCGACACTGAATCAGAGGTATATGCAGCGTTCTTACGATTCACAGGGCTCCCTGCAACCGCTGACCTAGCACGATGCCAATGGCCAGAGATTGCAGGAGGGCTTTCACCACGCACGTGGCTTACTCTCTCCTGTGATCGCACCCCACTGTCACCAGAGAACCTGGTAACTTGTGGGGAAGACATACCTTTAGAGAGCACAGGCTCATGCAGAAGGGACACCAGCCGACCATCAGCATGCTGAGACGCATGCACTTCCGCCCGAACCACGGAAGAAGCAGCCACAGCGGAAGCCGCAGCGGGAGCTGAAGCGAAACCGGAAGTGGAAGGAGATGGTGAAGAACTGACTCTACCCAACGAAGAGACATCGAAGACGCCAGCCGGAAGTGCGCGAATCTCTGCTTTTGTCGACGACAAATCGGCCGCCAAAGTAGAAACCTGTGTACTTAAAGTCAAAAGCAACGACGCAATATCGGCGGGAGACACACCTGAATCACCAGGAGCCCCCGTCGAAACAACCGGTTTAACAACATCTTTATCTTTCTCACTACGCGTGACTTTGTCCTTCTTCACGGACAAAATGGCGGACGAAGGCTTGTCAACAACAACATCAACATCACATCCTACATTTCCCGGTTCTATCTGAGAAGTGGCGGAAATTCCATCACTCTTTCTTCTAGACGAAGAACTTCTCTTAGAGGAAGAAGTACTAGCAGCCGGAGAAGCTGGAGCAGCAGCCTGTCTCGAACTAGTTCTATTCTTGGCGCTCTCCGCCATGTCAAAGCGAACTCACAAAAAATTTTCGAAACTGAAAAATTTTACAAGTTCACAAACGTGCGACAGAAACGTCGCCAAAGTTACATAAAACAAGAAAGCTCTCACCCAAAAACAGCCAGGGTATCGACAAAGCTCGGCGGCAGACCAAGGGGCGAAGTCAAAGTCAGGAAACAAAGACCAAGGCTGAACACAGCCGTACAACAAAACGCGACCAGACACGTTGGACGCTGAGAGTGGAATGATAAGATGGCGGCGTATGCGCGCGCATACGGATGTCGGACTGTTGATAGTCTGGCATTATGGGATGGATCACTTTCTTTTTTAGAGTGGTCTCCCTTGGTTACCAAGGGGACGCGTACAGCGTTACCAGCACTGAACTAGAGTTAATTGCTATTTGTGAGTTGGGTATGGATATGTAATTTAATCGGTGTTTACTTTTACGAATGTGTATGATAAGCGTGTTGTATTATGTACATTTTCCGAAAGAACTAAACAAATATTCAAATTAATTCAGGGTTTTAGGTTAAAAAATCGTGATTTTGCCTGCTAAGCAAACAAGAAGAGCAAACGCTCGATCGAGTCACTTTCGCAGTTCTGAATATTATATGAGGCATCAGATGGACAGGAAGAAATTGCTATTCACAACACAATGAGTCACGTTCACATAAAATTTGAGCCCGGTCACTTTTATAGTTTCCGAGAAAAGCCCAACGTTAAGTTGTGTGTTGCCGAACAGAAAAGGCTAGTTATCTCCCTTGTTTTTCTGATAACGTTCGTAAAAGGCTACAGATGTAAATACTTTGATGTAAAGAATAATCCTACAAAGTTTCAATCACATCCGATGAACTTTGTCAAAGATATAAAATGTCTAATTTTTCCTTTGACGCTGACCTGTGACCTTGAAAAAGGTCAAAGGTCAACGAAACCATCGTTAAAGTGTAGAGGTCATTGGAGGTCACGACTAAACAAAATATGAGCCCGATCGCTTTGATAGTTTCCGAGAAAAGTCCAACGTTAAGGTGGTGTCTACGGCCGGCCGGCCAGACGGCCGGCCGGACAGACTAACACTGACCGATTACATAGAGTCACTTTTTCTCAAGTGACTCAAAAATGGATGAGGCAATAGGTGCCAAAGTTTGAGGCAGATCCGAGTGCTGGTTTACATTTGCTGGAGATGGGAACACCCAAGAAAATGTATCGATCACCGTCCTTGGTAATGCGTACAGTAGCTGTGGAGATAAACTGACCTTGGCCTGTGCTTCCTTCGCTGCGGGTCACAAAAGCGCAACTCACCGAGCACAGCGCGCCGAAACAGGATAGTAAGCACAGGCCCAGGACTGTTAGTCTCCACGGGTAGTGTACTCAGTACCACTCACGGTGATCGATAATTTTTCATGCGTGTTCCCATCTCTAGCAAATGTAAACCAGCACTTGGATCTGCCTCAAACTTTGGCACCTATTGCCTCATCCGTTTTTTGCTTAGCATGCAAAGTCACGATTTTTTAACCTAAAACCCTGAATTAATATGAATATTTGTTTAGTTCTTTCGGAAAAGTTACGTAATACGACACGCTAAGTATACACATTCGCAAAACGCAACACACATTTTGTTCAGCCTATTGGTCATAACTTCTGAACTTTCCAAAGCAAATCATTGAGAACTTGAGCAGATATGGCTCTTTGGGTGGAGGACCCCCTCAAAAATGGTCGCAAAACATGCCTTTTTGGGCCTCTGAAACGGTTGACACCTACCGCCTTTGACAAAAGGCTACATAAAGACTAGAGAAGTCAGGTGCATAAAACAAACTGTTCTGAACAGGAAATTGAATGGCCTTTCCAGTGGTTGTCAGAAATGTTTGGTTTGTGCATATTCTGATTTTTTTCAGATTTTCAAATACGGGGCTATGGTTTTTGTCAGGTCGATTTTAGAGGTGACCTTGTTTGACAGGCTGTCACGGGATGCCTATACAAAGTACCATCAATCGGACAAATGATATGTACAGCTGACATAATTACCTTTTCGAGCATATAAAGTTTAACTAAAATGAATTGCGTTTTAATGCTTTCTTTAGCGTGTGAAAATTGTTGCAATAATTTTTTGGCCAAGTTTATATCTATTTTGGATTTTATTTTTTTCAGTTTAGCATTCTGTCATCAATGTGCCAGAGAAAAAAAAACAAGGAGTAGAAGTCATGGTGTGGTATTGGTGGCAAAAAATAAGAACTCTGTCTTTTCTTTTTCCTGTGCAGACATGTTAAATTAAGATGAAAGCAGCTTTGTTACAGGGTGTCATGCTAAAAGTCTAAACATCTTTATTGGTATCACTGAGTGTTACGTCATTCCAATCACGATCAAACCAGCTCTTAATTGTTACTGCTTCGAAACTCTAAGGTCCAAACAGCTGTATTATTCTCTGTTACCTCATTAAAACCAAGAGCAACACAGCCAAATTACAGAGTATTATTATGTATTGTAAAACAATAGATGAGGTGTGCAGAGACAATGGTCAAAAGCTAACCATAACTAACAAACAATGAACAACTCTATACTCCTAAGAGTTGACGAAAGAATGACATACCCAAGCATTTGGGCATAGGGATCTGTAGACACGCTTGAAGTATTCGCAAGGCTCATAGTCGTCCCCCTTGATTTTCTTACAGCGGTGGAAGTCCACAAAGTTCTGCCAGCAGTTTCTGAAATAAAGTAGACATCGGGAAAAGTGGTTCAAAACTGACAACTGGGTTATTCACAGAAAACTTTCCTAGGCTAAAGCAGGACTGAAAGTGACAAGCAGTGTACAATATTTTCAAAGTTAAATCCCTTCCCAATGAAAAAAAGTTGCACAGTGAATGCGGAAGGTGTTTTATAAATAATTAATATGTTCATAACCTCTGTAAGTTTACCCCCATTTTAAGACTCCATCATTTCAGGACCTGATTGTCTCAAGTTTGTGGAGGTCTTAAAATGGTGGTAATTGGTATATCCATTGCACAAGAAGCCACGCAGTTGATATCTTTCTTTGTGTGTGCGTGTGGCTGGGAAGGGGGGGGGGGGGGGCGGAGGAGGAGGAGTATGTGTCCAAGTGGAAGGATGGTAAGCATAGTTAACTTCCTCACAAAAAAAATAGTGTTATCCTTGTATAATTAGCTCACCTGGTCTGGTTCTGGTTGGGGAATCGAGCATCAAAGGGCGCAGTTTTCACCTCATACTCGCCCTTGTCCGACATGACTGACACCGACATTACCTGCACACATACAGAGAGAAATCATGCAAAATGGGAAAACACAAAATCGACAAAAAAAAGGATAAATGGTCGCACAGATAATAATTTAAAAAAACACAAAGAAAGACAGAACCACACAAGCACCTCCTTATAAACTGAGAAGTATTATTTCGAATAAATTTACAAAGAAGGGGCAAGATCCAGAAAAAGGTTGACTGAACCAGTCAAAAAAACACGTTAAAATCTTATTTTCTAGCATCTACCCATAAGGTGTTTCCTTTATTTTTAACCTCTGTCTTTGCTGAAGTATGCAAAACCGGATATAAACTTGTTTAAGAACTGAAACTGACAGTCATACTAACAATACATGTACGTGTAATACTACACTACTCACAAAAAGTTAAGGATCACTGTGAGAAAACATGTGCTCAATAGAATCAGTTCGCTACTGTTATTTATTTCTCAGTCAAACCAAATTGTTATGAATTCTTGTTCAGCTGTAAGTGGGCGATGTTGTGTTAGTGGGAAAATTGCACGGGATTCTCTACTACTGAGCTTGGTAGCAAAAGAAAAAGCGGAAACTTGCGAAAAAGGACCTTGTTTTGGACCGTTCAGCCCGAACACATTGCACAAGCCACATGGAAAAACCATTATGCACGTGCAAGCACTGCTGTTTATGTGTGAGATGCTGTCACTTGCTTAGCTTTTTGAGAAGACATACCACCAGTATTAGGCATTGTCTGACAATGCCTCCACGACGAAAATTGAACGAGTTTGAGAGGGAACGAGCTGTTGCATGGTTCCAAGATGGTGTCCCCAAGCGAGAAGTGGCCAGGCGACTTCACGTGGCCATCTCGGTCATTGTCGACTGATTCAACGTTTCACAGCCACTGGGAGGGTCCAGGAAAGACGCAGACCTGGGCGACCAAAGAAGACAACTCCACGTGAAGATCGTCTCATTGAACGACTAACCTTGCAAACAAGAACAGCCTCTTCCAGCATTATTCGAAGGCAGCTGAGGATGGCTACTAACACCAACATCAGCCAGCAGACCATATGGAATCGCCTTCATGGGTTTAACCTCCGTTCTCGTCGCCCAGCTGTACGGCCACGCTTAACTCCAGCCCATAGGGCAGCACGCCGCGCCTTCTGCAGACGTCACGTGAGGTGGACACGTCAGCAATGGTCCCAGGTCCTGTTCAGTGATGAATCACGCTTCACCCTGAACCACAACGACGACTGACTGAGGGTCTGGAGGCGCCAAGGGGAACGCTACATTGACGCCACTGTCCAAGAAAAGGTGGCCTTTGGTGGAGGTTCTGTAATGGTCTGGGGGGTCTTCAGCCTTCACCACAGAACACCCTTGTTTCAAGTACAGGGTAACCTGACTGGCCTCCGATACCGGGATGAGATCATTCGACCGCTGGCTGTGCCTACACTGCAGCAGATGGGACCGCAGGCTGTCTACCAGGATGACATCGCTCGCCCCCACAGGGCAAGGGTGGTCAACGATTTCCTGCAGCAGTCTGGAGTCAACAGAATGGAGTGGCCAGCATGCAGTCCCGATCTCAACCCGATTGAGAACCTCTGGGATGAGTTGGATCGCAAAGTGAGGAGCAACCACCCCCCTCCCAGGGATGTCCAGCACCTCTACCAGATGCTGCAGGCTGAGTCGCAGGCGCTTCCACAGAGGATCTTCACCACCGTGGTCAACTCTATGAGCACTCGCTGCGTCGAGTGCCAGAACAGCCAGGGCGGTTACACGCATTACTGAACTTTTGGGAGCATCTGAATGCCATGTCTTGTGATTTCAACGACTTTGTGAAATTAAATGTCGATACGTACACACTTTGATAAAATGTACAGACCAAACGATTGCTCGAAATTGAAGGAAATGTATCGTTATCACTAAAGCATTGAATTAAACGTTTGCCAAAAACCAACCCATTGGCTTTCTTATTTGGAAAGTTATGGATTTGTGTGCAAGTGATCCTTAACTTTTTGTGAGTAGCTTAGATTGTGGGAACATAATTATGCAGTAGACCCTGAAGCGCATAACTGATTAAGCGTCCAATCAATTTTCAACATTTCATTTGGGTCTGCTTAACCGATTCAGTGATTGACATTCTTTCAAGTTATAAATAACAACTACTGGACACCACTTTTTCAATTCTTCCTCGAAACTTGAATGCCAGGAACTGAATTTGAGAATAAAATGTAGTACAAAATATACATTTATTTATAAAACAAACAAAGTGAAAACAAGATGACATTAACAAAGCAATAATTTCCATAGTTATGGAAATTGGAATCGATGAAGACATCATATGCAAACTAGTTCTTACAGCAGCCCCCCCCCCCCCCCCCCTCCCCCCATGTCGGATTATGTAAAGTGGATTGATACTATCACCATTATCAATACCATTCTGTTCTTTTGATATACTGAAGGATTCCAAGCAATTACCCATTTACTGTGACTTGATTCACAAACCAACTGTTTTTAACACAATACAATGTGAAAAAGCGTATCAACGACAGAAAGATCAACTAAAAGTAAACCAATGTAAAATTGAAAAAGTGTTAAAATGTAATAAAAACAATCAACACAATTCTCTTTCAAGTTACATACCAGATGACCAGATATTTGGAACCATAATTTCAGCCAGGAAGAAAGAGGTAAAGGACAGACACAAAAACAATAATCAGCTAAAACAACCAGAAACAGATGGTAAATACAGAAAGGGAATCATTCGCCTGCCTTTAAAACAATGCTGTAACATTACTACATGTACCAGGACCCAACAGCCTAACTTCTAAGTTATCACACTTTGCAGCATAAAGTCTAAAGAATTAAAATCTTTTCAATCTTTTATTCCGGGCTGGGTATTTTCAATGGATTGACAGTGTTATTGTTAAGGGGACATACATAAATTGTACATATATATATATGCAAAGTGATAGAAATTTCACATTCTGCATCTAAGTTACTTTTAAGAGAACAGGCATCAATGAAGTGCTTACAGTTACAACTTACATTAAATAATAAAAGTTAAACTGTCATACTTTCCAACCACAAGGTCTAATCTTATTTGGTAATATTTTTTTTAGCTGAAGCAATTCTTCTGCAGACATAAATTTGCTAAATAAGAAACATATAATTTGTATCTACTAATCTAGGCTATGACAACAGCATGATGACATAAAGAAGCGTGCCTGAGCTGGACCTTCTGGCTTCACACAGGGTTGTAATTTGTGACTTGACTATTCCCAGATATTTTTTTTCTTGACCCCTCGCCTCTCACCTGAGCATATTTTAATCAGAACTCTGCCTTGACTTGTGAATCTAACAGAACTAGTACAGCAGGTTATGGATTTATAATATTTAGCATACTCCCAATCAATACCAATTACCATTGGAAGTGACATTTTAGAATGTTTAGGGTAGCAACTACATGCAGATATTTTTTATTCGGAGACAGAATGTAACAACTCAACTCAACTCAAATTTTATTGGCTTCAATTTTCATAGAAGAATTTGTCTTGCGCTTGGGAGAAAGTAAGAGTATAACATATAAAAACAGCATTCATATCACATTTGACTTTCATGGGTCACCTTCAGCATGATGGTGCGAACTATTTCTTGTGTGACATGCTAAAAAACTAACCATGGGAAATGAGGTTAACTCATGGACTCAGGGTAGTTAATGCAGGTGCTACTGCACGAGATTTCTGAAACCTCTAGCTCTAACGCACTCAACCCACTGTATTAGTATAACTATAAGAATGAGACTACCAAGTGCTGTCAACACAACACTTGTTCCTAACTTTCATAAAAATGTAAATCTGACATCCGTTTCAGTTTTTAGTGCAACTGCAAGTTCTTGCATTCCTGGTCCCTAAAAATGAAGCATAATTGTTCTCTTCTTCTCCAAAGCGTATGAGAGATTTATGAAAGATCGCCACAATAAAGCTTGAATCACCGATTCCATTCTGAGTCAGCCATCACCATGCTCAGGCTGGGAATGCATCCATGACTGACTGAACCATTAGGCAAAAAAAATAAATAGGTGTGGTTAAGGTAACATAGCCAAAAAAAATAGGGTAGGAAGGTAGGCAATCACTTTTTTTTTTAAACTTTTTTTTCTAATGTGTACAAATTAAACCTACTTCAGTACTTGACAGGGAAATAAGTGTGCGACTCAAGCGCTTTCGCTTTCATTGCGTTTTCTGCACTCGTTTTTTTGTTTGTTTGTTTGTTGACAAATGCAATAAAAAGTTATAGTGTCGGCCCCTAAAAATAGGGTAGGTCGGGTTACCGTAACCACACCTATTTTTTTTTAGGCCTTAGCAGCGTGAATCTCTATTCTCAACTAGTTCCGAGGCTAAAAGCAGCATTTATGAACAAAATACAGTACATCATTGTCGTGGGAATTTTTAATTTTGTTTCCAGTTAGGACAAAACAAATATCTGCTTCGCGTCAAAATTTTTCAAATTATCTTGACTGTTGACAGAGCGCACACCTGACGGCGAACTGCATCTTTTGCGGTATCAGTTGTTCATGATCATGCTGTTGCCAAAATAAAAGTCTAAAACTGATCCCCAGAAATCTTTATCAAAAAGAACAAAGACCAAAGTAACTTTACAGAATTCTTTGTGGACGACTCATCGGTTCTCGGAAGAAAAGAACATTTATTTTGTAATAGCTTGTCTCGAGTGCCGGTTCTCGAGCCTGAGGGCTCCGTAATTATATCTCTGTTTTACGAATACAAACCTGGGGGCTTCACCAGGTACGGCCATGGGTCTATTCTGAAATTAGGTGAGGGTAAATCACTCAGTGCAGTAACTTGAGTAAGACTTCTGAGAGACTGGACAAAAGACTAGATAGTAGATCTATCAATATGTAATTTCTCGCACAAGCGTTGTCCCTGTTTCCCCTTCATACTATGGTAGATTTAACAAACAAATTCTCAACCGCGTATAGTGAAGATTCTCCTGCTAAATGTCGTATTAAAGCCTATTCTAATTTACACACAAAAGGTTTGCTGTTCGCTTTTCCGTTAGTCAAAGTCGTGTGCGGTATCTTCGTGTCCGAACAAAACTCACAGAATACTTTTTATTCGTTTCATATCCCCAACACTTTTGGTCGATTGTGAGATTGACAAGTAAGTGCACTTCACTTTCCTTAGTAGTGAGACTGTGACTGATAGTGATAGTATAGTTTTACGGTCACAAATAACACTATATGTACATCACCATCAGTCGATTCATGGTGGACGTGACAAACCCGGCGAATGGAGAACAAGACAACGAGCACCAAACACGTACTAGAATCACAGCAAAGCAGAACAGCTTTCTGACAGCTATAAATACATTCAACAGTAGCAATTTTATGTACCAAGAACAACCGATCAACGGGCTCACCAGTAGGAAGTCTTGACCTTCAGCTGGACCAGTCGAAGAAAATGGCGTTCGGAACTGTTCGTAACCACCAACGAAAAAGAGTTCTGATTACTTCCCTTAGACCGGAGACCAATTATTTCCCTTGAAATGGGAGAACTCCCTGATCCATGCTATCTAGATCATTGGGAGAATGACACTTACTTTTCTCAACATATAGACCACTCGCCAGTATATCTTGTACTTAAGATGACCTTGTTCATGTCTGTTAAACAAATGCTGCGTCACATCAGGATGTTATTAATTGTGTAGTTTACACATACTTTCATTGTGCTCTTGAGATTTAGCAGAGACCAAATGATGCACACAGAAGGTTTTATAACTGCAAGAAAGTTGGATGCACCGCTTAATTAGTCCTGATACAAAAAACAAAAACACACAGAAAAACCGATTTACATCAGCTAGTGAACTGACTGAAAACAGTACTAGTTCGGAATATTTTCAGATAAAATAAAAGTCGGATGGACATACTCACTGACAGACAGAAAGACAAAGGGACAGACAAACACTGACACACACTTGCACAGAAGGCTCTGAGAGTGGAAAGAACAGACTCCATTTAAAAAGTGACTTACATCACCTCATTTTTGTCGGTGTATGTGCGCTGACAGAAGATGGGCTCTGCCAGAAAAGGTACCTTTTTGCCATAAAATATATCTAAATCATCATTAAAATTATTTTTAATTTAAAGTAAAGCATTGAGTCGTGAGTCCCAAATTCGAGTTGTTCTTAGACTTTACGACAAAAACAGTTTTGGCAATTTTTAGGAATTTAAGATATAAGTGCTTAAATTTGAATCATCATTCTTTTCATGTGAAATAGTTTGACAGTCCTGCCAAAATGACAGTGATTTCAAAACAGATTGAGCATTTTGCCACAGATCTATATTTAGACATTTATGTCTGCACTTTTTATCAAAATGCCTTACTACATGTACAACCCTGAAAAAGTCTATGTTTGTCTCATGTGAGTGAATCTTTATCCAGCAAATTCAACAAATATGAGGTGTATGCACATGAAATAATGGATTCAAAAAAATTAGAGTCTGTTCTTTTGAAAGTAATTAAGAACACTCCAAATTAAATTATCTTTGCATGCCCTCTTTTATTTGTCTTGTTTTTTCGGCAGTTTTAAAAATCACAGTGGAATGTAAAAATGAAAGAAAACAACCATTTTTAAGAAAACAACAATTTAACAGACATGTACATTCATAAGAACGCTCACATTTCATTTTGTTCTCCATGCCCTCTTTTAGTCAAATTGTTTACTCAGCAGTTTCAAAATCACATTGAAAAGTTAAATCAAAAGTAAACAATATATATGTAATTTGTAAAAGCACCAAAACTGAACCTACAAACATCTTAACTATTTTAAACCTGCCCTGACCACCTCTTAATAACGTCCACCCCATCAGATTCCTGAAGTGTTTTTCCCAATTCAATTCACATGTCCATAAAAACAACATGTTGATAATGACCACTTTTCAAGGGCGGATCTGGGGGGGTTACACGGGTTACGTAACCCCCCCCCCCCACCCCCCCCAAAAAGAGGTAATTTATTGGCTCAGGATGCACCAGATAGCTCCATTTTGCTTCTTTGGATAAAAAAAATTTCCAGGGGGGCATGCCCCCGGACCCCCCTAGAGGCTTAGGCGCCCTTGGCGCCGTCAACTTGTATCTTCGCAGTCATTTTGTAACCCCCCCCCTCCAAAGTGAATTGATCCGCCCTTGCTTTTGGTTGGTCCCTAATTGGTCGGTCATTACAGACAGGTTTGACTGTGCCTTACGATTTACCAATGTATCTATAAATATACTATAAATCAAGGAAGTACTGACATCAAACAGTATTACACATTATAAACAATGTTCAGAAAGGACTCTGTTGAGGTTTTCTTCCTGTTACGTCCCTTTAAACTGATCAGTTGATCATTTTGCACAAAGTTTGTTTGATATGACACATACCTTTTTCTTTACCAAAACATTCACACTGGAGCTCACTATCCATCATGGTCACTTCTTTGCAATATCAGTAACCACCGGTGTTTTGCCAACTGAGGTACAGGTATACATGGACCAACTCAATGTCTAAGTCGAAGGGATACAACACTCCTACAGCCATTATAAAACCCTGACAAGAGTTATTTCCAGAAAATGTCTATTACATGTATAACTGCCAAGCAAGCTCCCTGATACACTCCAATCCATCATGCACAACTTCTTTGTGTGGAGAAAAATATCTTTCAACCTAATTTCCCCCAAACTTGGCATGTACATCAAGAAAACAATGTCTGTTCTTAAGAAGTTGATATGTATCATAAAATCAGATCACAACTACCAATACAGTGGAACCTCCTTTTTAAGACCTACAATCTGAGATCATAAAATAAACAAGTCGCATAAGGCGAAAATACAATATTTAGTCAAGTAGCTGTCGAACTCACAGAATGAAACTGAACGCAATGCCATTTTTCAGCAAGACCGTATACTCGTAGCATCGTCAGTCCACCGCTCATGGCAAAGGTAGTGAAATTGACAAGAAGAGCGGGGTAGTAGTTGCGCTAAGAAGGATAGCACGCTTTTCTGTACCTCTCTTTGTTTTAACTTTCTGAGCGTGTTTTCAATCCAAACATATCATATCTATATGTTTTTGGAATCAGGAACCGACAAGGAATAAGATTAAAGTGTTTTTAAATTGATTTGGACAATTTAATTTTGATAATAATTTTTATATACTGTTCAAAAAAAGAAACGCATAGCTTGTAATATTTGGTTAATTTAGTTATATGGCTACAAGGATATCCACCAAACTGCAGAAAATGTTTATCTGGTCGTCGACCTTTCGTCCATTGCCACAAGTGAGCTCTGCACGTGACGCATGCGTTATCAGTGGCTACAATGTCAAAATTGCTCATTTGGCATGACCACTCGTCATGCTTCAGTGTAATCTCGTGAAACTCGGGGAATATTGAGCTCTCACCATGTCTTCCAAAACCCATAAAAGCGGATTGTTCGCCACAAAGAAATCAGACGACAATTCAGCGACAAAAGATGGCCCGATTGAGCAGAGAAGACCACCAAATTGCATTGGGTCGTTTACAAGCAGGCCAAAGTCAAAGTGCAATCCGGCCAGGCACTTCCACGTGTCCCAGAGCACCATCAGTAGACTGTGGGCCAGGTTTCAAGCCACTGGCTCCGTTGCTGACTTGCCACGAGCGGGAAGACCAAGGGCGACAACTGCTGCTCACGACCGCTTCATACGGCTCCGCCACCTCCGGAATCCTTTCCTGTCGGCCTCATCTTCTGTCCAGGCTCTCCCCGGGCCACACCGATTATCGGACCAGACCGTGCAGAACCGCCTGTATGAAGCTGGTTTGAGAGCTCGCAGACCTCACAGAGGAGCTGTCCTCACCCGCCGCCATCGCCAGAACCGAGTGCAGTGGGGCAACCAGCACCTTCGCTGGACCGTCCGGAATCACTGGAGACACGTGTGGTTCAGCGACGAGTCCTACTTCCTGCTCCAGCGACATGATGGTCGGAGGAGGGTCTACCGGAGAGTAAACGAACGTTACGCGCCCAACTGTGTGGATGAGGCACCCGTTCATGGTGGTGGAGGCGTCATGGTGTGGGGGGCGATCAATACCGCTGGAAGGAGCACCCTGGTGCACGTCCAAGGGCGCATAACTGCCCAGCGATACGTGGAGGAAATTCTGCGCCCACACGCCCTTCCTCTTCTGGCTGACCAGGATGCCATATTCCAGCAGGACAACGCTCGCCCGCACACAGCACGACTCACCACCCAGTTCCTCACCGACCACCATGTCCAGGTGCTTCCCTGGCCATCCATGTCGCCAGACATGAACCCGATAGAACACCTCTGGGATGAATTGGACAGACGTGTGCGCAGGCGAGAAGAAGCGCCGGCAAATCACCGCGATCTATTGCAGGCACTTCAGGAGGAGTGGGACACCATCCCACAGCAAGATATCCGGCATCTGATCCAGTCCATGCCCAGAAGGTGCCGGGCAGTTGTTGCTGCACAAGGCAGTCACACCCCCTACTGACTTGACAGCCTCGGCACCCAAACGTATTGATTGACTGATTGATTTGAAGATGCAAATGAACTGTGTGTGCATTCAACTGTGTCCATACCAAATTTCAAACAAATAATCTAAATATTGGATTTTCTGTATTTTTTCGAAAAATAAAACAAATTTGGCAAGTAGCAACTATGCGTTTCTTTTTTTGAACAGTATATATTTAATTTTCAGAGCTTGTTTTTAATCCGAATATAACATATTTATATGTTTTTGGAATCAGCAAATGATGGAGAATAAGATAAACGTAAATTTGGATCGTTTTATAAATTTTTATTTTTTTTTTACAATTTTCAGATTTTTAATGACCAAAGTCATTAATTAATTTTTAAGCCACCACGCTGAAATGCAATACCGAAGTCCGGGCTTCGTCGAAGATTACTTGACCAAAATTTCAACCAATTTGGTTGAAAAATGAGGGCGTGACAGTGCCGCCTCAACTTTCACGAAAAGCCGGATATGACGTCATCAAAGACATTTATCAAAAAAATGAAAAAAACGTTCGGGGATTTCATACCCAGGAACTCTCATGTCAAATTTCATAAAGATCGGTCCAGTAGTTTAGTCTGAATCGCTCTACACACACACACACACACACACACAGACACACACACACACACACACACGCACATACACCACGACCCTCGTTTCGATTCCCCCTCGATGTTAAAATATTTAGTCAAAACTTGACTAAATATAAAAAGTAGTAAAACTACAGAAGTTGTGCACAGAAAGTTTTAAAAAAACAACCCAAGGTCTTTAATTCGTCATCCTAGCTGTCACACTGAAATAACAGTTACCGAAATAACAACAGCCTTTTGAAGTGAACTCATATTTTTTTTATGAAATGGCATTAACAAAATTGTCAATGCAGACAAATAAAAATAATATATGTGCTTTGAAATAACATGTGGAGAAAAACATTGAGCAATCATTTCTTCTCTTAATATAAGTACCATAGGTATGTACCATGCCCATGAAAACACAGCAGCTGCAGAATACATGGTAATATACACATATTTTAAAAATGTAGAAAAGGTAATATTATGCACTGTTGCTCACAACCATCTCAATGTCACCTGTATTGATTGCAAGATAAAGATTATTTTACAGTATTTTTTATTTTTTAGTCCTTTATCTGAGGTGGTTCTGTTCTTTAAGCTTGAAAATCCAAAACCTTGCATCATATTACAGAAAGTGAGAGTGGAAAATTGAAGTTTATTTCAGGTATCTTATGATATCAAGCCAATACAAGAAAACATCAAGTCAAACAAGAAAAAGTAATTAAAAATAAAGCCCATTGTATATATATCTTCCCAAAACAACAAAACATCAAACAAGCTATTAAGAAAAAAAACCACTGCTGCCCCTGGTTTTTATTTTGCATTTTTGAAACACAGCAAACACTACGATTGTCATTTAATCTCATCAGATTGGTTCCTCAGGAACATAACGCTCCAGAATTCTGCGCCGAATGGTAAACTGCGACCAGGCGATGTACTGCATGACCCCGAGAATCACAGGAAAGAAACAGATGAGCTGGAACATCACTGATTCCAACTCATTGATTTCAGCTGGTGAGGCTGAGCCGTGCTGCAAAAACAAAAACAAACAAGAGGCCAAGCCTTCGAGGCTCACGTAAGAAATCGACAAACAGTAACACAAACTCAATCACTCCGTCACACACACACACACACACACAGTAAGCATAGGTGAAACTGTGCAAGAAAGCGAGACACTAGATCTAGATCTGTCTGTCTGCATGTAGCCTACTTACAGGGACACGACTGCCAACTAGTCTCGGCCCGCTCAAAATAAAAAATAACAATGACCGAGACTTTCAGTAATTCCTTCGCGTGACGTCTAACCCTCTTACGCCATAATGTGACGTCTTCAAATGACGAAATGTTAAAGTTTCTACCACAGACATACACACGCACAAACAAACACACACACACACGCACAAACGCACAGACAGACAAAGTTACGATCGCATAGGCTACACTTACGTGAGCCAAAAACCAGTCAGTAATGTACTCTTTCAAGAATTATTAGTGGTTGGTAGTGCTAGTGGGCTACTGAATTTTACCTGTTTTTAAAAATCAACTGAATTCTTACGGACGATAGACTGTTTCGGATCATAGTTTAATTTGTTTTGCCTACATGAATCATTCATTTTCTAGAGTCTCCGTAAGTTGTAAGTGATCGGTGAACTTCAAAGATTGACACATTACTGCATATAAAAATAACGTCATTAGGTATACCTCGTACTCTCACCCAATTGTCTTGGTCCCCACCACAGGCACCTGAGACAAGGGGAGTGAAACTTGACGAAGCACTGACATTTGACTCTTATTTCTGATTTTTTTCAGAAATCTATATCAAGAAACTGTTCACAAATGTGACGTTTTTGACAGAAAACTCTTTTAAATAATTTGCTTCAGAAATTTTCTGAACTTTTATGCATCATATACTTATGGACTCGTCAACTAGATTTTTGATAATACTTCCCAATTAATTTTTGTTGAACTAAAAAAAAAATCATAACAAAATTACAGCTTCCTAGCTTCTACTTACAAAAAAAAAGATTAATTTCTGTCAATCCCACCATTTGAAATTACCTTAGAATGTTAAAAAAATTTGATTTTGGTTTTGAAAATAAAAGGTTGCCCTAAATTGCTAGTATTAAACTACCTTGACTTCTTCATATCCGTATCTGTTGAGAATACTGACAACCAGCATAGGACACAGGGACTGTGCAGGCTTCGTCACCAGAGCATTGCTTCCAAACACTGTGGATGTAATGGGATGCCTGAAAAAAAGAAAGATTTGCAAGCGTTGTGGAAGAGTTGCGCCCCTTACCTCATGCAACCAGAAACATGTGGTCGACCAGTTAAAACCATGATCGGAGCGAATAACCTACTCCCATGTATATTTTATGCAGTGTCTAATCGATATGATGCTCTTTTTTTCAAAAATCTGCACATCGGACGCACGGTTCACCTGATGGCCAACAGCGATCCCTAAGTATGTGTGTTAGTTTCCCACACTGCCGTGACCTTGACCTCAAGCAAAACTTGCATAACCTCAGGCAAAACATGTTGTCGGCTATCACTCGAGGCAAGGGAGCCGGCATTGCCGGGACAAATCGTAAACTCTGATGTGTATATTTTCTAAACAAATGGGGTCATTTTGAGCAGACACCGCATAACATACACATTAGAGCCAGTTACTCACTGCGATCATTAGTTTTTTGACTGGTCGACATTTAATTTTTTACCTGAGCTAAAAAAAACAAGAAGAGCAAACGCTCGATCGAGTCACTTTCGCAGTTCTGAATATTATATGAGGCATCAGATGGACAGGAAGAAATTGCTATTCACAACACAATGAGTCACGTTCACATAAAATTTGAGCCCGGTCACTTTTATAGTTTCCGAGAAAAGCCCAACGTTAAGTTGTGTGTTGCCGAACAGAAAAGGCTAGTTATCTCCCTTGTTTTTCTGATAACGTTCGTAAAAGGCTACAGATGTAAATACTTTGATGTAAAGAATAATCCTACAAAGTTTCAATCACATCCGATGAACTTTGTCAAAGATATAAAATGTCTAATTTTTCCTTTGACGCTGACCTGTGACCTTGAAAAAGGTCAAAGGTCAACGAAACCATCGTTAAAGTGTAGAGGTCATTGGAGGTCACGACTAAACAAAATATGAGCCCGATCGCTTTGATAGTTTCCGAGAAAAGATATAAAATGTCTAATTTTTCCTTTGACGCTGACCTGTGACCTTGAAAAAGGTCAAAGGTCAACGAAACCATCGTTAAAGTGTAGAGGTCATTGGAGGTCACGACTAAACAAAATATGAGCCCGATCGCTTTGATAGTTTCCGAGAAAAGTCCAACGTTAAGGTGGTGTCTACGGACGGCCGGCCGGCCGGACGGCCGGCCGGACAGACTAACACTGACCGATTACATAGTCACTTTTTCTCAAGTGACTCAAAAATGCTTCCATGTGGGTCATTCTCAGATTACTGTCCCAGAGGGGGGTGACCTACTTCATGAAAGGTTTACAACCATAATTTTCCATCAAATCAACTACATGCTGTATCTGTATTGTGTCTCAAGGAATACATTTATATGTTTTCAACCCAAATTTGACTACTTTTTCTTTGCAAATTTGTTTGACATTTTAGTTTGCTGAAAATCGGCTGATTGAAAGCCGTCATTTTGTAACATTCCTCTCTTGATGAAAAACAGACGTTTATCTCCAGTAAACTAAGAGTGAAGAGTGCAAACAAAGTGTACAGGTGCAAAGAGATTATGTGCATGTGTATGACCACAATATCCGTTTAAAACAAAAATCGTTGTTTACGCAGTAATTTGACCGGGCCCAAAATGCTGTTTGGTCGGGGCATCGTGTCATGAATTATCCGGCACAGATAACCACTCATGGCACACAATAACAATGTGTCGGATCTACCTTGCAGGGACACTTTATTTGTACACATTACTGCTACCCAAACACAGCTTTTGTTACTATTATGTAGTTTTGTTTGCCAGTAATTGCAACAGAATCTCAGAGGAGGTCTTGGTGTCACACATCCTGTCATGAGCCTGGAACCAGAAATGCTCACAACAGTAGAAATGGTTGGTTATTGAGCGCGAGACTTGCAGTTTAACTTCCGTGTCTGTCAATTAAATTGTCAATGCCTTGACCGAACATGGTTTTGGACTGTTATGTACTTTGCCGCTCCAAATAAGGGAAACCAACAAGTTTTTTTGAGCTTTTTGTCCACTTATAGTTTTATCACACCCTATTATATTGCACATAAAGTTTTCAACTATTTTCTTTGAACTTTATTTTTCAATGACAATGTGAGAATGTCACGCTTTTGGACCATGACTCTGAGAATGATCCATGTACAAGTCATGTAGAACTGTACATCAACTCCATTAGTTGAAGACGGTGTGACAACAAGTAAAATGTGCGCTATACTTAATGGTTATTTGTACCCCGTACTGATATCGAAGCACGTGGGTCAATCTGTGGCATGAGAGATTGGGTTATAACAAAAATTGCTTGTCAGACACACTTACTGTAGTTAGTAAAATAGTTAGTGGGCAGCTGATTCTCTCTCTTACCTGCGATCATACTTTTCCATGTCTTCATCACAAATGTCAGAAACTGGCATATTGAAGAAGCCGGCTGTCCCTCCAGTAAATGTTCTGTAATAAAATTAAAATAAAAACACATTTGTATTCACAGTGGCAGGTTTAGGATGTGCAACATGAAAACCGCTTCTTTTCACAAACAAATTCATTGCTATTTTAACAAGTCTAGTTATGTGCTTTACTGGTGTAAATGCAATAAACATCACAGTGTGACAACATTTGTAAAAACAATAGGATTGTATATCATATTATATGACTCAAGTAAAATTTAACGCTAATATTTAGTTCATTTTTCTCTAGCATGTTTGATCACAAAGTTTAATTGCTTTTGTAACTCCAATAGTCAAGCATTTTACTCGTGTAAATGCCCCAAAAATAGTGGCATTACTAAGGTTATGAAAAGAGGATTACATATATATATACATGTAGTCCTAAGCAAACTTTAAATACCCCAATCTTTTTTTCTGTGGAACGATTGAATGCCTATATATACAGTCCCTACTTTTACCCTTTCGCTGCCTGTAGTATGTCAGCTGAGTAACTTGCTTTAAAGGGCAACAAACTGTACAATAAACAACAACAGAATAAGAAGAAAAAACAAACAAACACAAAAATAATGTGTGTGTGTGTGGCGTATTTATTTATACAGCAGTCCCTCTCATGAATGGACACCCTTGGGCAATAGCAAACCTGTCGTACATTGCAGGTGGCCCCTGTCACCCATACACTCACACACAAACTGATTGAGTCTATGCTAGCCACTTCTTGTACTAAAACAAAGGCACACTGTAAGTAATGTCAGTTCAGGTAAATACAGGTTTGTAATCAAATATTTCCTGGCAGCAAACAGGTTAAGATTAAGAACTGCAAAGTTCTCAAACTAAGATAAATACAGTGGAACCATCCTTTTAAGAACTCCCAAAATCTGGTCATTAATTAGGAGGGAGTCTTATTAATTACAGACATAAATTCACAAACATTATGAACGGAAAATCCGGACTAAAAGGGGGAGATCTTAATTACAACGAGAGAGGGGGAGGCTTAAAAGGGAGGTTTCTATTGTAACTCAGACCAAACACAGGTAACATACGTGTCAACAAGAATGAACAGCATGATAAGCCAAGGGTTGGAGGATCCAATGAAGAGGTACATGACGATGCCCCCAACCACTTTCCATGTGAAGTTGTATCGGATCACGTGGAAGTAGCCCAGCCGACTAACAAGTGGAGTGCCAAGGATCACAAGAATCTGTCACAGTTTTGAAATAAGAAAATTAATAACTAACACACCAACACTCACATGCACTCTTATTAAAAAAATATATGGATTTTTTTTTAATGGAAAAACTTTTCAGCGATGCTGAAGAACATCACATGCGAAAGAAACACCAAGTTTGATGCGTTGATAAGTGACAAATATCATTTTTAACGATCCAACGTAACCAGAACAAATAGAAACGAAGCTTAGTGGCGACACGCGAAAGGCAAAATCACATTCAAATCGGATCAAATTTACACGGCGCACATTCTAACACGTTTATTTCACATCAGTTGTGCCTAAAAATACACACAGTCGCATATTCGTGCGTGCAGAAGTTATAGACATGTTCACGTAGTTCGCGGTTGGTTTTAGAAACCAAATGTTACGTAGGCAACCGGTTTTTTTAACGATCCAAATGCACACTGTAAACATGTGTAGGGGAAAACAGCTAAGTGCATATGTAACACTTGCACAAAACACAACGAAGATGTACATTGGGGAGTTCTTGGTCGCACTTCATTAGCAGCCACACAGATACTTAAAATCAAGATTTAAGCATCACACAAAAACCACCATTTTTGACGTCATTTTCAGTGTTTGCTTTCATACAAAACACTAAACAACCGAACGATTTTCTTGATTATATTATCGTTATCTCTTTGGTTAATTTGCAGTCTGTTGATATCCTAAAATCATTCGAGAAGCAAGAAAAACATTCCGAAATTTTACTCTAAAGTCATGACCCTCTTGTGGTACACAGCTTTGTGGAAGGACCCATATATATAAATATATATATATGCATGCCTGATAAAATCAAAAACTGTGATGGGCCCAGAATGAGTACATTAAACTATAGAGACCTGCTCACAAACATGATATTTGCAAGACAGATATATATTGCCGTTTTCAAACTGGGTCTGGATCTGGATAACCCGCCTGGGTTGGTGGTTGGCGGGTGCGCCACAGAAGCCGACGACGACTATCAACGTGACGTTTTTTTTTTTTTTTTGGGGTGTGTGCATCTAAAAGAGTCTTAAAAGTTCACTGTACACAAGGTGGATCTTCTTCTTCTTCACTGATGTTCTTTTTCATTTCGGCCCATAATAAAATAATGTAGCTGTATATATATATATATGCAATTTGGATGAAAGATAATAGGGATGTTGTGTGATATCACGTATATAAATAAACTACAAGGCACATCTTCAAACATATGTTGCACATACACACATGTACTCTTGACAGAATTTTTCAATTTTGTTCTCACCCCTGCGCAGGTTCCTGTCATTCCATAGAAGAAGCTGCGGACACCTGAAGGCACCTGGTTATTTGGAACCAGGTACTCACACAGTATGGCTGTAAAACCACCCAAGAAGGCACGATGAAACTCTTGAAAGAAGTTCATGATCACAAATGCAATAAAGTTTCTCTCTGTAAAGAGCTGCAGCATTTTTCCGAAGAAAGACTGTGTGCTTGATTTTAAGTCACTGTCTTTTGTGTTTGGCAAGTTTGCCGTTCCTTGTTGAGTACATTTTGCTGATATTTTTGACTGCAAGTCATATTCAGTGTGAGCATTAAGTCCTGTGAAGATCATCAATAAGCAAGCACAGCTTGCTATTCCCACTGCTGTGAGTTGGAAGAGATGAAAATTCTCGAGTCCGTCAGACATATACTCCAAAAGGAAGATGCTTTGAGCACCAATGAGAGAAGCAACTGTAGAGTATCTAATTAACATTAGTCGGTTGTGAGGGTCTGCTGATAATTCCGTAAACAAACAGCAGCAAAGCAGTCCAACAAATGTGTACATGGTGTCATATAGAAACAGAGATACGATCAGATGCAACCCAACTGCCCATGAACTGCTTCCAAACTGAAACCACGGGATTAAGAACGAGAAAGCAAATAATGGAGCTGTGTACAAAATCCCCTCCCTCCTGGTTCTTGTGAGCAAGGAGCTTGTGTTGTCTTGGAGAATGGCAAACAGCGGGTCGTTGAGTGCGTTCCACACCATGTACAACATCTGAGATGTGTGGAACCAGGATTCTGTGATGTTGTACTTGTTCAGGAAGACTTTGACGTAATAGAAATTAAAAGCACTGTGCATCATCGTCATAGCCATGGTGAGGGTGCAGAAGGAAGCGATGATTTTTGTAGAGCCCATCTTGTCTGTAAAACAAATGTTACCGTTCCCTATGTTTTCAATGAACACTCGTCGACGAGCAAAAAGGAGGAATCTAAAGGAAACTGTGACGCCCCTGTTTCCTCCACAATGTACTCAATTCCACGTATCAAGTTAATCAACACAACAGTCAGTCCGTACCCACGCGCTGCACATGTCGACCAGTAAGCAACGCTTACTTTTCTCTCCACCTAACAGTGTGTATTGCGTGGAATATTACTTCAAATAACAGACACAAGCACAAAAACATACAAAGACTGCTCTTTAGCCAGGACCGAAGCAAATTCCGTCACACAACTTGCACATTGTGACGCTGCATTGGAACATAGACCAACAACAAGCTTCTCTTGTTGGTCTATGTTTGGAACTGGAAGCGGTCCCATTGGAAGGTGTCGTCTGAAATATCAAGGGACGGCACTCTGACTTGTACTTCCTTGATCCTCAATTTTACCACAGGCGCTTGAATCACGCATCTACACTGCACGCCACACTGATTTCTTTTCACTGATTAACCGTGGCCGCCGCAAACCAAGACTTCAAAAGGCTACCACCCAAATCAGAATTTTAGTGACTACTGAAGTTATATTTGTATCATCATTTTATTGCTAGAAAGAGGTCGACCGCGATGATGAGAAAATTACAGCACAAAGGCTTTCTTCTGTGTTTAAAGTGATGGGAGTTGTAATGATTTAAACGTTAATCCAAAAAGACAACTTTTTAAGGTCAGGGAGCAGCTTGGTAGCTGTCCATTGTACATCAGTTTTCAATCTGGATCGACTGACATTTGAGGTTTGGGTGCCACTGAAATCAGTGCCTTTGAAAGAGAGAGAGAGACTGAGAGAGAGAGAGAGAGAGAGAGAGAGAGAGAGAGAGAGAGAGAGAGAGAGAGAGAGAAAAGAAGGAGAGACATTGAGACGGAGAGAGAGAGAGGGGGGGAGAGCTGAGGGGAGAGAGAGAGAGAATGTGAGAGAGAGAGAGAGAGAGAGAGAGAGAGAGAGAGAGAGAGAGAGAGAGAGAGAGAAAGAAAGAGAAGAGAGGGGCGGGGATAGAGGAGAGAGAGGGGCGGGGATAGAGGAGAGAGAGAGACTGTGTGAAAGAGAGAGAGAGAGAGACGGAGAGAGAGAGAGAGAGAGAGAGAGAGAGAGACAGAGACAGACACACATTCACACACATCGTGGTACACAAACACACACTCAATCACTCATATATATCGTCGCTGTCGTGCGCTAACCGTGCAACTGCAGAATCAGTGATTTTACAGGAGCCTCAAAAAACGCGTTGTCGACGGCTGCAACGTCATCCCACATTTGACATGAACTTGTTTCTTATGCTTTACCTATGTGTAAACATGTGATATAATAAAAAAAAATGCAAACTATCTAAAATGTTCGTAATAGAAGACATGTATGAAGTCTGTGATTAGGGTTTGAGATGAAAAAACATTTTTGTCATATTTTGTCAGTTACACGGTTAGCGCACGACAGCAACGATATGTAGACATGCAGGCAGGTAAATGATAATATATTACCAATAAGGACAGACAATACTGCAAGAAAAAAGGCAAAACAAATACATTTTTCGTTTTTTGGGTCTTTATTCTGCATTTTGCAGCCAGAATACACTGATGAAAGAGTGACACACACACACACACACACACAAGGCACACATGAACACACACACACACAAACACATGTACAGACAGACAGACAGTGAGGCATACACACGCACACTTCATTCAGGTATACACCCACACAGTGACACATATGCACAAGGTGTGTCCCCAGGGCTGATGTGCTTGAGAAAGTTACCCAGTGGGTTGGTGCCAGCCGCTGGGTCGGTTTGGTGACAAACATCCATTTCAACCAATCCAACCCAGCGGCTGGTTCCCATCCGGATGGTAATTTTGATGTGCACATCAGTCGAGTCTTCTGACAAGAACACAACCCCCGTATCATCATAGCTGTACCGAAATAAGCATCAACCCCTTCCACCCTGATGACTTTGATTTCAACAATTGCGTGAATTGATCACGTTCAGATTATGCGTGTGTGCAGCGATTCTTGTTCATGGGCTGTGGCATTGCCCGTTTGGTTTTTTGTTCTTATTAATTTTGTTGCAGTGTTGCTCCGTGTGTTAAAGCTTTTTGTTGTTAAATTCCGAACTCAGTAGAATACCGTTTACTTTCCAAGCAACTCCATGGGTTCTTAGTGAGTTCGGCAATTGTCAATTCCCAAATCAGTCATATACTATAGACAATCATACTGACGTTGTTGGACGGTTGCGTTGCGTTGTTTGCGTGTCGCGATGTTGTCTCGTTTGTCAGGGCACATTTACATCCTTAGCTCGTATGAACTTAACGAGTAAACATTTTCTGAAACATAATAACTTGGTCTTCCGCGGCAATTTGCGATTCTTGGTTGACAACTGAGCATGCACAGATTAATTTCACGGGACTTTTTGTGTTGTCCTGTTGTTGTTGTCTTGTTGTTGTTGTTGTTCGTCGTCATCGTCGTTAATAATATCATGCTCTCCCGCATACCAAAACCTTTACTTCCTTAGCCTGTATATAAACCAAGCACCAAGCCGTTGTCCGAGTAACTTTGAGCGCAACAGTAAACAATTCTTATAATTATGCACAGCTTCAAGTTGCTGAACTGATATATATATATATATATATATGTATTGTGCGTTTGTCCCATAAGCCGAGGCCTTTTAGTTGTTGAGGTTGCATTGATCACAGACTTGAGCATCAACACATTTTCTCCTCAGCAACATGGACTTCAACAATCTTGCGACGGATGGCGAACTGAGACCAGGAGATGTACTGAACGATGCCCAACACGACAGGGTAGAAGCAGAGGAATTGGAACATCACTGCTTTTATCACGTCCATCTCAGTATCCGATGCTGAACCTTTCTGTTGTGTCAGATGTATGACAAATAGAGGAACCGATTAATAATGTCTTTTGAAGAAAAATAAAATACGTGTAGTGTCCGAATCAAAAATCAAGAAAGGTAATTTGTTGGAACGTTTGTTTTTGACAAAACAATACGTTACAATCACAAATATGTCGTTTGGTCGATATATTTGTGATTGTAACGTATTGTTTTGTCAATAACAAACGTTCCAACAAATTACCTTTCTTGTTTTTGATTCTGAATTTTGGAACGTTGGCAGTCTCTTTGTTTTGGGATTTACGTGTAGTGTCATTTTTGGTCTATAATTTAAGTACGCCCCCCACCCCCACACCCCGAACAATAATTTAATCATATTTTGTCAAAAGAATGATCAAGAAGCAAAAGGTAAAAATTTTTGTTTTTTGTGTACAAAAACGCACCAGACTATTTTGCTTACAACGCTGTATTACTGTGCACGGTTTCTGCAACTCCTGTACTTTTCGAGCTGGATTCCCCGAAACCTGAGTGCTAGCTATGCACGTCTGCACTCAGAAGCCTACATTTTATAAAGTAATAGAGGTCAGGGTTCCTGCAGGGCAGAGCTGATACAATTCAATGAGTTTTCAAGGACATTTCCAGGACCAAATAAATGCTTTTCAAGGACATGATTTTCCCCAAATTAATGCAAGATATAAAAATGCCACTGCGGTTCTCCGCGTCTGCAAACTATTAGTCATTCCGTAGTTGTTTCCCTTGCCAACTTCCGGGAAGGGAAGCAACTACGGGTGACTAGTAATAGTTAGTTCGTCTGCTTTTGTTTTCACTCGATCTTTTATTCTCCCAAAATGTGTGTACTGTATTTGACGAAAAAAAAGGGGGTTGCATTTTTTTTTTTTTAAATAAGACAAGCTGCTGACGAAATGTATAGGCAACAATTTGGAAAAATCAAGTACTTTTCAATGACTATTTAACAAAACTCAAGGCCTGGAAAAGGTTTTCCAATTTTCAAGGAGTTTTCCAGGGTTCAAGGACTCTGTACGAACCCTGAGAGGTAGAACGATTTTTTTTATATGTCTGCTTCTAAGCATCTTATGCTCTGGTTCATGACATGAAAAACTGATTATGTCCGCATCGACACAAAAAACACACAAATATAACCCTTTTTCGCATGCGTGTCACATTTACTTTTCACGTGATATTTCACCATTTGATTTGATATCTGTTGCTTTTTGGGTCCAGGGGACCATAGAGGCCAAATCAGGACCCCATATATTTCACCATTTGAAAGTGTTTTATTGTTAAGATGTTAGAGAAGAAAACCCCACATAGTTTAAGTGTTCAATGCACACGAACCTTAACCTGCTCGTAACCATAGCGGTTTAGAATGCCAACGACCAGCATGGGGCTGAGGGACTGGGCTGGCTTCACCACTAGAGCGTTGGATCCAAACACTGTCGACGAAATGGGCTTCCTGAAACGAAAAACGATGGAGTCATGAACTGCAACTCTTGTCTTTGTTTAATTTACTTCTGATTTTTAACAGAGGCTCTAAGTCTAGATAGACATGCCTTGTGAAATACACAGACACATTCATCACAGTTTCTTGTAAAAAAACAAAAACACACTTTCCGCACTGTTTTGTGTGTGAGGCTAAATTGAGAGCAATGGTGGAGTGGAGATGATAAATGGGCGGGGATATAGCTCAGTTGGTAGAGCGCTGGATTTGTATTCAGTTGGCCGCTGTCAGCGTGAGTTCGATCCCAGGTTCGGCGGAAATTTATTTCAGAGTCAACTTTGTGTGCAGACTCTCTTCGGTGTCCGAACCCTCCCCCCCCCCCCCCCCCCCCCCCCCCCCCATCGTGTACACTACATTGGGTGTGCATGTTAAAGATCCCACGATTGACAAAAGGGTCTTTCCTGGCAAAATTGCTTAGGCACAGTTAATAATTGTCTACCTATACCCGTGTGACTTGGAATAATAGGCCGTGAAAGGTAAATATGCGCCGAAATGGCTGCAATCTACTGGCCGTATAAAATTTCATCTCACACGGCATCACTGCAGAGCGCCTAGAACTGTACCCACGGAATATGCGCGATATAAGCGTCATTGATTGATTGATTAAGTTATTATTTATTATCAGGTAAAGTGTCGTTACCTTCTGTGGTATTTCTGCTTGTCATCATCAGCAATGTCAGACAAAGGCATGTTGAACAGTGTGAAAGCTGCACTGGAAAACGATCTGAAAAACATTATTTCAGGTAGTACAAGGGTAGGTTATTTGCAAAAGGTGTGTACATTCCGACCTCCATTTACTTTCAAGCGAAAACAAGAACAACAACAACAACAACAACAACAACAACAACAACAACAACAACAACAACAACAACAACAACAACAAACAACAACAACAACAACAGGACCAAGGAAGAAATTAGCAGCACAGGTAGAGATACAGGCACTGGCAGACATTGACAGACACTGACCGTGAGACACAGTCACTGTTCATACCAACATTTTTAAAAACAAAACCAAAACAGATAGCTTAATAACATTTCAAAATACATGTACAATGGAAAGCGCTCACAAGCATCTCGACCCATCGGTCTAAACATCATCGGTAAAGTGAACGGACAACAAACATAATGAAACAAAAGAGAATAATGAGAAGATGAGATGTTAGCTTAATATCATGTCTGTTTTGTAAGCCATTTCGATACAAGCTAAATGTACTGTATTCTTCAGTCTCTTCAAGCAATGTGCCCATACTCACGAGTCGAGAAGAATAAAGAGCATGACGAGCCAGGGGTTGGAAGGTCCCACGAGAAAGTACATGATCATGCCCCCTGCAATCTTCCACACAAAGCTGTAGCGGATGACACGGAAATAACCCAGGCGACCAACAAGGGGGGTGCCAAAAATCACCAAAATCTGCAATAAAAAAAATACAGCAAAAGTGTTAAAACACGTTGAAAAGGAACATGTGTTTTTTTCGTATTATGTGCTCATCTGACTTTCAAAGGCGTGTCATCATAATAGAAACACTGTACTTCTATACACATACTTTTACTAGCAAAAAATTACAAAATCAAATGGCAAAAATCTGTTCAAACTAGTGTCACTGTATGACCTTTCGTTTTTCTGGCACTGAGTCGATCGCTTAAATAAACTAAGACTTAAACAGTTACATTGAAGCATAGTAGACTACTCAGAAAATGGCTACGTGCCTTGCTCTATAATTTTGGCCATACTGACCAATTTTGTTTCTCAACTCACCCCTCCACAGGGACCTGACAATCCATAGAAGATACTGCGGATACCTGTTGCCACCTGCTCTGCAGGCACAAGGTATTCACACAGAATGGCGGTGAACCCACCCAGAAAGGCACGGTGAAACATCTGGAAAAAGTTCGTGATGACAAACGAGACGAAATTTCTCTCAGAGAAGAGCTGCCACATTTGTTTGAGGAAGCCAGAGTCGGCCTCTTCTCCCTTTTCAGCTTGTTTCAAATCGTCACTGGAATCTTGCCTGGGAAGATCGTACTGCGTGTGCGCATTAAGCCCGGTGTAAACCATCAATAAGCAAGAGCAGCAAGCGACGCAGACGGCCGCGATCTGAAAGGCGCGAAAGTCTTGAAGACTGTCCGACGCGTACTCCAGAAAGAAGATACACTGAGCTCCAATCAGAGAGGCGATGG
Source organism: Littorina saxatilis (assembly GCF_037325665.1). Taxonomy (NCBI): domain Eukaryota; kingdom Metazoa; phylum Mollusca; class Gastropoda; order Littorinimorpha; family Littorinidae; genus Littorina; species Littorina saxatilis. Next base: position 37,918,477 of record NC_090246.1, read on the forward strand.
TCGAGTATCTGGTCAGCTTGAGTCTGGTGTGAGGGTCGGCAGAGAACTCCGTAAACAGACAGCAGCAGAGAAGCCCCACGAAGGTGAACATGGTGTCCCAGAGAAACAGAGCCACGATGAGGTGAAGACCAACAGCCCACGAGCTCTCCCCGAACTGGAACCAAGGAACGAGGAAAGACAGGGCGAAGAAGGGAGCGGTGTACAGGATCCCTTCTCTTCTGGTCCGTGTGAGGAGAAAGCTGGTGTTGTCTTGGAGGATGGCGAACAGCGGATCGTTGACGGCGTTCCACACCATGTACAACACCTGGGAGAAGTGGAACCACGACTCCTGGATGTTGTAGCGGTTGAGGAACACCTTAACGTAGTAGAAGTTGAACCCCCGACTCAGCATTGTCATGCCCATGCTGACTGCACAGTAGGCCAATATCGTTTTGTTGGACACCATTTTGTTGGACGTCATTTTGTTGGTCTGCCTGCTTGTTTGCTGTAGTAGTAGAAGTAGTTGTAGCTGTGGTGGTAGTAGTTATGTTGTGATTGATTGTGTTGTTTTTGACAGCTACAGTTTCAATTGTTCACTGGCCTCGCCGCTTATCGTGACACTCAGTGATACCAGTGATTGGCGTCTGTTTCAGCTGATGGTTCTTTGTGTGTTGCTTTGCTGACAGCCACAGATTCGGCGGTGCTTTGCTGACTTTGCTTGTTGTACCCTGGTAATCTGACTCTGATGCTCAGGGGATAACAGCTGTGTGGTCTACATGTGCTTCTTTCAGCCGGTGAAAGTTACGCTGAGAGAAAGAGAGTACATGTATACGTAAAGTAAAGAAGTAAAGAATGCCTTTCGCATTTAAACAATTATCTGTTTCTTCTCAGACCACTGAAACACTAAGTCATCAGACACAGCATATTTTTCTGGGTGTTCTGTGGTTTGCAGTGAGTGAGCCCTTGACGGAAAAAAAATCAGTGGTTTGTAATTATTATTCCTTTTGGTACTTCCGTTTAAAGGCACAGTAAGCCTCCTGTAAACCATCACAGATACTGTCAGGCTTTTACACACAGTACAAACACCCTTCCATTTGAACGCTCACCAAACGGGAACAATGTCATGTTCACTCATCCATGCATCACAACAGCTTGCTTTCCAACTAGTGTCGTGCGCTGCACTGCCCTTTCGATGCGCTAGTTCATTCCACTGCAGCGAGCTTCTGTGTCACAATGACCGACTGAATATGTGATATAAACACAAGATGTTGGCGGAGAAACAGGATTTATTCAGCCATGCTTGCCAACGTTGTCTACCGTGCAGCCAAAGGCACAGGAAGTTCCTCCAAGGGAGGTCAGTTATCAGTCAATATTGCACTGACTACATAGATGCAGTTGCTTCCCTTATTAAAATTAGCACAGTACGTCAGTCACATGACAATGTGCGAAGTAATAAGTTCGAGTCCATACAGACTAAACATCCGTTACACATAAGTGTAGCCTAAAACTCGTCAACATCAGGCAGTCTAAACAACGAACGTCGAATTACCGAAAGTTGTAGATCGTGATGTTGAATCAATTGTGCGTGCTGTCCATCATCTCAGTGTTCTAAGCCTCAACCAGTTTCACACACACTGACTGACATGACACTGAAACACGCAAACGCAAACACACACACACACACACACACACACACACACACACGTACAGTTCTGGGGTGAAATAAATAAGTCTCACTATATCCGCTTTCTATTGACGCTTCATTCACTGGTTTATTGATTCAGCAAAAAAAAAAAAAAAAAAAAAAAAAAAAACACAAGTAGAGTGTCAGAATTTCAGTGCAGTTTATTCACAAACGCATCTTCGCCTGAAATGTCGTGTTTCAGTTTAAGAAGAGCAGACATTTCTTCCGAACCGCGCACTAATATCTTAGTCTCAGTACATACTACTCGACAGCATTTGACATTCGAGACTGACGAAACAGTCCCCTTACAAAAAACCAAGACTGAGACGATGAAAACAACGAAGATGAAGAAAACAACAACACCAACAACAACAACCACGAAGCGAAACGCTTAACGTTTCACAACAGCAACAAGGCACACGGAAATCATATACAACCAAGTGTAGAAAAAGAAAACTGACAAACAAACACACAAAGAAACAAACACAAGAACCGCTGCGTTAGCTCGAGTATTTCATTTTGAAATGCACAATGTTAGATTCCTGCTTTGCGCACAACTACACCTGGAACTTCAAATTTGTTCTGAGTTGCCTTGATGACATCATACGATTTGCATGAACAAAAAAGAACAACACAATAATATGCTCGATGATAAAAAAAACGTAAGCCTATATCATCTATTTCACGTCTAATCGTTAATATTTTCATGTATTGAACAGATAAGGTTAGTTTGCTTGTCTTTAGAACAACAAACAAGTCGCGTAAGGCGAAAATACAATATTTAGTCAAGTAGCTGTCGAACTCACAGAATGAAACTGAACGCAATGCCATTTTTCAGCAAGACCGGTATACTCGTAGCATCGTCAGTCCACCGCTCATGGCAAAGGCAGTGAAATTGACAAGAAGAGCGGGGTAGTAGTTGCGCTAAGAAGGATAGCACGCTTTGAGCGTGTTTTTAATCCAAACATATCATATCTATATGTTTTTGGAATCAGGAACCGACAAGGAATAAGATGAAAGTGTTTTTAAATTGATTTCAAAAATTTAATTTTGATAATAATTTTTATATATTTAATTTTCAGAGCTTGTTTTTAATCCGAATATAACATATTTATATGTTTTTGGAATCAGCAAATGATGGAGAATAAGATAAACGTAAATTTGGATCGTTTTATAAATTTTTATTTTTTTTTACAATTTTCAGATTTTTAATGACCAAAGTCATTAATTAATTTTTAAGCCACCAAGCTGAAATGCAATACCGAAGTCCGGGCTTCGTCGAAGATTACTTGACCAAAATTTCAACCAATTTGGTTGAAAAATGAGGGCGTGACAGTGCCGCCTCAACTTTCACGAAAAGCCGGATATGACGTCATCAAAGACATTTATCAAAAAAATGAAAAAAACATTCGGGGATTTCATACCCAGGAACTCTCATGTCAAATTTCATAAAGATCGGTCCAGTAGTTTAGTCTGAATCGCTCTACACACACACACACACACACACACAGACACACACACATACACCACGACCCTCGTTTCGATTCCCCCTCGATGTTAAAATATTTAGTCAAAACTTGACTAAATATAAAAAGCAGCAATTTCACGTCTTAGTTTTCGAAAGAAATCCCCCCCCCCCCCCCCCTTCTCACCCATTTGAAGGATCAATTAATAAGATCGACTGCGTTTAACGAATTGAGCATTTTTACACCATTTTATTTTAGTAAGACAGACAATGTCAGCAAAGTGGAATGAACAAACAAAACTGGCATTTAGTAAGTATATTTTTATTCAGTTGCTCAGAGGTTGACTAGCTTTAGAAGCCGCCATCATACGTGTGCAGGCTCTGGAACTCTGTACTCTAATGAGATGCTGCGGCGGATGGTAAACTGTGACCACGTGACAGACTGGAGGAGCCCCAGCACCACGGGATAGAAACACACAATGGCGAACATCACGTCCTTCACGCCTTCCGCTTCGGGGAAGCTCAGCAAACCGTCCTGAAACAAACAATATTTATCATATCTGAGAAGGAAGAAAAAGGAAAGTAAGAGCTCTAAATGCATACAACATGTGTGATACTCGGAGTCAGTGATAGTTACAGTGCAGATCTATAATAACAAGTGACTGCCCTTCATTCCCTCATATTTGTCATAAATAATGAATGTTCTGACGGCAATACAGCAATTAATGTCAAACGATTAATGTGTCTGCAAATGTTTCCAGCCATAATTAAGAGTCGATGCTGGTGTTTCAGTAATTGATAGCAACCGTTGAAAGGCGACTTGTGTGTATACTTGCACACGTTTAGAATGTTTACACAAAGCAGGACGTTGCATCAACATGTATCACGGAAAACAATCTCCGAAAGACGATGGTAAGGAAAAGTCGCCAATCCCGGAACAGTCGGCAAACTTGGAACACCTCAATATACGATCAACGGGAAACAATTCATGAACAATTGTTTTGCAGAAATGTCTGGTGACATTCCTTGATATTATTCCAGGGAAAAAAATGACTACCGCGGCAAAACAAAAAAAACGGTACGTTTTTTAAACTTTTCTTTCTTCTTCTTCTTATTTCTACCGTCTACAATTCGTATTATTACTCTTTATCTATATACGTTCACATAAAATGTTGATTGCTGTGATAAACCTTCATAGATTTGCAATAATTTGAACGGAGAAAAAGATTTGAAACGTCACGTGTATCCAACAGAAAAACGCGAAATCCATGCAGGTGCCATGCGGCAATGATGGAACACATAAGAGAGGCAAACGGCATGGAACAGTGTTCCAGCTTTGCTGCAATCTCTTCCATCTTACCCTCATCAAACAATAAACAGAACACTGCTGTTTTATTCACGTATTCAATTATCTTTTCGGTTTTGTTGTGTTTTTCCCTTCTATAAGTTTTATTGAATGATTGATTGATTTGTTTGACAGTATTATGAGACCCGAACGGCGGTGGTTACCAGAAGAAATGGGCTGCGCTTTGTCGGCAGTGAAAAACGGAGATATGGGTTTGCGTTGCGCATCAAGAGCATATGGTGTTACTGTCACAAATCTTAAAAGTCATTTAGAAGCAAAAAAACCAAATGTGCAAAAGAAGAAGTAAAGTTCACAGGAAGACCTTCTACATTAACACCAGAGATAGAACAAGAACTATTCAATAGCATTCTTGAAGCTGAAATAAATTTACCAACGTCACCCCCAGCGTTGTTTTGTACACTGGACATGGAGATTCTGGTCATTATTATTGCTTGGTTTCAGTAGCAAATGTCCTGCAACGCACACCCACAAACTCGTCGAAGAGAACATCACGAAAAAAACAATCTGAAATCATCACATCTTCTCCTCACAAGCAAAAGCTGGAGATTTCACTTGCAAAAAGGCGTGCAGGTCAACAGAAAAGCGGAAAGAATGAAGCTACAAAATCTTCTGCTCAGAAAAACAAGAGGGGAATATCTTCTGATCAGAGGGAAAAAAGGAGAACATTCTCGACGATGCGTTCTATCCTGGAGGAAAGCACTTGGTACTGCTTCATGTGTGGCACCAACTCCCCTGAGAACATGATACAGTGCCAGAAGTGCACGCAGTGGGCACACGAGGACTGCGCTGACAGCAGCGGACAAAAGGACTTCGAAATTTGCACTTAGCAATTTTTGTGTGTCTGCAAAATCAGTTTCTTAAATCTGTTCTTAGTTATTTGCTTTGAGACTTTATGCGTAATGATTTTTACATTTAGTCAATTGGGCAGGTAGCCCTTTTATATCTATTTGTCAACAGAAGAGGGGTACAAATGAAGCTGCGAAATTTCGTGGTACTGCTTCATGTGCGGCACCAACTCCCCTGAGGATATGTTATAGTGCCAGAAGTGCACACAGTGTAATCACACGATGACTGCGCTGACAGTAGAAGACAAAGGACATTGTCTGCGAAATCGGTTCCTTGCCTATTTTTTTCTGTTGTTGTTTTTTAAGGTTTTTTTTTTCTCAGTCCTTTTTATAGACCTAGCCCTTATTTATCTTTTTGTTTTACATTTAAGACTTAAATTGTTATCCGATTTGTTATTTCCTTGGTAAAAATCTAAATATGATATTGAAAAAAAGACATTTAAATAAAATGGCTTAATCAAAATGTTATAACGTATTTATTTATCTTGTGTGTGTGGCAATGTGTGCTTGTTTGTGTGTGAATGAGAGTGTGTGGGTGTATATGTGTGTGTGAGAGACGCAGACAGAGCTAGAAAGAGAGTCAGGGTGTGTTTGTATGTGTTCCGAGTTTGACAACACAGTGTTCCACTTTACACACCCATGCGTCCAACCTGGAACAAATGCAGACATTTTTATTATGATCAGTCTGATGAGTTGCGTGACTTTTATTTTATATTATGTGGTTCGTTTATTTACTGATAGAGTCTAGTATGTGACAATATAAATAACGCTTTGCAATATCCATTTTTTTGTCTGGTACGGCTGTTTCTCCTTAACTCTGTTCCAGGTTTAGCGACTTTCCCCTAAGTAATTTTCTGCAGATGTTTTCAACAATCTAACATAGTGCCTTGAGTTGAGAATCTTAATCAGTCAAATAAGACAGAGCGCTCTTTTAAGTTCTGAAAAACAAAGAGATGTAAGCGCTCTAAATGCAAACGACACGTGCAACAAGAGTACGTGAGAGTTACGCGGAACCAATCTCCTGGGACCCGATAAAACAACAAGCATTGAAATGAGCAAGCGACTTCATCCTTAAAATAGGATGACCGCCGCAAGCTCATATTATGTTCCATGCCTCATTCTCCAAGGAACTCTAACTCAGTAACACTTTCGCACACAGTTAAACACATACAAGAACCAGCTTTTATTCCCTTTCACTGATAATATCAGTTGTGTCTATGACCTTATCCACTCATTTTTATTATTCTGATCATGTCCCGATCCACAAGTAACACAGCGCGTGATTTTTCTGCATCTTTATTCCAGAACTTGGCACATGGTAGTGTGCTTGACTGAGTGCTCGGCGGAAGTGCTCTCATTCCCAGAAAACATTTTACTAAATACTGAGTTGTGCCAAGTTCTGGAATAAAGATGCAGAAAACACACGCGCTGTGTTACTTGTCTTTCTGTTAAGCAAGGAAGAATACTACAATACCTTGAGTTGTTCGTATCCAAAGTGGTTGAGGACGGCGACCACCAACATGGGGGACAAGGAGTTGGCTGGCTTGACCACCAGGGCGTTGGCTCCGTACACAGTCGACGATATCGGGTGTCTGCGAAAAGGACATGCATATATATAGCTATTCTGATGGACACGTGGGGGAATTCGGGGGCTGTGATTGGATGGTCTCACACATCCCTTTTCCGATCATCAAAGCATAACGATACAAAAGTTGGCCATTTTTGCCGATATCCAAACGATATCGGCAATAACAAAGACGCGTGGTTCCGGTTTCTTCCACGTGTATAAAGTACACGCATACCTCGCCAGGTTTGTTTCTGTCACTCTGTGACTAGTCGACAGACGATGCCATTTGCTTTGTGTGTGTTTTTGTTGTTGCTTACTGTACATGACATAGGCCCTACATTACGTGTAAAATCCAGTTCTTTAACAGGCAACAAACCTTGCAAATTTCCAGAAGCTGCAATCTGAAGCGACCTATCTCGGATTCTAGCAGACGATCTCTCCAATGTTTAACACAAAATCAGCAAACTCTCCTGTCACATAGAACGTCCATTGTATAGTGCAATGTTGAAATGAAGTTACCGGTCTGAAACATTTCGTCGTTTCTTCTGAGACAATCCTTGTTCTCTTATCATCTACAGATTTACCGCTGTCTTCACCACGCGAATTCCCAACAGAAGTCAGACTTTCGAACATACAATCTACGTAGGCAAGCATGATACGTCATGACGTCATATGATTCCTAACTAACATATTGACGTAATGCTAAGCATCCGGTTATCTCGAGTTTTCTCCGTAATACATGTCCGTGGGTTTTTCAATGTTCGGTTATTTCCGTGGCTAATTCATGCGGAAAGGGAACCGTCGTCTGCAATCAACGACATGGACCATTCTGGTACTTGTCGCTGACAAAAACATGATTCTAACACAGAATTTAATGTCAGAATAGCTATATAAACGCTATTGTGTTTTCAGCGTAGCAATAGGGTCCGATATTTAGACTCGAACAAGTATAATGCGACTCGTCTTCGACTCGTCGGCATTATACTTGTCTCGTCTAAATATCGGGCCCTATTGCTACGCTGAAAACACAATAGCTGTTAATACTGTACGCATCAAGCGTCAAAGGTTCTATAACACGTGTTCACCAAGTGACTGTTTTCCATCCAAAAAATCAGTAGTTGGTTATTCAGCTCCAGAGCTGGCCTGTTAAACCATGGTACGTGAGAGTGATTTTTATTTTTTAACCGAGATATTTTAACCATACAAATTGAGTTCGTTGATAAATATCGTTTCCAAATATATTCTTGGCCTGCAGATAAAGATTTAGGAAATACTTTCACATTGTGATTGTTTACGTTCATTACATTACACGCGTTACATGGAAACCAGAGGATGTGACATGGATTTACTGAATACTAACAATTAAAAAAAGAAGAAGACAAAAATGTATGCGTTGTTGAATGTCTGTATCAGAATCTAACTGGAGTATTAATGACAAAAGTGAAGTGAAGACATTCTATTTGCTATTGAAGTTACATCATAATCATTTAAAGGACTAAGAATGCATGTCACAAAAAGGTATTCAGCGCTGGAGAACAACGCTTATATACATGGAGACAATGTACCGTACGTACTACGTTCACGTCATGATTTCAATATGAGGCTGGGGTACAGGGGCTGACGAGGCGGCCCTCGGAGGATGCTCTTGACACTGAGATTTGAAAGGGGTACTTTGGGTCTGTCCGTGAGAAAAAAAAGGTACATTTACCGGGCAAGGGGGGGGGGGGGGGGGGGAGGGTTCGGGGTTCTCAGAACCAAGGACTACCCCCCCCTCCCCCACCCCCTAGATCCAGCGGCCCTGACGATACATGTGGACTTACTCTAGTGTCGTTCTTATTACTGACGCTCTTACGGTTTGAAGAATGTTGCAAGCACGGGAGCTGGGCGAACAATAACTGTGAGATGTATGTCAACTTACTTTCTGCCGTACTTCTCTCTGTCGTGGTCAGATATGTCCGATAGTGGCATGTTGAATAGTGAATTTGAAGCTCCTGTAAAACTCCTGTGAAATAAAATAAAGAAGGTATTAGACTAAAAACTGTAAAGAAGCAAGGACAAGAAATAAAGAAAGCAGTCAGACCTACAGACACAGGCAAACACACACAGACAGGCAGACACACGCACGCACGCGCGCACACTTACTGACACTGACGGCAAACAAACACACACACACACACACACACACACGGCACACACACACACACACACACACACACACACACACACACACACACACACACACACACACACACACACACACACACACACAGGCACACACACATACACAGGCACAAAACTGAATTCGATAGTGACGTGCCTGTGAGAGAAACCGTTTTTACATTTAGTCAAGTTTTGACTAAATGTTTTAACATAGAGGGGGAATCGAGACGAGGGTCGTGGTGTATGACAGTATGTGTGTGTGTGTGTGTGTGTGTGTGTGTGTGTGTGTGTGTGTGTGTGTGTGTGTGTAGAGCGATTCAGAGAAAACTACTGGACCGATCTTCATGAAACTTGACATGAGAGATCCTGAGTATGGTATCTCCAGATTTTTATTTTTTTATTTTTTTATAGCTTTGATGACGTCATATCCGGCTTTTCGTAAAAGTTGAGGCGGCACTGTCACGCTTTCATTTTTCAACCAAATTGGTTGACATTTTGGTCAAGTAATCTTCGACAAAGCCCGGACTTTGGTATTGTATTTCAGCTTGGAGGCTTAAAAATAAATTGGTGAGTTTGCTCATTAAAGTTGTCATTAAAATCGATTTTTCGCAAACCGACTTAAAATTGATTGCATCGTATTCTTCATCATATTCTGAATCTAAAAATATATACATATGTCATGTTTACTCTTAAAATGTGATCACAATTAACGAAAATAGATTAATTAGTCTTACGATAAAAATTTAAGAAATCGATCCAAAAAAGATTTCATCTTATTCTTTATCATTTCCTGATTCCAAAAACATATAGATATGATAGGTTGTATTCAAAACAAGCTTCGAAAGTTAACAAGAATACAGAAAAGCGCGCTTTCCTGCTTAGCACAATACGCTACTGCACTATTCTGGCGTGTTAATTTCACTGCGTTTTGCACGTGGAAGGTGAGCGACTTCCTTCTCGCGGGGATTGACGAAGCTGTACTGTCTTTGTGAAAAACTACAGTGCGTTCAGTTTCCTGATTCCGTGAGTTTGACAGCTTGACTAAATGTAGTAATTTGGCCTTACGCGACTTGTTTTAATTTTTGGTCATTAATGTTTCGGCTTATCGACTCACACTCCACCCCATTCTCCCCCACCCACCCCCACTGGTAACATGATTTAATAACTGTCAACATTATTATGACCTTGTGAGCACAAGCTATGAACTTAATGGCCCCCAACTACGTGACTTATATTTGTATATCAGTATGTTAAAAGGTACATTCCTTCCCGTGAACATCATCGCCATGGATCAGCCCAGGCTGTTACGTGGGATAGGAGCACAGGACTATAATATGAAATCTTATCCTTATCCTTTCTATTCGGAACGAAAGCTGGCTTTAAAACCAGTTTTTCGCCATCGGCGTGGGTTGGACCCTCACTTTAGGCGAGGGATTCATTCCCCAGAGTCAACTTTGTGCAGACTCTCCTCGGTGTCCGTACATCCCCGTGTGCACGCATGCGCACGATAAAGATATCAAGTTCACAGCAACAGTCTCAGGGCTTGGAAACATAGACACAAACACATGCAGGAAAAAGGAAACAAAAATGGGAAGCGCCGTACTGTATGGCAGCTCGCTTTCCCCAGTGAAAAAGCAGGGGAGGTGTGTATCTTTAAAGAAACAAGAGATCAATGCACACATTACGGTTCAGGCCAGCAGATGCTACCCTTCCATCAATAAAACCCCAGTCATCGACCTTGTTTTTTTTTTTACACCCTGACACGAAGACTACATGTACATTGTTTTGCAAAACTAGGCCTATATCCCAACACAGGTGTAGCAGAAATAGCATTGCTAGTCAGAAAATGAAATTATCATCGTTTTGTGAACATGTGAATGTTTCATTTTGTAGGGTAAACGTTCCAAATAATTCTGTTACGTTTCAATTTTTTTTAAATGTTTTTAATTTTTGTTTTATTTTTATGTTTTACACAACAGAGCACACACACACACACACACACACACACACACACACACACACACACACACACACACACACACACACACACACACACACACACAGGGCCGGACCAAATGAGTTGTAAGGGGGGGTTCCTCCTTTTTTGGGGGGGCAAATCAAGCGCGCGCCTGCAAAGCAGGCGCGCGAACTAGGGGGGTCCGGGGGCATGCTCCCCCGGAAAATTTTTGAAAAACGGTTAAAATCTGTGCAATCTGGTGCATTCTGGGCCTTGTTTTGAGGGTTAAGAGCAGCATTGTTTTGGTGCTAAAACTAGTAAAAGTCAAAGCAAGGTACATGCTTTTTCCAGGGGTGGGGTTCCGGAACCCCTGGAACCCCCCCCCTGGGTCCGGCCCTGCACACACACACACACACACACACACACACACACACACACACACACACACACACACACACACACACACATCCCTCCAGTAACTCTACACTCTCAGCTCAAGGCACCACATACACTGTACTTACGTATCTATGAGTATGAAGAGCATCAGTATCCAGGGGTTGGACCTGCCTATGAAGAAGAACATGATGAAACCGCTACAGATCTTGAGGATGAAACTACAGCGGATGATGCGAAAATACCCAAAGTGGCCCACCACTGGCGCCCCAAACACTATCATCATCTGCACAGCAAAATAGTTGATCAAATCAGTTAATAAACAAAGTTCGGAAATAACTCTGTTGGGGCTGTAGCGGTCGTGAAGGTGTTGTTTCTCTTGGAAAAATTGAGGGGTTCATACACGTAAACTCCCACTCGTGCAATACTCGAGTGTGCGGATGTGTTGCAACCTATGAACGCTTAAGAAAATTAAACCTTTCCTTCGCTGGCTGTGGTTAGGCACTTAGTGAAATGTAAAGCTCATATCTCATCTTTTGCCACAGGTAGGAACCTTTTGGCTACACCCGTGCGTGTACCCAAATTCTAAGCTGCACACCAAATTTTAAGCTCAATCGACCCATACATACCAGAGATCTAAGTCCGGACAAACAGACAGACAAACAAACAGACAAACAGAGTGAAACCTATACACCCCCGAATATACGGGGGTGTTAAGACACAGACACAAGAGCCTTCAACACACCCCTCCAAGGGTTCCAGTGAAGCTGTAGAAGATACTGCGGACAGCTGTGGGCACCTGGGTGGAGGGGATCAAGTAATCACACACGATGGCCGTGAAGTTGGACAGGAAAGTCTTGTGAAATTCCTGAAAGAAGTTCGTGATCACGAAGGCCAGGAAATTCTTCTCTGACAGGATCTGAATAGGATCGAAAGAGAAATTAAATTTAGTTAGATCAAATGTGTTTTAATACTCGACTCATGCTCATACCCGCTAAGCATCCCAAGCATTCCACGATGCTGAAAGTTAATCTGAAAACGCAACTATAAGACCTCGTATCATACCCGAACGCTACTGCATTTAGAGGGTCACCTAAAACCAGTCCCAAAATCAGTCCCAAAATCAGTCACATAGTGCACCGAAATGGTAATACATGTACATATAACTTGATCAGACGCTGTACTAATGCAGCAGCGAATTCGAACTATTGGTGATACATGTACATCATACCCCCCCCCCCCCCCTCTCCTGTCCCCATACATGCACACACCTCGATCCATACACATACAACATTTTCTCCTTCACGTGTTCCTACTGCCCCCCCCCCCCCCCCACACACACACACACAAACATCACGTCACTCTCACCCACACCCACTCCATCCTTTTTACATTTAGTCAAGTTATGACTAAATGTTTTAACATCGAGGGGGGAATCGAGACGAGGGTCGTGGTGTATGTGTGTGTGTCTGTGCGTGTGTGTGTGTGTGTGTGTGTGTGTGTGTGTGTGTGTAGAGCGATTCAGACTAAACTACTGGACCGATCTTTATGAAATTTGACATGAGAGTTCCTGGGTATGATATCCCCGGACCTTTTTTTCATTTATTCGATAAATGTCTTTGATGACGTCATATCCGGCTTTTTGTGAAAGTTGAGGCGGCACTGTCACGCCCTCATTTTTCAACAAAATTGGTTCAAATTTTGGTCAAGTAATCTCCGACGAAGCCCGGACTTCGGTATTGCATTTCAGCTTGGTGGCTTAAAAATTAATTAATGACTTTGGTCATTAAAAATCTGAAAATTGTAAAAAAAAATTTGTTTTATAAAACGATCCAAATTTACGTTCATCTTATTCTTCATCATTTTCTGATTCCAAAAACATATAAATATGTCATATTTGGATGAAAAACAAGCTCTGAAAATTAAATATATAAAAATTATTATCAAAATTTCTTTTTCGAAATCAATTTAAAAACACTTTCATCTTATTCCTTGTCGGTTCCTGATTCCAAAAACATATAGATATGATATGTTTGGATTAAAAACACGCTCAGAAAGTTAAAACGAAGAGAGGTACAGAAAAGCGTGCTATCCTTCTCAGCGCAACGAATACCCCGCTCTTGTCAATTTCACTGCCTTTGCCACGGGCGGTGGAGTGACGATGCTACGAGTATACGGTCTTGCTGCGTTGCGTTGCCTTCAGTTTCATTCTGTGAGTTCGACAGCTACTTGACTAAATGTTGTATTTTCGCCTTACGCGACTTGTTATTATTTAGTCAAGTTTTGACTAAATATTTTAACATCGAGGGGGAATCGAAACGAGGGTCGTGGTGTATGTGCGTGCGTGTGTGTGTGCGTGTGTGTGTGTGTCTGTGTGTGTGTGTAGAGCGATTCAGACTAAACTACTGAACCGATCTTTATGAAATTTGACATGAGAGTTCCTGGGTATGAAATCCCCATACGTTTTTTTCATTTTTTTGATAAATGTCTTTGATGACGTCATATCTGGCTTTTCGTGAAAGTTGAGGCGGCACTGTCACGCCCTCATTTTTCAACCAAATTGGTTGAAATTTTGGTCAAGTAATCTTCGACGAAGCCCGGACTTCGGTATTGCATTTCAGCTTGGCGGCTTAAAAATTAATTAATGACTTTGGTCATTAAAAATCTGAAAATTGTAAAAAAAAATAAAAATTTATAAAACGATCCAAATTTACGTTTATCTTATTCTCCATCATTTGCTGATTCCAAAAACATATAAATATGTTATATTCGGATTAAAACCAAGCTCTGAAAATTAAATATATAAAAATTATTATCAAAATTAAATTGTCGAAATCAATTTAAAAACACTTTCATCTTATTCCTTGTCGGTTCCTGATTCCAAAAACATATAGATATGATATGTTTGGATTAAAAACACGCTCAGAAAGTTAAAACAAAGATCGGTACAGAAAAGCGTGCTATCCTTCTTAGCGCAACTACTACCCCGCTCTTCTTGTCAATTTCACTGCCTTTGCCATGAGCGGTGGACTGACGATGCTACGAGTATACGGTCTTGCTGAAACTATGGCATTGCGTTCAGTTTCATTCTGTGAGTTCGACACTTACTTGACTAAATATTGTATTTTCGCCTTACGCGACTTGTTATATTTAGTCAAGTTTTGACTAAATATTTTAACATCGAGGGGGAATCGAAACGAGGGTCGTGGTGTATGTGCGTGTGTGTGTCTGTCTGTCTGTGTGTGTGTGTGTGTGTGTGTCGAGCGATTCAGACTAAACTACTGGACCGATCTTTATGAAATTTGACATGAGAGTTCCTGGGTATGAAATCCCCGAACGTTTTTTTCATTTTTTTGGATAAATGTCTTTGATGACGTCATATCTGGCTTTTCGTGAAAGTTGAGGCGGCACTGTCACGCCCTCATTTTTCAACCAAATTGGTTGAAATTTTGGTCAAGTTTTGACTTAATATTTTAACATCGAGGGGGAATCGAAACGAGGGTCGTGGTGTATGTGCGTGTGTGTGTGTGTCTGTGTGTGTGTGTGTGTGTGTGTGTGTGTGTGTGTGTGTGTGTAGAGCGATTCAGACTAAACTACTGGACCGATCTTTATGAAATTTGACATGAGAGTTCCTGGGTATGAAATCCCCGAACGTTTTTTTCATTTTTTTGATAAATGTCTTTGATGACGTCATATCCGGCTTTTCGTGAAAGTTGAGGCGGCACTGTCACGCCCTCATTTTTCAACCAAATTGGTTGAAATTTTGGTCAAGTAATCTTCGACGAAGCCCGGACTTCGGTATTGCATTTCAGCTTGGTGGCTTAAAAATCAATTAATGACTTTGGTCATTAAAAATCTGAAAATTGTAAAAAAAAAAAAAAAAAATTTATAAAACGATCCAAAGTTACGTTTATCTTATTTTCCATCATTTGCTGATTCCAAAAACATATAAATATGTTATATTCGGATTAAAAACAAGCTCTGAAAATTAAATATATAAAAATTATTATCAAAATTAAATTCTCGAAATCAATTTAAAAACACTTTCATCTTATTCCTTGTCGGTTCCTGATTCCAAAAACATATAGATATGATATGTTTGGATTAAAAACACGCTCAGAAAGTTAAAACAAAGATCGGTACAGAAAAGCGTGCTATCCTTCTTAGCGCAACTACTACCCCGCTCTTCTTGTCAATTTCACTGCCTTTGCCATGAGCGGTGGACTGACGATGCTACGAGTATACGGTCTTGCTGAAAAATGGCTTTGCGTTCAGTTTCATTCTGTGAGTTCGACAGCTACTTGACTAAATATTGTATTTTCGCCTTACGCGACTTGTTTTGTGGTTGGGAAGAGGCTGTAGCGCGCCCTTTTAATCAGTAAAAGAATAAAACAATATACAACAAACTTGGTGTCTGTATGGTATGTTTGACTGTACATGACGCTGGAACATTGGTCTGTAACAACTGAATTGTTACTTTTGTCACGAGGTCTTACATTACATTGATGGACAATAATAAAAATTGTTAGGCATTGCCCACATCATTCTTACTTGCCAGGTCTTAAGCCAGTACGGCTCCTGACTTGCACTTTCCTCCTCCACCGCCTTCTCCTCCACGTGTTCCTTCTGCGCCTTGATGTCCCAGACCGTGTGCGCGTTCAGCCCCGTGTAGATCATCAGGGACATGCCTGCCAGCGCCACGAAGAACGCCGTGATCTGAAAGGCCACGAAGTTCTGCAGACTGTCGGACGTGTACTCGACAAACAGGATGGTGTTGTGGCCCAACATTCCGGCCATCTGGGCGTACCTGAAGGATGATGATGAAAGCAAGATGAGTTTTATGGAGTATAATTACAGTTGATTCTGCCGGCCTAGCGACCACATCTCCAAAACGACCCCCTTCCAATTACGACAACCCATAAAGGTCCTCAACAATTTGTTTGCAATATAATTCACCTTTCCATAGCCACCACTTGTCTTGCATGACCACTTTTCCGTCGGTTACTTGGGTGGTCGTTATATACAGGTTCGACTGTATTTGTCTTTCAGGACTTATGATGACATCTCGGCATGCCGGAAAGACTGAAGAAAGACGGGTAGTTATCTTAAGTTTCCCTTATTTGGGAACGTATGAGACTTTCAACTTTTAAACGAACGTTCGTGACTCTGCAAAGTGTGTTGCTCGTGGTAGCATTATCCACACGACAACTTGATGCCACTCGTACACAATGTTGCATACAGGAGCAGTACAGACTTTGCTAAGAACTGAGACCAGCAGTACTTTAAAAAAAAACACCAGACTTTGCTCAGGCAGAAAGAAGAGTACTGTGGTTTTACAAAAAGACAGTGTAATGTGCTTAGAAGCAAGAGTATAAGTAGGTACACTTTGCTAAGAAGAAAGAGTAGCATTGTGTAATGTCAAACCTGGTGAGACGCAGCCTGTCCTGTTGATCAGTAGAAATCTCCGTGAACAAGCAACACAAGGCCAAGCCGATGAAGGTGTACATGGTATCATAGAGACTCAACGCCACAATGAGATGTACCCCCACCATCCAGTCAGAAGTCCCGAACTGGAACCACGGGATCATGAAGGAGATCGCCAAGAAGGGAGCCGTGTACAGAATACTCTCTCTCCTCGTTCTCGTGATGGTGAACTTGGCGTTGTCCTGAAGGACGGCGAAGAGAGGATCGTTGATGGCGTTCCAGATGAGAAAGAGGAACTGGGCGAAGTGGAACCACGACTCCTGGATGTGGTAGCGGTTGAGGAAGACCTTGACGTAGTAGAAGTTGAAGGTGTGGTGAATCATGGTCATACCCAGACTGGAGGCGCAGTACGCCAGCATGCGTCTGTTCAACGTCGTCGTGGACATTTTGGTTGAGGAGCACACCGAATTCCTGGGCGAAGAGTTCAGGTGCACTTGCTTAGTGGGTTGGATTTTTTGGCGAGATGGGGTGTCCCTGGTCGAGTATTTCAACTGATATCCGCTCGACCTGCCGGCACTTGCACCTCTGAATGAGAGTATCAGTCTGAGACTTCAATTAACCTCTTGTAACTTTACCTGTCTCCACCTCTATTTGCTTCAGGGATATATAAAACAAATTTACCTGCTGTGTTTGAAGTTTGTTAGCGGGTTGTTTAGTGGTCGAATACTGCATTCAGAGAGATTGATTCATTGTTGATTTCCTATCACGGTCACATTTCAACAGCATGGTGATTTGCACAATTTATAAAGCCACGTGAATGTGTTGGAAACTCTGTCCCTTTGGTGATCCGAAGAAATAGATAACAACAACCGCTGTTAACCCGTGCGGGAACGCTGGTGCATGAATTGCCTGTTTGCTGATGGCCTAAAATCAGTCACTAAAATGTGTTCACTCTCTAGCTCCCGTTACAAATATATAGAGTGAAATCAGACAACAAAATTCTGTTCATTTTTATTATCTCTTCTGCTAAGCACACAGACCCATAAAAAGCTTCTGGCTGGTGTTGCATAATAAAGTTGTTTGTTCACTTCATTCCTGTCGAAAGCGTGTCTCGGCCGATATTCCAGCTTAGAAATGTGCTCCTTGTGTAGCTTGTGTCAAACATGCATAGTGAGATCATTCAGTAAGATGCACTCGCTTTCCGGCTCTCTTCTGCTTAGCCTGCACTGAGATCTGTTAAATATGTTTGACTAATGTTACACAGTCAGCTTGTTCGTTCACTTACTTTCATTTTTTGGAATGTGGCGGTGGACATTCAAACACAGAAAGGTCACAGTTATATCTTCAAACTGTAGACAAATGCAATATCAGTCTATCTCAGTTGAATGTGTTCGATGCAACCATTCGATCGCACATCACTAGTCTTTGTTGCAGTCTGGGCTACGCACGCCTGAGTTGGAAAACTGATCTTTACACTCAAACATCAACACGTGGCTATGACTTCCAAAGTGCAGTTAAATTTAAAACAACTAACACTGAGCTGCCCTCCTCGAAAATTCGTTCACGAAGAAAAGAATGACGTCCCAGAACTTAGCACGATATAAAATGTCCCCTCAAGAACAAAATGACAATTAAATACGATCAAATACTCCAATGGTGGTCCTCTCCTGGTGGGGTGATTTTAATCACACTATGTTTGATCACCTTAGCAGAAACCATGACTCATTAGCAGGTACGACCTTGATGAGGTGGTGAGGACAATCAAATCAATTAGAAAGATGTATACAACAGCTTATACCAGCAAGAAGGTTCATCATGAGCACACCATCGGGTCTTAGTTCGATCTCCGAAATTCATAGGCACTGGAATCTATGTTGGATATAAAAATGATTTGCTGTTGTATCTTTCCCCTCCTTGTGCTAGAATGTAAAGAGGAAAGTTGACTCAGTTACGGTATGTGGTATTTAAAAAAAAAGAACTATCATATGCATGCAAACTGTCAAGTTGTTGACGGAGTTCCTTTTGCAGAGAGAGAGAGAGAGAGAGAGAGGGTGGAGAGAGAGAGAGAGAGAGAGAGAGAGAGAGAGAGAGAGAGAGAGAGAGAGAGAGAGAGAGAGAGAGAGAGAGAGAGAGAGAGAGTACAACGAATACGAATACAAAAGTGTAGTTGCCATAGGCCATCAGCCCCTTTGCAATGGGAATATTGGTTTGAGACCAATGTCAATGTGACCGATCGCGTTGCCGGACAACGACGCTGTTTATGTCAACACAAGGGCTCAGAGACATTCACTGTCTGGCTCCAGTCTCGAGTAATGTTCGTATCACGCGCATAGTCATACAAGTCTGTTATTAGTTGCTCAATTTCTCCTTTGAAACGGGTCCAGTCAGTTCACTTGCTGCCCTATCCGAAGGGAAAGCATACCCCGTCTCATGTCCTCCGACGTTGTATTTGCAACAACTGGGCAGAGGGGCACGAACCAAAAGTGGGTGCTTCCCAAACGAGAGAGAACAAACCGCGGGTACTGATTCGTTGAAATCACGACAAATCTCAATTTCAACCAATCCAACACCGCGGCTGGCTCCCGACCGGTTGGTAATTTTCTCGTGCACCTCATCCCTGGTATCACGTCATACGTTCAGGTTACAAACATTTCACAGTCAAACACTAGCAAACAATCGTCACTTTTAGACAGTAGCGTTTTCTTGCCATCTTTGGTTTGATACACTATTTTCTGAAACCTATTGTCCCTGAACTTAGATTGTAGTTTCGTTTTCTTATTCTCAGGCAGCGCTGAAAGTATATCTAACAACGGAGCTTCTTTTGCCCCATCTCCAGAAGACTGTTGTCAATGTTTTCGGTCACACAACTTGTTTGTTGATACACAGCGCCTCTGGGGACCCGCTGCCGAACTGCTGAAGACTGCGGACTTCATGGCAGCCACCGACCTGACGATATGACAGCCATGACTGAATATCGAACGCAGAAGAAGAACAAGAAAATTGGTTGATTAAAATCAACATGGCCGAAGCAATGTTTTCATAAAAGAAGCGGTATTGTACGGGCACATGTTGAATTTGGGTTACATGTGTTGCAGAGTATTTGAAAATCCGTAGGCATAAAATCATGCAAAGAAGAGTGATAGGTCCCTGTTGTGAATATAGTCAAGTGGATAAATTGATTACTTATGTTTCACACTAGTTTTGCTGTTACAGCAGTCCCTCTCATGAACGGACACCCTTGGGCTAGTGCAAGCCCCCCGCGGGTTAGGGGGAGTCCCATATTGGTTGGGACGAGGAAGAATTTACCCGATGCTCCCCAGCATGTCGTAAGAGGCGACTAACGGATTCTGTTTCTCCTTTTACCCTTGTTAAGTGTTTCTTGTATAGAATATAGTCAATTTTTAAAAAAAAAGATTTTAGTCAAGCAGTATGTAAGAAATGTTAAGTCCTTTGTACTGGAAACTTGCATTCTCCCAGTAAGGTAATATGTTGTACTACGTTGCAAGCCCCTGGAGCAAATTTTTGATTAGTGCTTTTGTGAACAAGAAACAATTGAGAAGTGGCTCTATCCCATCTTCCCCCTTCCCACGTCGCGATATAACCTTCGTGGTTGAAAACGACGTTAAACACCAAATAAAGAAAGAACAAGTCGCGTAAGACGAAATTACTACATTTAGTCAAGCTGTGGAACTCACAGAATGAAACTGAACGTAGTCCGCCGGTAGTGCAAAAGGCAGCGAAAGTGACGAGCCTGTTTGGCGCGGTAGCGATTGCGCTGTGCTTTACTGTACCTCTCTTCGTTTTAACTTTCTGAGCGTGTTTTTAATCCAAACATATCATATCTATATGTTTTTGGAATCAGGAACCGACAAGGAATAAGATGAAATAGTTTTTAAAACGATTTCAAAAATTTAATTTTGATCATAATTTTTATATTTTTAATTTTCAGAGCTTGTTTTTAATCCAAATATAACATATGTATATGTTTTTGGAATCAGAAAATGACGAAGAATAAGATGAAATTGTTTTTGGATCGTTTAATAAAAAAATAATTTTAATTACAAGTTTCCGATTTTTAATGACCAAACTTACTCATTAGTTTTTAAGCCACCAAGCTGAAATGCAATACCAAACCCCGGCCTTCGTCGAAGATTGCTTTGCCAAAATTTTAATCAATTTAATTGAAAAATGAGTGTGTGACAGTGCCGCCTCAACTTTTACAAAAAGCCGGATATGACGTCATCAAAGGTATTTATCGAAAAAATGAAAAAAAACGTCCGGGGATATCATACCCAGGAACTCTCATGTCAAATTTCATAAAGATCGGCCCACACACACACACACACACACACACATACACCACGACCCTCGTCTCGATTCCCCCCTCTATGTTAAAACATTTAGTCAAAACTTGACTAAATGTAACAAGTCGCGTAAGGCGAAAATACAATATTTAGTCAAGTAGCTGTGGAACTCACAGAATGAAACTGAACGCAACGCAACGCAGCAAGACCGTATACTCGTAGCATCGTCACTCCACCGCCCGTGGCAAAGGCAGTGCACGTGGAATTGACAAGAAGAGCGGGGTATTCGTTGCGCTGAGAAGGATAGCACGCTTTTCTGTACCTCTCTTCGTTTTAACTTTCTGAGCGTGTTTTTAATCCAAACATATCATATCTATATGTTTTTGGAATCAGGAACCGACAAGGAATAAGATGAAAGTGTTTTTAAATTGATTTCGAAAAAAAAAATGTGATAATAATTTTTATATATTTAATTTTCAGAGCTTGTTTTTAATCCGAATATAACATATTTATATGTTTTTGGAATCAGCAAATGATGGAGAATAAGATAAACGTACATTTGGATCGTTTTATAAAAAACATATTTTTTTTACAATTTTCAGATTTTTAATGACCAAAGTCATTAATTAATTTTTAAGCCACCACGCTGAAATGCAATACCGAACCCCGGGCTTCGTCGAAGATTACTTGACCAAAATTTGAACCAATTTGGTTGAAAAATGAGGGCGTGACAGTGCCGCCTCAACTTTCACGAAAAGCCGGATATGACGTCATCAAAGACATTTATCAAAAAAATGAAAAAAACGTTCGGGGATTTCATACCCAGGAACTCTCATGTCAAATTTCATAAAGATCGGTCCAGTAGTTTAGTCAGTGAATCGCTCTACACACACACACACACACACGCACGCACGCACACACGCACACACGCACGCACATACACCACGACCCTCGTTTCGATTCCCCCTCGATGTTAAAATATTTAGTCAAAACTTGACTAAATATAAAAACTGTAACTGATCTCGTGAGAACCGGGTAACAAAACGAGACATGAGTCACCTCTTCGGAATGCATTCCAATAGATGACCGCTCCTGCGGCCATCAAAAAGAAACGCGGCTCTATGTAGGTCAGGTGTGTCTTCTCGGTCATGCGAAGTAATAGCTCTGCATACCGGCGAGGGGCAAGCATTGACAAAGTAGAATGTGGTAGGACGGAAACGCTACACAATATAAAGTTGACACACACCTCTGTCGAGGCAACTTTTATCAACGGCTAGTGCAGTGCAACACAGTCTTGCGGAAGACTTCAGTAGTAATATGCTGTAAGATATTGATTATGTTGCACGGATTTCCTCGCCTGTAGTTCTATCGTAAGTTTATAGAGTAGCAAGCTGTGTCGATATAAACTTGAAGAACCGCGAGAACCATGATCGCCATGCAAGGGGTCATGTTGATGTAAGCTCTAAAAACAACCTACTCCTGCACAAACAGATAAATGCTAACCGTCTCCTAAATACTTTCACGTTTTCATTTGTTTGTCTGTCCTCTTCCAATCATACCACGACTGAACCCGACTTACCCCCTCCCCGTCCCCCCTCCCCAAAATAAATGTAGCTACACTGACTGACTGACTGAACAAACTAACACTGGCAAACCGTGAAACAAACTTGACAAACGAGCAAGACTGAAAAGCTAACTTATTGGAACGGTTTTTTTTTAGGATAAACTGACAAAACATTCACAATAACTTCGATCTTTCAGCCTTAAAAGTAGACAAGACACGACAGACAAAAATCAATGTTTACTGATGCTGTGACTAATTTTAGAATATCAATATGTTGTTGTTTCCAAGATGTTAAACTGAAGCAGCCAAACGTGTAAGGTTTGTTAATTGTCGGTTATAAATCAGCGTTCCAATAACTAACCCGGCTTTTAACCGACACACAGACACAGACACACACACCTGCACACGCGACACATCGCACACCGCTGAGGCGCAACTGCGGTGAGTTCCGACTGAATCACTGGCGCACGCACACACTCGCACGACTGAACGCGATACGCACGAACACACACATACATATAAACAGACAAACAGGCAGACAGATGATGATGATAATAATGGAACTTTATTTTACAACGATAAAGAATTAAGGCTACGCCGTTTCTTGCAGCATGTCACGACGGTCCTTTACATCTAATAATCAGTAACACTGAGACAGACAGCCTCACCATGCCGCAGACTGACATACAGACACTGACAGACACCGTGCTCAGTCAGGCAGACAGACACACAATGACTGAGGAAGTACTAGTAAAGCCAAGAAAACCATTATCATTTTGTCAACTGGACTAATCCTTGATAATTATATTGAGTTACTAGCGAGGCACAACACGATGGTCGATTGAGACTATCATGGGAAGTAATAATGCTCTACTACGAAACCTAATGATCAATAGTTGTTCCCCTTCCCTTGTTGTCGCATCTCAGGTGTGTCCGTCCGACAGGTGTCGCCAGGTAGAAAACACACTGTCGCTTTCTTCCGGTTTGTCGAAGTGTGCTACCTTAGATGCGGAAACGCTCCATCGAAAGCTAAAGTTTAAAGAGTGGAAACCACCTAAGAGCGAAAATGCCGGAATTCCGAATTCCTGCTTCTTTCAGGACATACTTTGTCGTCCTTGTCATCGGCGGAGCTCTCGCAGGTAAGAAAACGAAATGGCGGAAATGGCACAAGTTAGTGTTGGTGATTGACGTAGTTTGAAAAGTTGTAAAACTCTTGCACATCCGCGGATCTGTGCAGCAGTTTCCCGTAAATATATTCACGATTCTGTTAATGTTAAAGCCGGGTTGTCTCTGAACTATAGGTGCCGTTTAGAATGCTGTGAATTTTGCTTCACAGTGTTCCATTTAACGAGAAGAAAGTCCAGGGTAACTCTAACACTAACAGCAAATGTGTTGTGATTGTCAATGTCATTTCCGTGTTTGGGAATCCGAATCAGGATTGGGAAACATCTTTTTTTGAGTCAGGCTCGATCTCCCTCTCGCTTTCTCACTCTCTTTTTCTCTCTCTTTTAAAGAAATAATGTATTCAACTTTGCTAAAGACTAACACTAACAGTAACAGTGATTCATTCACGTACCTACGGCTACAGGGGTGCCTGTTTTTCCTGAAAACCGTGCCCGTCCTGAAATGTTGTTAAAAGCTGAGCAGGTATCCCACGCTCACTATGCTAACTTCGCCTGGAGGCATGTTCTTTATCGAGATACATAATAGGGTTCAGCATTTCTTGTTGACATTAATACCAAACTATGCATGCCACAGTTGGGGTTGGAAATTCACACACACAAAAATTAGATATATTGTGTTTAACTCTAAAATGCTCTCTCTCTCTCTCTCCCTCTCTCTCTCTCTCTCTCTCTCTCTCTCTCTCTCTCTCTCTCTCATATAGCGCCAAAAGCATTGCACTTCTAGTCCTACTTCCACTTGAAAGAATCGCGGGTTAGGGCCGGGAAGAGTTTACCCTATGCTCCCCAGCATGTCGTAAGAGGCGACTAACGGATTCTGTTTCTCTTTTTACCCTTGTTAAGTGTTTCTTGTATAGAATATAGTCAATTTTTGTAAAGATTTTAGTCAAGCAGTATGTAAGAAATGTTAAGTCCTTTGTACTGGAAACTTGCATTCTCCCAGTAAGGTAATACATTGTACTACGTTGCAAGCCCCTGGAGCAAATTTTTGATTAGTGCTTTTGTGAACAAGAAACAATTGACAAGTGGCTCTATCCATCTTTCCCCGTCGCGATATAACCTTCGTGGTTGAAAACGACGTTAAACACCAAATAAAGAAAGAAAAGAAAAGAAAGAATCGTTTGTACCATAGCCTTCGATGCCTTAATTGTGAAATGATCTTTAAAGTTTTATGTAACTATGAAGCTTTATTGTTTTGTTTGTACTTGTAGTTGGTCAGGAATCTGTCAAGGTGTCCAATTGCAAAAATCCTGTTCTGGATACTTTTATTACTTTGTATTTTGTTCTGTTTTTAAATGTCTACAATATTAACAATACAGTTATGAAGTATTCCTCATGCAGATTCTATCCATACCAAATTTATGTCTGTCAGTCGCCTGGATGCTGAGAAAATTGACTTTGTTCAAGAAAAAAACCCACCTTTTTTGGCACACAAGGCGTTACGGAAACGCATGGTACATTGTGCATTGAATAACCAAGTTACTGACAAGGGTATCATCTCAATCTAATTTTTAATAGGTCCAGAAATGGATGGAGAAACATATGTTAGATTATTAAAAGTTTGATCTGAAAATAGGTTTTGGATTTCGAGCGTTCTTTTTCAGCTGGTCTGTATGTTACATTTGGTATAAATAATCATGAAAAAAGGGAAACTATTTTAAAACAATGTTTCTGGTCAAACTTACTTAAAAATCATTGTAGAGGAAGGTCATTAGGTAGGATGATTGTAATTTTAAAAATTAAAGATATTGAGTGAAAAAGTTGTGTTTGATGTAATTTAATTGTCCTTCTAACTCTAAGTTAAAAATATGCATTTGGTGTAAATGAAATTTTACCTACTTGCCCAAACAAGTTTTGTCACAGTCTTAAAATAATGCCATAATACACAAAAGTGTGTATTTTCTTATACATCAGACACCTGGTAGTTAAACTATGGTCACAGGATTCCTAGTGCTTGCACCTGTTGGCTTGTAGAGAGACTTAAGTGAGGCCTTCTGACAAGGGTGTAAATGTAACATACATACTGAGAATACATGTACTTGAAAATGACAATGAATTTGTTTTAGAGACAGAAGATAACTTATTAGTGCTTAAGAACAACCAGCAAGACCAAACCTTTGTTTCAACATGAAAACAAGTACACTGAATGACAAAATTTACCTCAGACTCGGTGTTATCTAGATGGTGAGAAGGAAGCGAAAGTACGCAAAGAGAGGAGCCTGTACGAAGACCTCAACGATCGTGGTCAAGTTTAGCGATGCAAGGCGACGAATCATTCATATGAGCGGAAAGATGATTCGGGAGAAAAGTCGTTATGCTTTCTATCGAGTTAGGACATTCGGATTTTACTGGTTGCTCCACAATGTCAAATGTGCTTCCCTCAGCGGGGAGTGAGCATTACACCATGAGTAAATTTTCTTTTTGAAATTTGAGTTCAAGTTGTTCTGCTGTAATGTGTTTGGGTGTGTGTGTGTGTGTGTTTTGATATGACAGTAAACTGCAACTGTGTGTTTGTGTGTAAACATGACAGTAGATACACTGCAAACAAATTCATGACCGACCGGCCAAAAACTCAAACCCCCCTTTTAAGACAACCCCCCCCCCCCCCCTTTTACGACCTAATTTTCAAGGTTTTTCCAAAGTCGTAAACAGGGGGTTCTACTGTAATAACCTGATGATTGAGGTTAAGGTTTCCAAAACAAATGACATGAACATTTACTGGAACCTTTTCTGCACTTCCATAGAGAATTTCATTGTTTTAAAAACAGTGTAAATAGGTAAATGTTGAATTGTATCCTTGATTCTGAGCTTTTGTGTAAAGTAACTAACGGATAAATGATTTTGCTTATATTGAGGCAGGAGCAACTTTTTTCAAGTGTTGCTTTACTACAGATCAACTCTACATTCAGCAATCAAGCCATTGGATAGTGAACCTAAGAAAATGACAGCACCGTAAAATTATGTTATGGTGTAAATGTAACATACAGTCATTTGTGCTTTATCTGCAAATATTTGATAAGGCCTAAAAAAAAAATAGGTGTGGTTACGGTAACCCGACCTACCCTATTTTTTGGGGCCGACCCTATAACTTTTTATTAGATTTGTCACAAAAATACCAAAAAAACCAGGTAAACGAGTGCAGAAAACGCAATGAAAGCGAAAGCGCCCGAGTCTCACACTTATTTCCCTGTCAAGTAGGTTTAATTTGTACACATTAGAAAAAAAAGTTAAAAAAAAAAAAAGTAATTGCCTACCTTCCTACCCTATTTTTTTTGGCTATGTTACCGTAACCACACCTATTATTTTTTTTGGCCTAAACCGAACTCTTAACTGGAAAATCAAATGCTGCAACTGAAGGTCAATGTAAAATTAAGGAGGTTTTAAAAAAAGTCTAAAATTTGTAACACTTTTTAGACTCCTTGACAGATTCTTGGCCACTTTGTATGCTTTTTGTGAAGAATTCTTCTGTCACTTCGGCCTAGCTCTTTTATCTCTCTATTTCAGTCTTTGATGATTTGTGAAACAAAGGGACGTTAGCGCTCAAAAATACATTGTAATTTTGTATATATGTATCTATATATATTCATACGACTTGTGTCTGGCTGTGTGTGTGTGTGTCCGCGATGCACGGCCAAAGTTCTCGGTGGATCTTTTTCAAATTTGGAGTCCGTATTCAGCTACACCCCGGACACAACCTCATTGATGAGATATTTCAACACGTGCTCTCAGCGCGCAGCGCTGAACCGATTTTGGTTTTTCTCTGGATCCATTCCCAGTAACCAGTAACTCTTCCTTATCTTCTCCAGTGTTTTCAGCGTTTATCTCCCTTCCTTCATGTGGCGTCAATCCATATTCTCGTTACTACGTTACTATTTTTAGAATGTCACTGCACTGTCCAGAACGCTTTCATTGCACCCGTAAGTTGTCCTTACTGTAAAAGTGAAAAGTTCGAATCAATTTATAGCCACGCGAAAAGTACACTGTCATCTATCTCTATATATTTATAGATATAGATATACATATATATATACGGCTTCTGTGTGTGTTTGTGTGTGTGTGTGGGCAACACCTGTGGATTGTAGAGTTCTGTTTGTGATGGGGTCTTGCGGCTTTTGTCTGTCTGTATGTTCTGGCATTTGAGAAGCCATAACAGATAATATAGGGCTTAGAAATAAGCTCTAAAATTCCCAATCCCGTTAGACAGGACTTCGCCTTCAAATGTGATTGTGGTGAACCGCCACGCTGTCTGTCTCTGTCTCGCGATTCACCCCGGCGAAGCCGGGTATTCCTCTAGTATATATATATATGAGCGACAAGATTAATCAAGAGTTTTGCAGAATCAATCTCCTGACACCAAGGAGAATAAATCAAATTGACAAGCAACTTTTCAGTCTTTGATGAGTTAAAATCCTTTTCCATTGAAGGTATTTGGGCGTTTACAGAGGTTTTTTTTTAAACAGGATACCCTTAGCCTACAGTATTAAAAAAAAATACTGCACACACCCTGGCACAGAGAGCATGATTGATGCACCTAATTGCTTTTATCTTTAGTACTAGTAGTACAGATGAACATTTTGTGTATTTTCAATAGTGTCTTACTAGTCCCGGTATGAAATGAATGCTGAGCGCACAGATAAGATCATAAACGAAACATTTTCAAATTTATTTTGATTCAATGTAACAGAATTTTCATTAATATTAATTGTTGTGTGTGTTAGAAACCAAGACTTGTTTTATACATAATTTTCAAGATTGGTTTATGCTAGATGGAGGCAATAATGTTTTGGAATATTTCACTTAAACTTTCAGTGAGCGCCAAGTACTGCTACCAGTGCGACTCGACACTGGACAACAACTGCCAGGAGAAATGGGACGACAGCCTAAGTACCAACGAGAACAAGTACCAACAGTGCAACCTATGGGATGCCAAATTCTGCGTCAAGGTCACTGGATTGTGGGGAGGTATGGATGTTGTGTAATTTGCAGATTGTGTTTATTAAACATGACAATAATGAACTGAGAATTAAATTTATCCGATATCAACGAGAGAGACCCTCCATGTGATAATTACACCATTTATATTTCTCCATACGTCTGTGTAATGGTAAATAGGGTCGGGTCAAACGGTCTGTTAAGGAAATTCCCACTGTTTGTGACCAAATCTGTTAGAATTTTGAGAGCTCTTTTGCACTCATTCTTCACAAATCAGCTACACATAAATCCCCTTAAAACATGAGTGTGTGTGTTAACAATTGTTTTAAATTAAGTTTATAACAACCTGTGTCCTGTCTCTTGTTTCAGGTGTGGTAGGAACACACCGATTCTGCAGTTCTAGAGACATGGGTGACCAGTGCCAGGACATCTGGTTCCCTGACCATGACCGCATGTATCGTGCCTGTGTCTACACCTGTTCGGGGGAAGGCTGTAACTCCGCCTCCAGGCTCTCGTCCCTACCTGTCGTCATTGTGTCTGCACTGTGGCTTCTGCTGCATGTCTGGAGGAGGTTATGATCGAATGGGATTGCTGGGGTGGGTACGGGTGGGTTGTGTCTTTTGGGAGAATCAAGGGCGGGGAAATTTGAGGGTATGGATGGTTATGATCAGATGGGGTTCCTGGGTTGGGTAAGGGTGGGCTGTGTTTTTTTAGAGAATCGGGAGAGGGGGAATTTGTGGGTATGGATGGTTATGATCAGATGGGGTTCCTGGGTTGGGTAAGGGTGGGCTGTGTTTTTTGAGAGAATCAGGAGAGGGGGAATTTGTGGGTATGGATGGTTATGATCAGATGGGGTTCCTGGGTTGGGGTGGGTGGAAGGGGAATAGAAAAATTGATATAGTTGGATTGCCTAGTTAGTGAAACATCAAGAACATTACTGTACCTGAGCCTGTCGACTGAGAATGGCTTCTTTGATGGCTGTGATATGTGCACCCTTGGGAAGGGCACATTCAGTGATTCACAATGCAGATAATGTTGCTGGTATAGTCAGACCCAGAGTTTATATTTTTTCGTGAGCCAGGTACATCGGGAAACTACACCCTTATTATTTTTCAAAACAATAACCTTGCAGCTGGGAGTTGTTGCGGTTTTTGTTATGACAGAGATATTTTATTTTCTAGTTAAATGCTATGGTTGAAATAACATACTTAATGTATAGGGAAAATGCCATTCTTCGTATTCTAATCCCAGTAAAAAAAAAGTGGAACGAAATTGCGAGCAGAGGAATGGTGTACAGTACTCATTGTAGCATTGATTATGTAAATACTATATGCCTGAGAAAATGTGTGACTGACTGTATGTAATGATTATGTACTACATGTATCAGCTTGAGAGAATGTGTGACTTTATGCAATGACTGTGGGCCTGCATCAAGTGTTGAATGTTGAGTTTCAGTTCAAATCTGAAAGTGATGTTGATTGCAAAGAGATTGAATGTATGTTTGCTAGAAGAGTGAGTTTGTGTGCCTATAATGTGTGGGTGTATGTCATGCAGGCACTGCCTTTTTGTACAGTTTGATTTCATTTAAGCCAGTGTTGTGAAAATGTGTCCAGGAAGATTCAGATACTGGGTTACGCACATTTCAGTATGTTTTTTCCTTTTTCATAATGTAGGAGCAGCGAACGACGAAGAAGAAAGAATAATGTAGAAGCTAAAGCTTTTATTATGCTGCTTTTGCTTTTTAAGACAATGTGCTGTAAAATCTATCTTACAAACACATACATATTTCCATTTATTGAAACATTCCAACCCTTCTTGTGTTAGTTAATAGAAATGTTGTTCTTCTGAAGCATATGTCACCTGTACATTCCATGAAAAATGTAAATAATCATTACTATACATTGAAGAACTTTGATATATCAGGTACTTTTGTTTTTAAATATACACTTTCTTGAACATTAAATTTTTATACAAGCTGGTTGTGTGTGTTTATGATCATGGTTGGTGGTAAGCTACGACATTACTCCTTCAGTGTGTTTTTGTTTGTAACTATATACATTGTGTTGTGTGTATTGATGTCCTCTCTCTCTCTCTCTCTCTCTCTCTCTCTCTCTCTCTCTCTCTCACACACACACACACACACACACACACACACACACACACACACACACACACACACACACACACACACACACACACACACACACACACACACACACACACACACACACACATATACTCATTCAAGTGCTCTCGGAATAGTTGCCCACCAAGCAGTAGACCAAGGCTCATTATTACTAGACGGGTGAACGTTCCTCGAAGGTTGAAGACATTACACATTTTCCTCAAGATAAGTTTTCGTCAGTTTAAATGCCTTCCTTCCTGTGTTAACCATCTTATTAATCCCCGCAAAATCAAACATGCTTTCAAATCGGATGATTTTACATTCTTCCACTTAGATACACAGCAACAAGTTATAAGCTAGAACTGGCTGCTTTTTGTGCAGGACTGGATTTTTGTTGCTGAATTAACTGTGTAAGTGACTCGATCCACGCTTTGAATGTCGATTCTTTCAAGGATGACATACCCTGTCAAATTATAATTTATAACATAACACTCAAGGAATGCCTTTTCTGGTTCCCTTAAAGAGCAACTACCCTCCACGTGGAGACGTGTTGACGATTAAGCCTAACAATAACCGAATAACAATTACACTGTATAATGAAGACATCGTCCCTTTCGTATAGTACGCATAAGTTGCCAGTTGTAAACGAAGACAGAAACAATAAAGCTTACGTATAAATTTTTTTCTTGTTTACAGTTTTATTTTGGGTGGAAGAAGTGAGTTTGGCTGCAAGAACAAAAACTCAGTTCTAATCAGAATTTGAAACAAAAAACGATCAGACAAAGAACATTAACTAATGTTTATTACTGGCTTTTACTGTGTTGCAAAACTCAATCAAGAGAGTCTGTAGTACTCGTGTACTTGCAGAGACAGGCTAGAAATAGAACGGCATTACAGTGTGATCTTTGCATTGATGGAGTTTTATTTTTTAAGTGTGTACTAAAATATATATCCATGATTACGCGTGCACGTGCTAATGGTCTTGAATTGGAAGAGGGACGCCACTCCTGTCTGTCATCGATGTGTGTGTCATCAAAGATTTGCATGGTCATTTCCAGCAATAAAATGGATGAGGTATTCCGGATTTAAATGGAAAGTATGCAATCCTTTATGCTGGTGACTAATGTGTTTGTTAAGGGTCCATTAATGAAAAAGGCCGTAATCAGTATGGACTACATCCTCGGACAGGAACGGTCCATTTCACAATGATTTGAATGACTTTTTTGTTGTTTTTGTTTTTAAATCAACAGTTCAGTCTTTTTCATTCTCAATTGACACCTCTGACATCCATATGCAATGGGTAGTCATATAAATTGTAATGCGTCAGCTCAGTGATTCAGATGGCCGACACACTGAGAGGGCTGATTAACCCTGCACTAATTGTACTAAACGGGCACACTACGAATTGTACACTTCTGACAAATTATACTTCGACAAACGATTAGTTAAAGACTAGTTCTATTCATGTTTATAAGTAATATGACTACATGGAGTTACTTTAAGTTTCATAAAAGGCCCGGCAAAGTAACCATCGTAAACCCTCTACCGACTTCACCATCGGTCAGTCATCGATTCATGATATGACCCCCCCCCCCCCCCCCCCAAAAAAAAAAAAAAAAAAAAAAAAAAGTTTGATGCCTTATTCTTCTTCTTCTACTTCTCGTCCGCTATGCCTTATTAATTACGATTCCCTTCCAGATCGACGTCACTTTTGTGAGGGACTTGTGCACCTATGGAACGTACATACAGTTGTACCCTACTTAAAAGACCTACCAAAATCTGGGAAAATTAGGTCTGAAAAGGGAGGTACATTTACAAACAGAATTAACAGAAAGTATGGGAAAGAATAACAGATCAAGCGAGTTGATATGATAACTATCCAAAGAAACTTGGCGTTTATGCAGGTTTTTTTTTCTTCTTCTCGAAACCGGATATTTCAATGACACTATTTTAAAATTATTATCTGAAACAAAAGCGAACGAGAAACACAGTTTTCAACTATAGAGCTGATGTTATAGTGAGGTGCATTTCTTACAATCTTGCATCAAAAATGAACTGCAAACACGCTGGTTTCACGTGCCAAACAAATGTCAAAAAGTCAGTGTTTCAGTCAGGGGTAAACATCACATATACGTAAGGTCTCAAACTGAAGGTTTGTTTACAGAAATCCAGAATTAGATGCTAAAACCTTTCATAACGAATGGAGTCTCCAATATCGCGTTAATACACAAGTGGCAAGTTTGAGTTAAAAAGAAATCACAGCGGCCTGTCCTTTGTATGCATTACAGTGACTTTGTCCTGGGTCCAATTACACAAGAAAAGAAACGATTAAAACAGAGAAAAAGAAACAACCAGCGGGAAATGATGGGGGGGGGGGGGGGGGGGGGGGGGGGGGGGGGGGGGGGGGGGGGGGGGGGGGGGGGGGGGGGGGGGGGGGGGGGGGGGGGGTGGGGGGGGGGGGGATTTTGGCAAATTTGAAGAATCTTGGAAACTACTCTAGTTATATCAGACGGACACAGTACGTTGTTGAAAACGCAGCACAAGTACGGTAAATAATTAAATCAAAATGAGTGAAAGCGCTTCAGGGCGCTTGTTCTTTCCGGTGTTGGAAACAAAATTGCCTGTCCTGACTTCTAAGCCTGGCGCCAAGACAACCAGCGCGGCCTAGTAACCGCCTAGTAACCGCATCACATACACAAACAAAGAAAGTAACTCAGTTACCCGGGCCAACCCGCCAACCCTAACTAGCGGGTGCTCTTTCTTTGCCTGTTTTATGACATTTTATAAAGCTTTTAAAAACATTTGATTTTGCGAAGTGAAAACAGTCCTACTGCGCGGTAGTACTACGGTATTTGTAACGCGGAATCTTGTATTTATAAGTCTTATCACTGAATTTAAAGAACCCCGTGTTCCTTGTTGATGGCCGCAGGAGCGGTCATCTATTGGAATGCATTCGGAGAGGTGACATGTCTCGTTTTGTTACCGTTCTCACGAGATCAGTTACAGTTTCTCTCTCTATCTCTCTCTCTCTCTATCTCTCTCTCTCTCTCTCTCTCTCTCTCTCTCTCTCTCTCTCTCTCTGTATGTATGTCTTTGTCTGTGTCTCCCTCTGAGTCTCTCCGCTTCTGTCTTTCTATGTCTTTCTCTGTCTATGTGTGTGTGTGTGTGTGTCTCTCTCTCTCTCGCTCTCGCGCTCTCAGTCTCTCTCTCTCTCTCTCTCTCATCCGACTCCTGGCACACAGGTCAAAGCAGAGGTTAACTTGAGTGCACGTGTACCTAGCAGGAGGGGGGTGATTCGGGTCAGAAGTGGGGTAAAGCACTTTGGTCTTCAGTCTTTGGGTTATAGCTTTCAGTGGAGAAGATGCCAACATGAAATTGCACTATGCTCTACTATTTATTGTCCTTGTCTATCGGACACGAAGAAGGGAAGCTAAAATCGCCCCAGGCCATATATATATATACTCTTTGTTTCCTGAGCCTAGCTGGACCATTGAGACGGTTATCTCATAGATCTGTTCATTCTTCAGTTTGTCGTTGTCAAAAGTTATACCCCCATTCCACACAACCGTTCTTTGTCCCGTTCCCGTACCAACCAAGGACTGCTGCCACAACAATGGAACGCTGCGCAAACGGCCGTTTTTTGGCTTCTTTCAGCAGCGTCTGACCATAGTGGCAGCCGTCCTTGGTCGGTAAGGGAACGGGACCTAGAACGGATGTGTGGAATGCGGGTATGACAACTCAGTGTGTGAGAGCGCTACCGTTGCGTTACCGTTGTATTAAGTTCTTTTAACGATCCAAGCGTTGCGTTACCGATGGGTTGAGGTTCCATTACCGTTCATTCTGATCGGGAGGGGAACGGCTACAAATTTGAACATGCAGCCCAAACTCAGCCGTCCCTACCGACCCTACCGTTCAAAGCAGTTCCGTTAACGATCAGTTACGTTCATTGCGGTTCTGTCCCGATCCCTCCCGTGCCCGCACCGTTCATTGGTCGGTACGGGAACGGGACCTAGAACGGTTGTGTGGAAAGGGGGTATAAGACTCGACCACTTGGCTTATAGTGGGAGACAGCTGGAAGATCTCTGGATATAATTGAAGAGGAGTAGTCTTCCTTTTAGAAAATGTGTACTCTGCCTTGCAGATTACAAATTTGTGCTGTCGGGGCTGGGTAAAGGGAGTGGGAGGTGGGGGGTGGGTAAGCGAGGGGTAAGAGAGACGAAAGAGAAAACTGGACAGGGAAAAGTCACTTCCTGAAGTATTCAATAAAGCCACACACAAAAAAAGAAATTACCACATATGCAAGTTTTCAATTCATATTTGTGCGAAGTATCTGCACAAGCATGTGTGCCTCAGTGATTATGTTCGTGGCTGCTTTCATGGGGTGCCTGTATCCTCAGGAATTTGAGGATTTCTTTTATCTCTCTTTTTCTGACACCGTTGATTTAACGTTATTTTTACAGGACAGTTTTTTTCCTTTCAGTTATAAGTTGTGGTAGTTTGACCTTATTGTTTTAGGACAAGTAGAGCTCGTTCACCAGTAGCAAAGACTCACTCAGTCCGTCTGAGTGTGTGTGATGGGGGGGGGGGGGGGGGGCTCTCCCGTGACCGGCCACCTGCAATGTACGGACAGGTTTGCACTGGCCCAAGGGTGTCCGTTTATGAGAGGGACTGCTGTAACAGCAAAACTAGTGTGAACAGGGGCGGACGAGGGGGGGGGGGG
>NC_090246.1:37954342-38063244 GCF_037325665.1 Littorina saxatilis
TGAAACATAAGTAATCAATTTATCCACTTGACTATATTCACAACAGGGACCTATCACTCTTCTTTGCATGTTTTTATGCCTACGGATTTTCAAATACTCTGCAACACATGTAACCCAAATTCAACATGTGCCCGTACAATACCGCTTCTTTTATGAAAACATTGCTTCGGCCATGTTGATTTTAATCAACCAATTTTCTTGTTTAGTTTTAAATGAGACTACGAGGAGGTCTGTGGGTTTGGAATGATGTCACTCCTCGATCCGGTCTGAGTTTACGGTGTGTGTGTGTGCCGTGTGTGTGTGTCAGTGAGTGTGCGCGCGAGCGTGTGCGTGTGTGTGTGTGTGTGTGTGTGTGCGTGTAAGAATAAACATACACATTGTTCTATTTGAACCCTTGCACACTGTGACCCACTCCAACCGCCAAACTGTAGTTATCTGGAGCTTCACCTCAGAATAAAATGTTCAACGCTGTGTTTGACCCTGGACCGTGTTCGATCGAGTCATTTAGCTTGGGTTACTTAAGTTTGTCTCCCACAAGACTTCCTTCTTTGGTCCCACGGGGATATTTAAGAGGCAATCGTTTTATCGACAAAAAACAACAACAAGCAAACAAACAAATAAACAAAGCCTAAATCAAGACTGCTCATAAATGCCAATTGTTCAGGAACACAGAACAAAGAAATATCCTGACTGCAGCGTTAAAGATCAGCATCTAGCTCGATTCCGAAGCCACTGTAACGATGAATGTAGGCTACGTCTACTTGAGGTCTCTTCGAACTTCCCTTTCCCACGGAGTCCACTCACATGAACTGAATCAATTCAAGTTCTAAGTGCAACCCAAACTTCAGTGCCCTTCAGCGGACACGCTGACATTGATGAGTATAGTATAGGAAGCGAGAAGCAGTTTGTGGATATTTGCGCTCCAATCCATTTCGAGTTTTCTTTCAAGAGGTGTAATGCTCGACTTCATCCACCTCAGGGTTACAGACAAAAGTGGTGGATGCATCCACAGAGCATTGCACTTTCTGTACAGAAAGGGTGCAGTTGAACATTGAGCATGTTTGATAAGCAATACATGCCAGTCGTTTAAACCGCCGGGCCCAGACAGCCATTGAGCCAAGGATAAACCAGACTGAAGTGCTCTTATCATTACGTGATTTTTCTCTCTCTAATTGTCTTGCTTGACAAATGCGTGAATCACGATGAAAGCTATACTTTGCTCGAACCCTCACTCGCCACATTAATCTCTGACTATTACCACCCCCCCCTCCCCCCCTCCCCCCCCAACAGATGCACACAGATTAAAGCTTATTTTTCTTACATGAACTTAAAATCATTTCAAAACATAGCTTTTCATTGAACTTGACACATACATGTCCCAGTTTCTCAAACGCTTTTCTCAAAGAAAGATATTTCAACCCCTAATGGCCCACCTTTTTCATTGCGTGTCCACAATACACGCAGGTTTCGCTTAAATTCAGTGGGTTTTTTTTAAACTTTTTTTTTAACATTTTTTCTTTCTTCTTAAAGCACGAACATTGACTTCGGGATCAGTAAGTCTTTTTGTGATTCTTCTTCCAAGATCTCATCTGCTTCATGTGGTGTGCTTGTGCTCTTTTTCTGCTCAGTGTCATTGACATTCTCTTCAACCTATCGCGTGACTGACATGAGGGGTGATGTGCACGAGACTCGAAAGTGTCCAACTGGGTGTGATCTAAGCAGTTCGGATTGGTTGAAGTCACAGTTCGGCACCTTCTCGTGTATACCACCCCTCACAGACAGGAAGAAAGAAAACAACGTACAAAACGCCTTCGTTTGTGTTTTCAGGCTGTAACTGGCAACTATTATTTTGTACCGTACATCAGTCGGGGTGAAACACACACACACACATACACAGACACAGTGGGCGGGGATGTAGCTCAGTCGGTAGCGCGCTGGATTTGTATCCAGTTGGCCGCTGTCAGCGTGAGTTCGTCCCCACGTTCGGCGAGAGATTTATTTCTCAGTCAACTTTGTGTGCAGACTCTCCTCGGTGTCCGACCACCCCCGTGTGTACATGCAAGCCAAGTGCGCACGAAAAAGATCCTGTAATCCATGTCAGAGTTCGGTGGGTTATAGAAACACGAAAATACCCAGCATGCTTCCTCCGAAAGCGGCGTATGGCTGCCTAAATGGCGGGGTAAAAACGGTCATACACGTAAAAGCCGTGGGAGTTTCAGCCCATGAACGAACAAACAAACAAACACACACAGTGATCAAGGATCGATTTTTTTTTTTTTTTAAAGAGGAGGGGATTCAAAAGGGCGGGTTGCAGGAGGGGTGAACATGATGGTGTTTGGATGGTTACTATCACTTCATGCTAGTGCCAACTAATTTTCAGTGTAGCGCGCACCTTTCATCTTCTTTGCCATTTTGTGTTTTAATGTGTCAATTTGAGCAGGCCTCCAATCAACCATCTTTTATGAATCATGACACACAATAGGATCTAACGCAATGTTTTGGCCGTCACAGGCAACGGTGTAAATACATACCAAACCCTCTTTACCAGCTTCGCCAAATCTAATGCCTTTTATCATGGTCAAATATCTGGTTTCTTGGTTCATTCATTCGGCTTCACTGAGTGGAGAGATGCATATAGCTCTTCGTAGGGGAAGGGCCCCTAATATGGACCATTTATTGTTTATTGCTGATAACTAGCTCATTTTCTTGCGAAGAAGTTTCATTTTGTGGTTGGTAGTCCTTCTCTCTTAGTTTAACCGTTAGGCCTAATTAGAGTGAAATAGCTTTGATAGACCTTCAGCAAAAATTAAATACAGAAAAAATCACAAATGGTCCATATTAGGAGCCTGGGCGCCCAATATGGACCAGTGAAGCGGCCTTCCCGAATCACTGTAAAAAGCCCCCAAAACTTCAAAAAAACATGATACAACTTAGTGTGCAAGTCAGACTAATTAAAATATGCTTTAGATTTAGCTGTTTCGGGTTGATGAGAGCATTATTTGAAGCACACCAGGAAACTAAAGAAGCTTATCAAAAACAAGAGTGAAAATAAGTGAAATTATCAACTTCCACAAAAAAAAGACTATTTGTTATATTTTGTTGAAATTTCAAGGGCTAGTTATAGGTTATTTTCAGCAAGCTTCTTAATGAATTAATTGTCTTTAGTTTTTATTTTCTTCGATTTGTTAAAGGTGGTCCATATTAGGGGACTCACACATATTTTGAGGTTTTGTTATTATTTTTTGTTTGCAGTAGAAACTCGGGGTACACACTGTTAAAATGTAACAAATACTGTCTTCGCTGTCATATATAGCAATTTTTGTGTTATGAAAGCTTTGGCTGTGGGCAGAAACGAGTCCGTTTTAGGCGGCACATTTAGAGTGAACGCTGCCAAAAGTGTAAAAAAGCGAAAAAGCCTAACGGTTTTGAGGTTTGTGTTTCTGCAACTGTTTTGACATGTGAAACTTATCCGGAGAGGGTGAACAAAGCGAATGAAATTGTTTTGAGCGCTCTAGCGCCGTTAGTTTGTCAGAACAGGAGGTGGTCCATATTAGGAGCCGGTCCATATTAGGAGCCTTTCCCCTGCAATCATTAACACAAGTCATGCAGAAGTATTGATACATCACAAAGAGGAGTAGTTTTAACAGGCTAAATCGACCCGTACTCCGCTCAAGACAAGACTTTCATTTCAACCACAGGAAGGGAGATAATGCGTGAATTGTTGAAAGTGGATAAGCTCCCTTCGGGGCAGGCAAGCGGCTATGCTGTCTGCACTTTAAAAGTGAGGTTTGGGATGAAAGGAGGTCGATAACTTTGCTTGTTATTGGTAATGGGATTGTTGTTTCAAGAAAAAAACAAGCACACTGACATTCATTGACACTGACAGGCGCGGAATTCACACACACGCACTGCACGCACGAAAAAAAAAGACCGAAAAAATATAATCTGAACACAATTTTTTAATCTGTGATAGCAGGGTCTACACACACGCACACACACACACCACTCACACACACACACCACACTCACACACACATGCACACATGCACACACACACACACACACACACACACACACACACACACACATCCGTCCAAGAAAGTCAAGACTTTCAGCTCATAGGCCCACATACGCTGTAGCCTATTTCATATGTTCACTCTGGGTTGATGTCCTGTGTTCGGATGTCATTTGAAATCAGAGGGGGTGGAGTGGTGGGGGTGGACAGTAGATTAAGACGCGTTCACACTCAACTATTTTCTTGAGACTTCATGGTGCGCGTTGGTTACATTAAAGGCTGATATAGTCCTATTTAATTAGTTTGATTACTTCCAGAGCTTTTCCCATCGTTGCAGGGATGTATAAATTAAGCTTCCTGCAAAGTTTTAGGTTTGAAGTCCTTACCAATTACGAGAAATAATTAATTCTTTATTGCATTGTTTAGCAACAGTTCTCCAGGACTTGGGCTATTTTTAGACCGTTGACGTCACTTCGTGACGTTTCGTAAACCAAAGATGGCGTTTGAGACTGTTCTGTTTACATTGGACACTATCAACACCACTTTGCAATACTGAAATAATTTTTTCTGTGTTCGAAAGCTACAGCCAATCGTTATTATATCCCCTTAGGTACAGTTTTATAACATTATTGGCACATGTAAACAATATGAATTAATTAATGAACGCTACGAGTATGGCAGCCTTTAAGGAAGAGTGAGTTCGTAAGTTTCTAATAGCATACCTTTTTTTCGTTGGAAGCATTTTTTCTTGTTCTAAAATCAAATTTGAAGTTTAAGCCAGTCCTTGGCGTCATATTTCCCCCATTGTAAAAATGGTCGGCACCTTTGGCAAAATGACGGAAATTAAGTTTTCGACAATTTGACATTAGAGTAGGGTTTCAGCCAACTGCGGACACCAGATGACATCCTTGTTGATATATCAATGATTTGTTTTCTGACATTAGATTTAACAAAGGGTCCTTCTGCAATAACTGACACATGAAGTTGGATGCATTGTATATGCGTGAGAAATGATATAGCATAAAGAGGACCTTGAAAGCAAAAAAGAGTAGAGTATAAGAGAGAGAGAGAGAGAGAGAGAGAGAGAGAGAGAGAGAGAGAGAGAGAGAGAGAGAGAGAGAGAGAGAGAGAGAGAGAGAGAGAGAGAGAGAGCCACACATACACACATTGGTTTAAACAGTTTTATTCAGATAATAACAAATAACAATGCCGCATACAATAAATTCAATAAATGGAACACAACAAGCTAAGCTTATAAGCGTGCTCTTAAAAGCAATATAATATCTGATTTGGCAGTCGAATATAAGGTATGACGAAAGAGGTTTTTAACAGGGGAAAAGAAGGAAGTAAAAGAAGAAAGAAAAAAAAGAGCAACCGAAACACACACATATTTATACATAATGTGGCATGCCAACAATACTGCTCGTGTGAATGCTCCTTTAGCTCAAGAACGAGCTCAAAAACAAACAGAGCATGACGTAGACACAACTTTACCAACGCTGTTTATTTGCACGGTATTTTTTTTTTTAGGAAGAAGAAACAAGCAAGAAATAAAGAAAGAAAGAAAGAAGAAAGAAAGAAAGAAAGAAAAAGAAAAAAGAGAAACTGACTTAGAAATCAGTGAAAAACTAAGGTTATTCCATATCGATTGATATTGATCGCAAAATCAACACGAGTCTTGCATTACCAGGCCGTGGTTTCAGCTCCAGGACGACCAGAACTCAACGGAGCTTCATGATGGAAAGACCGTGTTTCTTGCTGGGTCTTCTTGAACTGTGCCTCTTTGTCGTCATAGCTGAAGGTGAGTCTTTCATACAATTTTGACCGAAGAAAGGTTCAGACATTACCCAAAAGACGAAGACGAAGATAAATAAGAACAAAGAACAAGAAAATGTAAGCTACATTAAATTGTAAAAAAAACATTTTCCAGCCTAGTTTGTAAGACAGAACAAAACGAAACCAGCAAACCTATCTTGTTTTTGAACCTTGAGTTTGGAACGTAAGCAATCCGTCTGTTTCTGATTTCTACTGTCTTATCCCTTAGTATAGACAACACAACGACAGCATGCAGCTAAATGATAGAGGGAGTCTTAAGATAAATTTACAGACGTTATTATGAACACAACATCTTACAAAGTAAGGTCTTAAATTGGGGAGAGCCTTAAATTGGGGGTCTTAAAAGGGAGGTTCGATTGTATATATATATATGGATGCGTCTCAGAATCTCGTCCTCTGTTTGTGACATTATCACCAAAAGTAAAATCTTCCCAGAAAACTTTGATAATACTATTTACACACTTCTCAGGGTGTACCTTTTCAGTTTAAACAAGAAAAAATATAACATTGCCTTTAGTTTGCCATATATTGAGCATTATTTGGACCATGTGTGCAAAATCACCCGTGTAACATGGAAACAATAAAAGACAAAAAAACTGCATTTATAAGGCTGAAAACGACTTTTATTCAGTTATTATTGTTGAATCACAAGCCATTATAGAGTTCAATATGAAATGACTTCATGCAAACAACAAAATAATGTTTTTTTCAAAGTTCCATGCATTCGTCAAAATTTCAATACAAAAATGAAAATTAATTAATGATATCCTGATCAGAACATGTTGATACATGGCATTCATTCAGTCTTATTGACATTTAACCTTCACAATAGCATATATACAAAGATTTGTTGCTCTAAGACAAAATGTTAGAAAGTTATCCCAAAAGAATGCAAAATGGTCACCGATGTAACATGGAAACATCACTTTTGTAACAAAGAAACGGTTGTGCTTTTTTCCACAAACTTTACTAAATGAAGCTGATTTTGCAACCAGATTCTTCTTAGGTAAAATGCCAAACACTAAATTAGGAACAGAAAGAAAAAAAGCTGCACAAAATCAAGCAAACTTTGCCCCAAAAAAGAGAAACATTAAGGAAAAGTTCATCACCGACGTAACTCGGAAACGAACAACTATAGACATGTATTATAAGGTTTGACATGAAGAATGCAAATGTTCAAAAGTGGTTCATTCAATTGTTAAGACAATAAACCAAAGGCATTGGTTACATATAGAACAGTTGCCACTTGCAGTTAATTAATTTATTTTAAAAGAAATGATGCCCCCTGGCATTGAAGGTGGGGTCACGAATCATGGTTGCATCAGATGTAGGGACTAAGGAAATATCATCGATCCCTGGAAAGCAATAGTAGTTCTCCTCCGGTTTCCTTCGAAGGAACGTTACCACCAGTTCATCAGGTCGAATCTCTTGCACCTGAAACATGCAAGTACCTGCGATTTCAACTAAAGATTGATGCAATATGTGTACTAGTTTCACTAACATGAATTTGTTTAATGTCTATCAAGATTTTGATGCATCCACATTCACTGGCTAAAAACAAAATAAAGTAATTATTTTGTTCAGACTTACCATTCCATTGAACATACAACTTTTACAATTAAAGAAAACATTGACACTTACCGTTCCTTTAAATGGATTTCGGAAATTTAATTTTGATCATAATTTTTTATATTTTTAATTTTCAGAGCTTGTTTTTAATCCAAATATAACATATTTATATGTTTTTGGAATCAGGAAATGATGTAAAATAAGATGAACGTAAATGTGGATCGTTTTATATAAAAAAAAAATTATTACAATTTTCAGATTTTTAATGACCAAAGTCATTAATTAATTTTTAAGCCACCAAGCTGAAATGCAATACCGAAGTCCGGCCTTCGTCGAAGATTGCTTTACAAAAATTTCAATCAATTTAATTGAAAAATGAGGGTGTGACAGTGCCGCCTCAACTTTTACAAAAAGCCGGATATGACGTCATCAAAAGTATTTGTCGAAAAAAAGAAAAAAACGTCCGGGGATATCATACCCAGGAACTCTCATGTCAAATTTCATAAAGATCGGTCAAGTAGTTTAGTCTGAATCGCTCTACACACACACACACGCACAGACAGACACACACACACACAACG
The DNA here is from genome assembly GCF_037325665.1 of Littorina saxatilis. Lineage (NCBI taxonomy): Eukaryota > Metazoa > Mollusca > Gastropoda > Littorinimorpha > Littorinidae > Littorina > Littorina saxatilis. The sequence goes on from NC_090246.1 coordinate 37,962,344, forward strand.
ACCCTCGTTTCGATTCCCCCTCTATGTTAAAACATTTAGTCAAGTTTTGACTAGGTGAAATCGAAAGAAAAACTATTATTCAAAAATGTTTAGCCTAATTTTTCACTTCATAGAATATCATAGCAGCAAAAACTCACCTTTTCTCAAGAACCTTGGGTGTTGATCACTGTCGTAACAAAATCACAGACTTCGGAAACATTCTCGAAATCTTTCTTCGCTGCTGGAAGCTGAACTATTTCTCTCTGTAACTGCGCATGCGTAGTCACCCGCACCTCTAAGTCACTACGCGCAAAATAGTTCTAATCTTTCTTCAAAACTCTGAACATTATTTGCAAAACCGTTCACCATCGTAACTGAATTTTGAAGAAGCATGTCATATTGCGCAACTTTCAACTTAGTTTGCAGATGCAATTTTGAGAAAATAATACTTAAATAACATTTAGCTTAGCGATTTTCTATGCCCTTTCATGTCAAGATCGTGTTGAAGATGAATATGCAAATTCTAAAGTTCAAATTTAGGACTTGTTGCTGTTGCACGCGTGTGGAAACCTATGTTACGACAGTGATGGCAAACTTTCAAGCGATTAATTTCGTTTAAAAAAACAATTCTGTGGACAAAATAACATTTCAACTGTCAAGTACACTTAAACCAAACACACATAACAAGAATAGCAGTCCTTGGACATTCTAAACGATTATTGTAGTGAGGTGCAAAACTAGTTGATGGTTCATGTCACAGATCAGACCTCCATTTTTCACGCATCCAATCATTTCTTTCGCAAAACAACCTTCATAATAATCATGCAAAATACTCAGTTTTGTTTGTACTATTTCTTTATTCATTTTACTTCTCAAAAATACCAATATCATGATTTAAAATTCAGTATGTTTCAATTGTGGGCTAATTTGATTATGGCACACACAAAAGGATCAGTTTCTGAGACGCACCCATATACAACCACTGTGTGCTTTCTCTTAGGTAGCACGTGCCCCAGTGGCTGGATAGAGAACACCAAGCACAGGTCTTGTGTCAGGGCCTACAACTCAGACAAGTCCTGGTACGATGCCCGGGACGCCTGCAGTAAGGAAGACGCTACTCTGGTCCATGTCGACTCTGACGATGTCAAAATCTTCTTGGCGACAAGCATTGGCACTTCTAATGTTCTCTCGTAAGTTGTTTACTCACTGCGAACCTTTTGTGGGAATAATGAAAGGACGTGACTGATTCAGTGATTGTGATGTACATGTACAAAACTAAGAAACAAAGAAATTCAGTTGACCCCAGGATCAACACGAGCCGAAACATTGACACTATCAAAGAAACAGGGAGTTCTACACCTGTTGGTACAGGTAAACAATTTCTGAGCGTGTTTTTAATCCAAACATATCATATCTATATATTTTTGGAATCAGGAACCAACAAGGAATAAGATGAAAGTGTTTTTAAATTGACTTCGACAATTTAATTTTGATAATAATTTAAATTTTTTTTAATTTTCAGAGCTTGTTTTTAATCCAAATATAACATATTTATATGTTTTTGGAATCCAAAAATGATGGAGAATAAGATGAACGTAAATTTGGATCGTTTTATAATTTGTTTTTGTTTTTTTACAATTTTCAGATTTTTAATGACCAAAGTCATTAATTAATTTTTAAGCCACCAAGCTGAAATGCAATACCGAAGTCCGGGCTTCGTCGAAGATTACTTACTTAACCAAAATTTCAACCAATTTGGTTGAAAAATGAGAGCGTGACAGTGCCGCCTCAACTTTCACGAAAAGCCGGATATGACGTCATCAAAGACATTTATCAAAAAAATGAAAAACACGTCTGGGGATATCATACCCAGGAACTCTCATGTCAAATTTCATAAAGATCGGTCCAGTAGTTTAGTCTGAATCGCTCTACACACACACACGCATAGACAGACAGACAGACACACACACACACACACACACACACACACACACACACACACACACACACACACACACACACACACACACGCACATACACCACGACCCTCGTCTCGATTCCCCCCTCTACGTTAAAACATTTAGTCAAAACTTGACGAAATGTAAAAAAAACCTTTCTTCTTCTTCTTCTTGCGTTCGCCGTCACACCATCAGTTTAGTCTGCGAGACGAATGACGTCGTGGCTTCCAGGTCTTGTCTGCTCCCATAGAGTTTGGTGCGGAGAGGGACTGATGCTGGCCACACTTTGTCTCTGATTGGTTTGAGTTGGGGGCATGTCATTAAGACATGTTCTGGAGTCTGGTCTTCCAGACCACAGGGACAGGTTGGTGATGGGGTCAGCTTCAGCTTCCTGAACATGTGGGCGTTGAGGCGACAGTGACCAGTTCGTAGTCGCATGATCACTACTTGCTGTCATCGTTCTAGGAGATGATATGCGTCTCTCGTGGATTGTGGTCGCATTGCTGCCTTCACGAGGGTTTTCTTTTCAGCGAAGCTGACTGGGTTGTCTGGTTGTTCCTCCCTGGCTCCGAGTTTGGCGAGCTCATCAGCTGTTTCATTGCCTGGAATTCCGCAGTGTGCTGGAACCCATTGCAGGACTACTCGTCGAGTCTTGGCAAGCTCCTGGAGTTTCTCCATCAGACGAGGAAGTTTGTTTCCTGCAAGGGCTTCCAAGGCAGACAGTGCATCGGAGAGGAAAACAACTTGGGGGCATTCGCTTTCCGAGTCATGAATCATGGAGGCTGCTTGCATGATGGCCTGAACTCCTGCTGCATAGTTTGAGCAGTACTTTCCTGTTGGTATCTTAAAAAAAAAAAAAAAATAAAATAAAAAACCCTAAAGAAGCATACAAGAGAGATAGAGATCGAGAGAGAGAGAGAGAGAGAGAGAGAGAGAGACAGCCAGCCAGCCAGCCAGCCAGCCAGCCAGACAGAGATAGAGTATCACTGACAGAGTATGTCACCGTGTGTATTTATGTGGGGGTGGGGGTGGGGGACGGGGGTCGATCGTGTGCACGGTGTGCGTTGGTGCGCGAGCAACCCTGTACGTATGTCCGAGGCCAAAAAATGTCGATTTCCGCCGATTCCTGAATGTGCGCGTGTGGTCAAACAATCACCGACACATATGAAACTTTACAACGTACAAGACTCCCCGGAAAACGTCTCCTCAATTAAACAACCAAATCAAATCCCGCAGACGTAGGGTGGTATCGTGAACGCAACGGAATTGCGACACGATCCATCCACACACCTGCTTTTTTTTCCACAGAAAAGAACGGAAATCATACGGGGCACCTTTGCCCTCTTTGCTATCATAAAAGGGGTGGTCACATTTGACACACTTGCGTTACGCATTATGCGGTAGTATTGCGCAGGGCGAGACTGCTTTTCGTTGCTCGCGCGCTGTAGCGTTGGCAGCAGGGACCGAAATACAGGGAGCAGCCGTGACCGAGGGTCATGACCTATTTAGCTGCCAACTTAATCGTAAGCTAGGAACAGCCGTGTAATAGGTGCTTGATTTTGGTATTTTGATTTTACATAACATTAAACCTTTCTTGGGGTTCATGGTCATGGCAACAGCCATATTAATATTATATGATGTATAATATCATATTTCAGCATATGTGAATTACATGGCATCATACCAAACTGTCATACATTTTTATTCCTACATTATTCTGATTGATCATGATCACAACCAAACCTACTATCAGTGGACACATCCAAATGCAAGCGCCTGTTCTTGACAACTTGCCACAGTGACTGATCTAAAAATATAGGTCCTTTGCCGCCACGGACACTGTTTGGCCTGTAGGTAAAATGTACAATGTATTTTCTGATTTGTGCACAAAAGCTTTTTTTCTTTTTTTCAACATAACAATGTTTAATGTCACTGTATGTTTGAAAGACCATGGTCACATTTGTAAAACAAATGTTAAATTAAAAAATAAATAACATTTTGGTTCATGATTTTTTCCTACACCTGTGCTAAAAATAAGAAATAAAAATGTCGGTATATAAGTCACTCAAATACTTCAAAGTATGAATGGTTAGAGTTTGTTGCGGTTGACCCTGCACAGTTCGACCTATGATGTTTTTGTTGAACAATTTTGCCGTCACACCTCCCATAGGATGACGTATTTCACAACTTCCTGTGTTACACAAACTCAGTGATGACCAATTTTGCCTTCACCCCTCCCATAGGGTGACGGATTTCACAACTTTCTACTGATGAACAATGTTGCCTTCACACCTCCCATAGGGTGACGGATGTCACAACTTCCTGTGTACACAAACTGATGACGTATTTCACAACAAAATGGGGCTGACCGTGGTACATACGTCACAGAAATCGCCCATGAACAAAAATTTCTCCTCCTGCAAGCTACTTACCCGTCGCCAAAGACGAGCCGCTGTCGTCAACAAAGAAACAAACCATCAAACAGAATCTAGTTTCTGATCTATCGGCAAATGTTACTTTTTTTGTCACATCTTACAGCACACATGTACGCGCACGCACGCACGCACGCACGCTACGGTCACACACTGACACACACACACATACACATACGCACGCACGCACGCCAGCACGCGCGCACTTACACACACACACACACACACACACACACACACACACACACACACACACACACACACACGTACAAAAATGAGTACATTAATCACTGACAAAATGTGATTTAAGAAGCATATATGCATTTTTCCGAGACGTAATTTCATCAAACGTTTCAGTCATAAACAATTCCATTGGATGTGGCATTACGATAAATTGAACACAAAGAAGAAAAAACCGTTCTTTTGAAGTGTAAGGTAAACAGTTTATTAATATAAGTCTAGCCCCGTGACCACTGAAGAAGATTATTATATGTAATTTAGAATGATTAAAATCTGAGACGGGTTCACAAACGGATCAATATAAGCTGTTTATTTGTCTGTTTTGTAACGTTACACAACTCTGTCAGGGTCAGTCGGGAATATTCCAGCAACTTAAAATGTGTGTGTGCGAGTGTGTGTGTATTTGTGTGTGTGTGTGTGTGTGTGTGTGTGTGTGTGTGTGTGTGTGTGTGTGTGTGTGTGTGTGTGTGTGTGTGTGTTTGTGTTAAATGCTTGCGCATCTCAACATCTACCAAGCACCTGTACCCCATTTTTGTAGAGAGAGAGAGAGAGAGAGAGAGAGAGAGAGAGAGAGAGAGAGAGAGAGAGAGAGAGAGAGAGAGAGAGAGAGAGAGAGAGAGAGAGAGAGAGAGAGAGATTCAGCAATGTATGGAAAACTTTCTTTGATATATATGTTCGGTGGTATACCTATTAATATCTTTCAGAACATTCAGACTGCTATTCCTGGCGACAGCGTACACCAAACTGTCCATAAAGTACTCGAACACAAGCAACCAATCTTTTTTTCCAGCTTTCTTCTTGTGCACTATGACCCAAGATTTCTTTTGCCAACAACCCCTAAGACACTGTAACACAAGGAATGTATGATCAACAGCTCTCTTTTATCTTCTCTGCCGAATTTATTGTATCATACTTTTGATGATGAACAATCAAAAATTCGTTCAAAGCAGTCGTGTAACTCGGTTTAGTACACCCTTTGACTGCAATTTTATGTTCCTGTTTTGGTCAAACGCGCTCGACAAGCCTCGACCCCCGTAAGTGCCCCACTAAACAAAGAAAGTCTCTCGGGAATCCCAATGTAAGTTAAAAGTAGAACAGTCCGTAATCTCTATGCAAAGCAGGTATTGGTATAAACCCAATCATTTCCCGGGAGTAATCGCACTGAAATTGACCCGGAAAGGGCGCATTTGTCATGAAATGGAGACATAAACATACATCTTTTTGAAGTTGTAGTCAGTTAGCATATGCAAGAAAAAATCAATTCCAGTGAAGAAAGCTAGATCGCGTTGTGTATCCACAATCTTGAGGATAATTAGTTAATTGGTAATCTGGTCAATTATAATCAGAAACTTTATTTACTGATTTGTTAATACTTGAATACTCTAAAAATGTTAGCTTCCGAGTCAAAGGGGAGATATATGACCGAGTCTGGCTATACCGTGCGAAGAGGAAGTATGTCCACAGAATACCTACCTACCAACGATTTTGTGGCAAGCAGACAAAACACATGATATTCCATGATAATGTAAATGTACCTTTTCTTCCTTTCAAATATTCTCATGTTATTCCAATAGCGTTTCAATTCTGCTGAAAACATCTTCGCGCACTGTGCTGACATACACGGTCCCCAGTCACATTCTTCAGCAAGTTTCCGATGCAAATCGATGTGAATTTGCAGACTAACACAAGAACGCTTTACGCACGATTAAGCTGTATGGAGTGAGTGATTCGGGTCGTACTCGTTTCGGATTTATGCAAATGGGAACAGCTTAAAATCGTTTCCTTTTTGTAAACGATCATGTACACCTCTCCACAAGACCTTCACGCGGAATAAAAGCATCCTTCCACTTGAACACACACCAACAATCAATATCTTGACCGCTCCCTGTGCACTGTGAGAATTGTTTGCTGACTTCAGTTTGCAGATTGACAACTACGATTATTTATTACGTACCATACTAGCAGAAGTAATCTGGGGGTGTAGACCAACCAAATTACTCCGCTGTTTAGCACGCCAACCCCTGGCTCTCACACAGTGAGAAAGACTAGCAATTGATACAGGTGGGTTGATGGTGCAGCCACAGGACCCTCCTCCACTGAACCAGACCACAACAATTAACATGGCCTTTTGTAAAGGGCTCAATCCTGGGAGGATCCTGCAGATATCCTTAAGGTTACAGAATAGTGTGTGCTTCCAAGCAGAATTACTTTCGCCTGTGGCCATGTCTGTCTTATGCCCCCACAAAGCACCGGAACACAACAGTAATGCGAAAACAGATGCTATAATGAAAAATAAAAAATAAATAAAAATGTAATGAGATTGGGCAATCCTTAACCTATAGCAGGGTGGGTTTGTTTGTTTGTTTGTTTAACGCCCAGCCGACCACGAAGGGCCATATCAGGGCGGTGCTGCTTTGACATTTAACGTGCGCCACACACAAGACAGAAGTCGCAGCACAGGCTTCATGTCTCACCCAGTCACATTATTCTGACACCGGACCAACCAGTCCTAGCACTAACTCCATAATGCCAGACGCCAGGCGGAGCAGCCACTAGATTGCCAATTTTAAAGTCTTAGGTATGACCCGGCCGGGGTTCGAACCCACGACCTCCCGATCACGGGGCGGACGCCTTACCACTAGGCCAACCGTGCCGAGCAGGGTGGGTGGGTGGTTTAAAATTGAAACTGCTAGGACTACTGTTGACTTGTAGATCGTGCAAAAGCAAAGCGACTGGTATAGCTAGCAAATTAGAAGAAAACTAGAGCTGGAAAATTGTGCAACAAGATCTGTGCTGGTGTAAACATCCGGGATGTTTGCTTCCAGACTAAGCTGTCTGAGAATAACCCAAATACGTCGCACCAATTCCAGACAAAATGTTGACACAGTAACATGCTGAATAGGAATTAACCAATTCATAATACAGGAGTACATCGTTCGCCCGACATAACAACATTTAAGATTGAGGCTTAAATGTCTTTATTTATTAAACTGAAACGTCGCACTTTGCACATGAGCAAACAAGGTGTTAGACTTTCGGTATGAGTCCAAGTAAAGTGGGAAAATGCTCTTATGCCACGTAAAACTTATACTGTTCAAAAAAAGAAACGCATAGTTGCTACTTGCCAAATTTGTTTTATTTTTCGAAAAAATTAACAGAAAATCCAATATTTAGATTATTTGTTTGAAATTTGGTATGGACACAGTTGAATGCACACACAGTTCATTTGCATCTTCAAATCAATCAGTCAATCAATACGATTGGGTGCCGAGGCTGTCAAGTCAGTAGGGGGTGTGACTGCCTTGAGCAGCAACAACTGCCCGGCACCTTCTGGGCATGGACTGGATCAGATGCCGGATATCTTGCTGTGGGATGGTGTCCCACTCCTCCTGAAGTGCCTGCAATAGATCGCGGTGATTTGCCGGCGCTTCTTCTCGCCTGCGCACACGTCTGTCCAATTCATCCCAGAGGTGTTCTATCGGGTTCATGTCTGGCGACATGGATGGCCAGGGAAGCACCTGGACATGGTGGTCGGTGAGGAACTGGGTGGTGAGTCGTGCTGTGTGCGGGCGAGCGTTGTCCTGCTGGAATATGGCATCCTGGTCAGCCAGAAGAGGAAGGGCGTGTGGGCGCAGAATTTCCTCCACGTATCGCTGGGCAGTTATGCGCCCTTGGACGTGCACCAGGGTGCTCCTTCCAGCGGTATTGATCGCCCCCCACACCATGACGCCTCCACCACCATGAACGGGTGCCTCATCCACACAGTTGGGCGCGTAACGTTCGTTTACTCTCCGGTAGACCCTCCTCCGACCATCATGTCGCTGGAGCAGGAAGTAGGACTCGTCGCTGAACCACACGTGTCTCCAGTGATTCCGGACGGTCCAGCGAAGGTGCTGGTTGCCCCACTGCACTCGGTTCTGGCGATGGCGGCGGGTGAGGACAGCTCCTCTGTGAGGTCTGCGAGCTCTCAAACCAGCTTCATGCAGGCGGTTCCGCACGGTCTGGTCCGATAATCGGTGTGGCCCGGGGAGAGCCTGGACAGAAGATGAGGCCGACAGGAAACGATTCCGGAGGTGGCGGAGCCGTATGAAGCGGTCGTGAGCAGCAGTTGTCGCCCTTGGTCTTCCCGCTCGTGGCAAGTCAGCAACGGAGCCAGTGGCTTGAAACCTGACCCACAGTCTACTGATGGTGCTCTGGGACACGTGGAAGTGCCTGGCGATTGCACTTTGACTTTGGCCTGCTTGTAAACGACCCAATGCAATTTGGCGGTCTTCTCTGCTCAATCGGGCCATCTTTCGTCGCTGAATTGTCGTCTGATTTCTTTGTGGCGAACAATCCGCTTTTATGGGTTTTGGAAGACATGGTGAGAGCTCAATATTCCCCGAGTTTCACGAGATTACACTGAAGCATGACGAGTGGTCATGCCAAATGAGCAATTTTGACATTGTATCCACTGATAACGCATGCGTCACGTGCAGAGCTCACTTGTGGCAATGGACGAAAGGTCGACGACCAGATAAACATTTTCTGCAGTTTGGTGGATATCCTTGTAGCCATATAACTAAATTAACCAAATATTACAAGCTATGCGTTTCTTTTTTTGAACAGTATAGAAAGATCGATGGTAATTTCCCCCGAAAACGGAGTATGATTGCCAAAATGGCGCTGGAAAACGACCACACACGTAAAAGCCCACACGTGCAATAACGCGAATGTCAGTGTGAGTTAAAGCCCACGAACACAGAACAAGAATGAGAAGGTGATTCAAGAGATGATCCATATTGGAAGTTAATTTCGTTTACTAGCTGTTTTATTGCCTTTTCAGAAGTGAGGAAGAATACTGGATCTCGTCTAATGACATCATTCAGGAAGATCACCTGCGCAGCGTGTTTGGACAAAGCATCGCCTACACCAGTTGGGAGAGCGATCAGCCAAACGATGCCAGTCAAAATGGCGGCCCTCATACGCAGAACTGTGTCATCGACGTCCTCTCGACTGATGTCAATAAGCAGGAGGACAAAAAATGCTCGGAGAAACACCCATACATCTGCGAAATGTGGCTTCCCAGTAAGTGCATGGTCATTTCTGTTTATCTTTTGCAACTTTCTATACGTACGTAAAGGAAAAGGGTTATCAGTATTTGTGTCCAGAACGCTTTTTCTCACAAAAGAAGAATTCGTACATTCGAAAGTTTATCAAAACATTTGATATTTTATCAAATGAAAGTTGTTTGTTTTAGCTTTTTGTTGCACTTTTTGAATTGAAGATTTGCGGCAGGGGTCACGTGACTGTTTGTCGAATGAGATTCAATCCACGAGAGACTGTCCAATAATGATCCACGATATACCCCCACATGTCCATTAGAACTCGGAAATTGATAGTACACACAAACACACAAACACACACACACACACCACGCACGCACGCACATACGCACGCATGCACACACGCACGCACCGTCGCACACACACACACACACACACACACACACACTCAAACTCACACACTCACGTCGCGTGAACCGATATCATGTCTCTTGTTTCAGATTTGAACGCAGCCCCGAAGCTATTCACCCGCACCGACATAAGCAGCGACGCCTTTCAAAATTACGGCTTGGCGCCTGAAGCAGCTGACGTGTTCCCGGCTGTTAACAGGATAGGGTGTGGCGCCACCTGTCTCCAGCGATACTACTATTGTGACGTGTTCGTCTTCAGCAGCCAACTGCGACTCTGCAAACTTCTTCGTCTGTACGAAAAGGACGAAAGTGCCAACGCTCTATCCGACGAAGATGTGAAGCTACTCGACCAACAAGGATATGTGGCTTTCGTTTTGCAAATTCCCATCTGAAAGGATTTTGAATTTGTGTTACACATGTCCTATGCGGCATGTTCGGAAATAACTCGGTCAAGTTTGTATGGGTTGTGGAAGAGTTGCTTTCCCTTGTTTCCATAGAAACACTGAGGTAGGCCTAGAATGTCACGTGCACAGGCACTCGTCACGACTGAGGTGGGCGGGGCCTATGTCTTGGATGTCACTTGTGATGGACGGTCGTCTTTTTGTTATGGTTTATAATAGTAGTAGTCTTGAGAGCGCACAGGCCCCGCCCACTTTGATCCCACCCGCTCGTGACGAGTGCCCGGTGTGGTCACGTGTAGCTTGCCACAGTGTTTCGATGGAAAAGCAAGGGAAAACAACTCTTCGTACAACCAATAAAAACACGACAGAGTTATTTCCGGCATTCGTCTATTGATAATACGAGAAATGTTCAGGTCAAATGGGTTTTTTACTCGAAAGAAACGCAACAAACTCTCAGCCCAGCGTAGATCTCAAACTACTGGAACCAGGAACCAGACGGATTCGTGGCATTCGTTTTGCGTATTGCCAATTGAAAGTGTCTCAAGTGTTGTGTTGTATGGCATTCCGTTTGTCAAATAATTATTTGGATACTTTTTCATGTTTTTTTCACCAGTTTTAGCTAAATAATCATTATTTAGAAGCTCATGTGCTAAATAAGTAATTGTTTATAAACAATGTAAAACAATTCTAAATAATTTTTTATTTACGTAAACCATTCATTATTTACCTAAACAATTCATTGTTTACGTAAATAATTCATTGTTTACGTAAATAATGATTTATTTACGTAAACAATATATTATTTAGACTTATATTACATTGTTTATAAACAATCAGCAATGTTTCTAAATAAATCATTATTTACGTAAACAATGAATTATTTACGTAAATAATTCATTGTTTACGTAAATAATTCATTGTTTACGTAAATAATGATTTATTTACGTAAACAATATATTATTTAGACTTATAATACATTGTTTATAAACAATCAGCAATGTTTCTAAATAAATCATTATTTACGTAAACAATGAATTATTTACGTAAACAATTCATTGTTTACGTAAACAATGAATTGTTTAGCCAAGACATTTTCCATTATTTAGGGGTTTCTAGGATTCGCTTCTGAACTAAGTTTTATGTCTTTCAGTGATTACTATAATTGAATACAAGGTCTCTCCACACACTCTTATCTTAAAATAGCTGTTGTTTGGATATTATTTTGTTTATTTTACAAGCCGAGTACGAAAATAACTGATCTCAAACACAGTCAAAGGTCAAGGTCAATTAAGGGTTTTCTCTGCCGGGAGTGTTTAGTGTTTGCATTTTCTTGCTTGAAGTTGTTGAAACACAGTATTTTCCCCTTATGTTCTCTGTTCTGTTTATGTCCCAACAACATGCCTGTCTTTCCATTTCTCTTCCTTTCATCGTTTCATTTCAAAGAGAAAAGTAAAAACAGCTGTGAACCGTTGAAAAACGGGAAACAATGCCTCCTGGAGTGACTTCCCTTGCCTTGAAAGCAAGATGGAGAAACAGCGACCGGGCAAGAAGCGAACATATTCTGAGCGATTGTTACCAGAGGAGAGGCGGCGATACCATCAGAAGATTTTGGAGAGTGATGGGAATGATCCGTATGACATTCCAACCAGGTGCTGGTCAGCAAATCCGGACGATCTGCCAGAGCTGAGTTACATCAACATCGTAAATTATTTTGTGCTTGGCAAGAACTGAGAAGAGTGCATGTTGCTGAAAGCTTACAAACGTTTCGATTCCTACCGACTTTTTGTCTCTGGCTGGGTGAGGGATGTCAAGCGCTACAGCCCTGATGGCTGTCAAAACTCTGTCATTTCTGCAAAGGTAAGAATGTGCTTTCAGTTTATAAATATAATAATGAATGAACGTGAGTGTTCTCTGTCTTGTGTTGCAGATTTCACTTGTAAGTTGCAGTTCAGGATATTGTGTTGAGGCTTTGTCTTTAATATATTCTTCGCTTTACTTAATGTATTCTGGACTACGACAAAAGCTGTAGATAGTCTTGAATATATTTATATTTTGAAATAGCTTGCAAAATATTATATTTATAACAATATATAATTATAATGAGCTTCATGTTCATATTCAGTTAAAAATCTGTTGTTTACTTTTCATTGTTAATGTTGTAAAGCACATTGACATTATGTGCGTCTTAGAGTTATATTCATTCGATTGACCTAGCTGAATGCTGATTTGTGCGATCTTCAATTTATGTTTCAGGTTCTTCATTCACAACGCCTTAATGAACCAGCACTTTCTCCTTGGACCATCGCCACTTTTGATGGCAACATACTGTCAGCACACTGTACCTGCATGGCCGGAGTTGGAGAAACCTGCATGGCCGGAGTTGGAGAAACCTGCACACACGTCCCTTCACCTTCAAGGAGTCAGCTGTTGAGTGTGTGTGACAGACCGCCATTTCTGTTTGGAATCTAACAGTGAGGGGATGCTTTGTCTGCGCAAGGACCACCCATACTTAAAAGTTAAATAGTCAAGTACCGGTACAGTGCCAGATTGTTATGACCAGTTCCTCCTACTGCGATTTCATGGTGTGGACTACTGTGGATAAAGTTATTGTCTGAGTATTGCCTGACTGTGATTTTTGGGCAATGTGTGTGGAGAAAGCTTTGAAAGTGTTCAGACTCGCAGTTTTTCCAGAGCTAGTTGGAAACTGGCTGGACAGAGAAGCTGAGCCTCTACAAGCAGTGGATGTGAACCAGGAGCAGCTGCAAACACAAGCCGTGAAACGCAGCAAGAAACAGTGACAATGCCAGACTCGCTTGCTCATGTGTGTGGGAAAACAAACATCATGTATGACTGTACACACAGAAAGTGGCCAGTAGTAAAGAGGGAGAAAAAAGAGGGCATGTAATGTTTTAAATCACAGTTCACACTCACAGAGAAGTCATTAATTGTTCCATTCTTGTTTCATTTTATTCTTAAAGTAAAATCATGCACAGATGTAGGCATACATTTTGTTTAGGATCACCGACCACAATACAAAGTCAAGTGCTACAAGTATAAATTATGATGCATACAGGACATTATTTTGTGATTGTTTTACATCCACTGCTGTGAATAACAAAGAATCATGAGCAGTTTGATTATCAACTTATTCAGCCAGGTATATTGTTCATTCTCCTTGTTCAATGTTTCCAGTGACACGGATTGGCTGCTTGATTTAGGGAACAAATAAGAGTGTGTGGTCCAGCGTAGTTCTGCATCAGTACAGTCAAGTAATACAGTGTTTAAATTGGCAGTGGAACTGAAAGTTAGTTTCTATTATCAACTAGTTCTGTTTTGATGACAACAAAATTGAACACACTTATTTCTGCAAAAAAGCGCACAGGTCTATTTATCATAATGAATAGTTAATGACTCACATGCCCACAGTATGTTATTTCAATTTTGAACATTTAGTGAAAGTGTTCTTCTCTTCACTTTGGCTTGATACCTGCAATACTGGTAGTGGTATGTTCAGTGTTGCTTGAAGTTGCATGTTATTGGTAGTTTAAATGTGTGCTCGCATTTCAATTTTGCAATGCTCCTTATCTTGTTTCCTGTGTAGAGCTATTTTGAGGTTAATCAGCATAATTCAACCTTTGTCAGTTGTGTCAATACATGTCACATTTATGCAAAATGATTTCAAAGTGTATGTTAATGTGGTGTGTGTGTGTGTGTGTGTGTGTGTGTGTGTGTGTGTGTGTGTGATAGAAAGAGTGAAATCTGCTCTTGAATTTGAAATGGAAGGAAATAGCAGCAGGTCAGATCATATACACATGATACATGTATGTGTATTCAAATTCAAGATTCCATCCAGTGAAAACATAACAGAACAAGAAGGGCAAAGCCCATACGACTCACATGCTTGACCTTGACCTTTACAGCAATGACATCATACACTAAGAACTGCTTTACACATTTTTCCTACCAACAAGGTCAAGGTCATCCAAGGTCATGCAACACAAAGCTGTTAATTCAAGACATAGGAAGTACAATGGTGCTTATTGGCTCTTTCTACCATGAGATATGGTTACTTTTAGTGGTTCACTACCTTATTTTGGTCACATTTCATAAGGGTCAAAGTGACCTTGACCTTGATCATATGTGACCAAATGTGTCTCATGATGAAAGCATAACATGTGCCCCACATAATTTTTAAGTTTGAAACAGTTATCTTCCATAGTTCAGGGTCAAGGTCACTTCAAAATATGTATACAATCCAACTTTGAAGAGCTCCTGTGACCTTGACCTTGAAGCAAGGTAAACCAAACTGGTATCAAAAGATGGGGCTTACTTTGCCCTATATATCATATATAGGTGAGGTATTGAATCTCAAAAACTTCAGAGAAAATGGGAAAAATGGGAAAAATAGCTGTTTTTTAGGCAACATTTATGGCCCCTGCGACCTTGACCTTGAAGCAAGGTCAAGATGCTATGTATGTTTTTTGGGGCCTTGTCATCATACACCATCTTGCCAAATTTGGTACTGATAGACTGAATAGTGTCCAAGAAATATCCAACGTTAAAGTTTTCCGGACGGACGGACGGACGGACGGACGGACGGACGGACGGACGGACGGACGGACGGACGACTCGGGTGAGTACATAGACTCACTTTTGCTTCGCATGTGAGTCAAAAACTGTTGCTACTGCTCATGTGAGACACCTGCATCAGAATTAGATACAATACACCACAGTTTAATTAACACATTCTTTAAACAATGCCTTTATCTTCAAATTCAAGATTCCGTCCAGTGAAAACATAATAACAGAAAGACTATTGCTACTGCT
Source organism: Littorina saxatilis (assembly GCF_037325665.1). NCBI lineage: Eukaryota > Metazoa > Mollusca > Gastropoda > Littorinimorpha > Littorinidae > Littorina > Littorina saxatilis. The sequence goes on from NC_090246.1 coordinate 37,977,636, forward strand.
CATGAGAGACATCAGAATCAGATACAAGACACCACAGTTCAGGGGTGTTGCTAGACATTTTTATGTTGGGACATTTGGCCAAAACTGTCAGAATGCTTTAGGACATTTTGAAAAAATTTCGGCCATTATTTTGGCTCATCGAAAGTCACCGCAACATTGAAGCACAAGAGGTAATCATTGTCTTAGGAACACAGAACATATGTTGCATACTGCAACTGAAACAATCAGCTTTGTTGATTTAAGTAAAACACAAAGACACCAATTCTTTAAAACTTTTTCAAACCTTTAACTTTAATGTTTTGAAAGTAAAACAATAAAACTCTTCCAATCTTGACAAGCCTTTCAGTTGGAAATATGACTGGTGAAACACCAATAAAACATAAACACACTCTGACACCGTCACATAACATTGTGATTTTATCCATTGTTTTGAAGGTTTCCTGATACACGAGCACATCTATGGATCTGGCATGGTCTTTGCTAGCGAGGTGGTCAGTTAATGCTGAAATTTTGGCAACCTCCCCTGGTGAAAATATTTTTACATCCACCGTTCTTGCACAGTTTGCAAAACATGGACCCACCCTCATAGCTAAGCCATGGGTGTAGGCCTAGGGTGAGCCAATTTGCTTGAAAACCACGATTTGGATGTCGCTTTTCAATCTCAGCAGATGTCGATACGCCGGTGAATGTGACTGTCGTCTGCTAAGCTTGTGTCGTCTGCTTCCATCGACTCGACAACACTACCCCTATCACTCACACTGTCCACGTTCGCGGTGTTGCTGTTATTTTTTTCAGAAGCACCTACCTTGGCGAAGGGTAGCACACCGTGGCCACTGATCAATTGAGTTTTTTTCTTCTTTTTTGGTTGCGACATGATGTTCGGCGAACGCAAACGCTGAGCCTGAGCGGTCCGCAGAAAGTGTGGTTTCCCTTGTCGAAACCACTCTGGCAGCTATAGTTTTTGTCAATGGCTTGCGCTCAAAACACTGATGTTTCGTTCTTGGTATTCACGAAGAAAATAAACGCCAGTCAGTTGTCTAAGTACATCGGCAGCAGTTTTATCAATCAATCAATCAATCAATCAATGACGCTTATATCGCGCATATTCCGTGGGTACAGTTCTAGGCGCTCTGCAGTAATGCCGTGTGAGATGAAATTTTATACGGCCAGTAATTGCAGCCATTTCGGCGCATATTTACCTTTCACGGCCTATTATTCCAAGTCACACGGGTATAGGTAGACAATTATTTGTTTGTTTATTTGTTGCTTAACGTCCAGCCGACTACGTAGAGCCATATCAGGACGAGGAAGGGGGGGATGAAGGGGGCCACTTGTCAAGCGATTCCTGTTTACAAGTGCACTAACCCATTATTTGTGTCCCAGCAGGCTTTAGTAAAACTAAATTAATACCTACTGGAAGATTACCAGTTTCCAGTATGTTAAAATAGGCTTAACCTATCTACTGCTGGACTTACATCAGAACACTAACAGATTAAACTATACATGAATCGCGAGACAAGCGACAAGAGAAGAGATTTTTGGAAAAAATACAGGTGAATGAGCAAGAAGGCAGAAAAAAGAAAAGAATTCATGAAGAAAAAGAGAGCATGACATGAAAGAGGAACCAAAAATCTACCTAACAGCAAACTAGAAAGCTCCTGCGGTTCCAAAAACAGTAGGGGCCTTTAATTTCATAACCGCAGTGCCCCACTGCGGGAGTAGACAATTATTAACCGGCTGTGCCTAAGCAATTTTGCCAGGAAAGACCCTTTTGTCAATCGTGGGATCTTTAACGTGCACACCCAATGTAGTGTACACGGGGGGGGGGGGGGGGGGGGGGAGTTCGGACACCGAAGAGAGTCTGCACACAAAGTTGACTCTGAAATAAATTTCCGCCGAACCTGGGATCGAACTCACGCTGACAGCGGCCAACTGAATGCAAATCCAGTGCGCTACCAACTGAGCTATATCCCCGCCCAAAAGCCTGACCAATAAAAAACCCGGACAAACCTTGGCCGATTCAGACGAATACTCTTCGGACATTTGGCCGATAAGTACATGAAAGTTTCGGCCAAAGTAAAAAAAAAAATCGGCGATTCGCCGAAGGGCCGATCCAAACGACACCCCTGGAGTTTAATTAACATATTCTTTAGTCTAAACAATGCCTTCAGTTTGAACACTAGGCTGTGCAAACATTGACAAGCCCAGATGATAAAGTGACTATTTTGTCCAGTGTTACCACTTCTTCCTCTTCCCTTGCAAACAAAAGATCAGTCAGAATATCAGAGTTCAAAATTGTGTACTTTCCCCAAAGAATACCGATAACTCGCTCAACATAAATTCTCAGATTAGCTAGTTTGCGTGTTGACTATCTCATAAGCTGTAAGATGACTCTTCTTTCTTGTAAAGGCAGGGATTTTCACTTGTGCACCTCTCATAGCCACTAGTTCATTAATGTCAAATCCCCTGTCGGCCAAAATGACATCATTTTGTACAATATTGTCTAGATACCCACTATTTGCAGTGATGTGCTTGTCACTTGAAAGCCCACCCCACCCTTTAGAAATAAAAGAAATATGGCCTTGAGGTGTAATTGATATTAGGTATTTAATTTATGGTGCACAAAATTGGTATTACTATCGTTAACAGTTATACAGGGTTTTAAAACTATCGTTAACTGTTATACTTATATATAGAGTTTCAAAACTATCGTTATCTGTTATATAGTTTCAAAACTATCGTTAACTGTTAAATAGAGTTTTGAAACTATCGTTAACTGTTATATAGAGTTTTGAAACTATCGTTATCTGTTATATAGAGTTTCAAAACTATCGTTAACTGTTAAATAGAGTTTCGAAACTATCGTTAACTGTTATTTAGAGTTATAATATATCAATAGCGCGTTTGTGCGCGCTATTGCTAAAACTATGAATAACAGATAACGAGGGTTTCGCAAAACGGCGGCATGGTGCGCGCAAGTGATATTACTATCGTTAACTGTTATATAGAGTTTCTAAAAATAGCGATGGCGTGGTCGGATGTTTTGATGCCGGCAAAATGGCTGCTGAACGTTTCGTTCGAGCAGAGACATGTCTCTGGTTCGAGCGAATTTGCACTAAATTACTACAACATGATTTAGTAGATCAGGGATCGCGTTTACGCACGATTTTTGCGTATTTGACGCATTTTAAAAGTCGTTGGCGCGTTTTTTTCGCCGCGCCGCGTAAGCCATACGCAAAAATATTGTAACTTTTTCTTGTCTTCACGCAGCGCTTTTGCTCTGACTTAATAATCACCCGATCCTGAAACTGACTATAGGGCTCGAGAAGTGACGACACACATGAAATCTGCGCGTCAAAACTAAAGTCCGTTTCTTTTTGCATCGAAGTATCGCAAACGAACGTAACGAGGGTATTACCAGATAATGTCTTGTCGGATAATGAAACAGACATTAGCTGCTCTCCCATCTCGCGCTTCCAAAAGGCGGAAAGTGTGTCTAGTCGTATTAGAGCGGGAAACAAACTCGCAAGGCCCGAAGGTTGGAGACAGCAGGGGTGTTATTCGACAGGCGTGCGCGGAGTTCGACAGGAAAACTCGCCGTATTTAGGTAAGGAGTGTCTTTAAGTCTTTCGTGCGTGTTTTGTTTGTGTCTGTACGTGTTTTCGTAGTACACAAAAATATTGGTCCGTGACGCGTTTTTTTCGTTTCGTTGCGTATGACTTACGCGTTTTTTAAAAAGCTAGCGCGATCCCTGGTAGATCATATTCAACTAACTGTCGTCTGATAAGTCCATCATTTCGCTGCTTCGTTTAATCAAGTAATCAAATCTTCATTACAGCTAGGACGCTTCCTGTTTTCACAGAAATATTGGTCAGTGTCAGCTTGACCCGTTCTAGCTACCGCGCTGTGTGCGGGTCAGTTTGTACACATACGGCTGGCATGCATGCAGTGGGCAACGGTACACGATGCGAAAGCATGCAGTGTTTTCCAAAACGCGCCTTGGGGGATGTCACTCGGGAAACACGTTGTTTTGTGTTTGTTTTGAAAAAACCCCACTGTTTTGTGTAATGCGTCATGGTCTTTTCCGCGAATATTCAGTAGGCCTACCGTCTTCAAACCGCACACGTGAAAAACGGTACGGCCGAAAGTACAAATGATAAAGCTAATATTAAACAAACTCAACAATGATTTGAGAAGACGACAACAGAAGAACGGTCACTAACTAAATAATGTTGTAGTTTTTTAAATTATGTTTCTAGTTAAAAATAAAATGTACATTTCGTAGCAAAAAGACAGTTTTGCAATGGCATTTCAGGGTTTTCCCATTTGGGAACGATACCAACGCGCTTTTGATAAAACTATCGTTAGCTGTTATATAGAGTTTCAGTCTATATAACAGATAACGATAGTTTCGAAACTCTACATAACAGTTAACGATAGTAATATCAATTTGGCGCACCATATTAATTGTATTGTTGTGCTTGTAGTTAGACCAGGTGAGTGCACTAGCGCTATAGCATCAACACTGGAGGGTCTCTCAATGAATATATTTCAAAACAGTCAATAATGGACACTACTCTGTTCCATGGATAGGGAAGGAACTGTGGCGGTATACTTGTCTTTATACTTTGCCTGTCTGGCCAGAAAACAAGTGGCTGCAGTCTGTGGTAGTGGTACATGATATGCACAGTCTCGTGAAAAACTTTGCTGGCAGATGTTCTTGACACAGAAAAGATGTATGCCAGGTGTTGCAGAGGTGTGTTAAGGCGTATATATGCATGAATGAGAGCTTGAAACTGTGTCAGTGCTCTGCGCGAGTGTGTTGGCAAATGCGATGCAAGAAAATCGGGGATATAGCTCAGTTGGTAGCGTGCTGGATTTGTATTCAGTTGGCCGTTGTCAGCGCGAGTTCGATCCCAGGTTCGGCGGAAATTTATTTCAGAGTCAACTTTGTGTGCAGACTCTCTTCGGTGTCCGAACTCCCCCCCCCCCCCCCTTGTACACTACATTGGGTGTGCACGTTAAAGATCCCACGATTGACAAAAGGGTCTTTCCTGGCAAAATTGCTTAGGCCAAAAAAAAAAAATGCTTTGGTTACGGTTTCATGGCCAAAAAAAATAGGGTAGGTAGGTCGATTAAACTTTTTTTTTTTTGGTTGGTCCCTCTTGAAATGATAAAAATAGTTTTCGAGAGTCATGCCAAAGTCCAGTTCGAAAGAGTCTTCGGGCTCGGCACTTATTTTCGTCGACCCAACACATTTTATCCCGAACAGTTTGCCGTCCAAAGTTGGATGAAAATCATGAAAAATGTCCACCAAGGTTGCACTCTTCGAGTACCGACTTATCAGTCGTGTTTGTTCGATATGAACGCACTTTCCGAATACGATTGCAAATGCAGACGACATCTTTTTACGTTCGCGCAACGAACGAACGCACGAGACTGACTTCCCTTGGATATGGGAGTTGTAAAAAGCGGAGTGGTGTCCCTTGTCGGGCTTGTTGTTGTCTGCTCGCCGGCGATCGATGTTTTCTCTGTGCCGTGGTGTTGTCGTTTTCGGTGGGTTTTTGTGTGTGTGTGTGTTTTTTTTGTGTGTATGTATGTGTTTGGTTCATTTTATTTTTAGCTTTAGGACCAAAAAAAAAGTTTAGGGTCGGCCCAAAAAGTTAGGGTCGGTCGGGAAACCGTAACCAAAGCATTTTTTTTTTTTGGCCTTAGGCACATTTAATAATTGTCTACCTATACCCGTGTGACTTGGAATAATAGGCCGTGAAAGGTAAATATGCGCCGAAATGGCTGCAATCTACTGGCCGTATAAAATTTCATCTCACACGGCATCACTGCAGAGCGCCTAGAACTGTACCCACGGAATATGCGCGATATAAGCCTCATTGATTGATTGATTGATTGATTGAAAATCAAATAATGTAACAAGTGTGAAGAAATTAGAAATCCCAGTAAAATATCGTACAGTATCGTCATTGTCCCTCAAAGATTCAAGTGTCATTTTTTTCTTGGCAAGTTCGTCTTTAAGTTCCCGAGTTTCTAGCACCAGCCTGTTAAGTTCATCCCGTAGCTGCTTTTCTTCATCTTTAGAAATCCAGGCAAAATTGTCATAGGTTTCAGTCTGGCAATAAGTACCGCCACAGTCACCTCTCTCGGGAAGAGGAGCAGCCAGTTCTGCTGTATCCGAAGTACCTTCACCGTCGCCATCACCAGCATCCTCTGCTAAATTAGGGTGAGAAGGACAAGGAGTTGACTCACTCCCCACAAGCTTCTTCCTCTCCTTCAGTCCTTGAGTCTCTGGTACTGTCCTTGTTGGCTGTCAGGCTGTGTCCCTGCACCATACCCAAGTTTCAAAGTAGGTGTCCAGCTCGGACTGTTTACTTCCCACAGATGGTTGCCCTGCAGAAAAAATCAAAGGCAAATGTATTGTAAATTATGGATTGGGAGTTATTTTAAAAATAAGTCGCCCAAACAAAATGAATGAGTAAATCTCGACACAGATCTACCCTTTAAAACTGAACTATGAAGTTGTATCAACAATGACCATTTAGTGTTCAAATAAATTCTGATTATCAAATCCAAGTATTTCACACATATGGCATTCTCACAAGTCATGGTTTTGGGCAACCATGATAAGTTGTTACACTGAGAGTAAGTGTAAGACTGACTCACTCAGTCATAGACTGCACTCGGTGCAGGACTGACCGACTGTCCGCACACTACCATTACAACACAGCTTGCATCAAACACAGACTAACCAAGGCAGGTGAACAAAAGCATGAGTACTTACCATTGACAAAATGATCAGAGCACACGTAATAGATCTCCTAGCTGTTGATTCAAAGTTGAAATTCTTCAGCTGAAGCTGTGCCAACCATTCTCGCCGGCGTCGTGCAGTCAAATCCCTTGTCTCTTTGCCCTTTCCGTTGACAACAAAGAAAAGAATCTTCTGTCCCTATCTCTATCTTGTCTGTTATGGCAATGTTTAACACTACAACTAGAGACCATGTCGATAAATGCGAGAGATTCAGAGTGCAGATTTCGCGTGTTGCCTTCTCGCGAGTTCCGCCGGAATGCATGGGGCAAGGCCGGACAACTCTGCACACGACTGTGTGACGTCATCGCGTCAGAGCTCATACCAAGTTGTGGTGTGTTGTGTAACCTACAGATAACAAAAAGTTTAATCATGCAGTAAGAGAAATGGAAAGAGAAACAAACAGTTTTTGTTGAGACAGAACAGAACACTTAGGACGGAAAACTTTTTTTCAACAACTTCCAGGGAGAGAATGCAAACACTAAACACTCCCGGTCATGACCTTGACCTTTTGTTTGTTTTCGCATTCAGTTCTTTTCGTACGGCAATTTCAGCTTGTAAAATAAACAAATTTACGAACATTTTCTGATAAATAATGTTTGGAGATACCTTGTATTGAATTATAGTATATACACAAAGAAAAAAAATGAAGCTTAGAAGTCAATTCTTGATTCCCCTAAATAATGAAAACTGCTTTCCCTAAACAATGAATTGTTTACGTAAATAATTCATTGTTTACGTAAATAATGATTTATTTAGAAACATTGCTCATTGTTTATAAACAATGTAATATAAGTCTAAATAATATATTGTTTACGTAAATAAATCATTATTTACGTAAACAATGAATTATTTACGTAAATAATTCATTGTTTACGTAAATAATGATTTATTTAGAAACATTGCTGATTGTTTATAAACAATGTAATATAAGTCTAAATAATATATTGTTTACGTAAATAAATCATTATTTACGTAAACAATGAATTATTTACGTAAACAATGAATTGTTTAGGTAAATAATGAATGGTTTACGTAAATAAAAAATTATTTAGAATTGTTTTACATTGTTTATAAACAATTACTTATTTAGCACATGAGCTTCTAAATAATGATTATTTAGCTAAAACTGGTGAAAAAAACATGAAAAAGTATTCAAATAATTATTTGACAAACGGAATGCCATAGTGTTGACATATAGACCCCGAATTGTTAAAAAAAAATCCTTCATGTTTTCCTTTAATTGTGAATTTAAAAGATGTTTAAGCAATATGAAGAGGTTTTTTTTTCTCTCTCGGGGAAACGTTATTATTTCTACAATCATACAGATTTTGCGTACATGTACAGTTATCGCTGCTCTGTGATAAATTGAATCGAATCGATTATTTCAGTTAATGGTCAGCATGGTTCATTATACACTTAAAAATAAGGCAATCATGTGTGTGTGTGTGTGCAGGGGCGGAGCAGTTAAGCCCGAGGGGAGTGGGGGTGGGGTTGTTAAAATCTGGAGTCCAGGGGTCGGTAGAGGTGGGGTACCGTGGGGGGTCTGGGGGGCAAAGCCCCCCTGAAGCTGAAGAATTTTAGCTATCTTATAAACAATTTGTGGCTTATCCTTGATTTTAAACATGATCAACTGGTGTCAGCAGCCACTCATTATTTCTTTTAAAGTTAGTACTAAATAATGGCAATTTATCTTCCATGATATCTGCTCCCGACATCATATAGTATGGTTAGAAGAAAGACATGTCGCATGGGAGTGGCGGTTAAAACTGTAACAAAATGATACTGATTAAACAATTAACACTTCCCCCGGCTTTACAGACAGAAACAACAACATTCACAAACTTTTATTTTTTTTTATTTTTTTATTTTTACAGCCGGAACCCCTGTAACCACCCCCATAATCCGCCCCTGGTGTGTGTGTGTGTGTGTGTGACAGTGGGCTGGTATTTCTCCACTTCTGCTGCTGCTGTCTCTGTTTTGATTTCTGTCGAACTTTTTGCCTCTGAGAGAGAGGAGCTCGTATTTCACGATCTGTTGCTAGAGTTACAGATTAAAAATCACACTAACAGCTGCAGAGTTCGGTTTCGGGTTTGAATACATGACAATAAACACGAGGAATACCTTAGAATTAGTGTTTGAGCGTTATAATTTTCAAATCTAAAAACTGTGTTGGGTAGTCTTTCGAGACTGACGTCATACATTCTGCAATAGACAGTGTGTTTCAGTTTACGCTGTGTACTGGGTTTAGCCCTATAACGGCAGCGCGGAATCCGCCGTATGCGTTAGCTAGAATTCCGGAATCCAGCGGTTTTTATCTGCTTCAACGAATGCGTACCCAGCAGGATAACACAAAATATGACAACGAACGAAAGTCTTGATCCCTGAAGACAACTGCTTGCAGATTAAAATTCACTTAACTAATTAGCATAGCTACGTACGAAGCATTTCTAGCAAATTATTCCAGGGGTACAATCACTCTGTGGGTACAATAACAGCACGGCGAAAGTCCCTTTAACATTGGAAGGTCAAATCCGCCAGAAAACTTCTCAAATTGGCTCCTCAGATAGTACACCTTTAACTTGTAAGTAGGTGTGATGGGATGACGGAGTTGTTTCCCTCGTGGCAACAGTTCGAAGGAAGTTGTCTCCCATGTTCCTTTTGAAGAGGCTTGGCTTGTCCAAGTTTTAGGAGCCGCTGTTAATGAAAAGTTTTGACCGCTGTCTTTTCCTGTTGCCAATGCTCCTCAGTTATAAGAAAAAGAAAACTTTTTTGTTATGGTTATTACATTTAGACTAATCTCACCCCTTGTATGACTGCCTTTTGTTCTGAAGATAAACTTGAATCCGACATCTCGTGTGTTTTGAACCATACACATGCCAGTTAATCTTAACACGAACCTTTGCTACATATGGTACACCACTTTTTAAAAAGGCCTGTCTCTTCTGGTAATTATTCCCAATGAGGTCAGGGTCAGTTGCCTCACCTTCAAGCAGAACAACTTTTCCACAGCCCCTAAAAACACAGAAAGAGTTATTTCCGGAGTTCGTATATTGAGAAAGTGCTGAAATGATGTCATCCCTGAAGTGTTAGAAAGTATTAGAGGAGAGGATACTGTGTCAGTCGATCTTTGGACGTTCCACGAACTGCTTTCAAAAAGGTCTCAAAGTCTATCTTTCAACGTGCCTCGGTGCAGATTGCTGTCAATAATCTGCGATATTTCTTTTGTAATTTTCATTTTGCAATCAGCGGAATCTTCATCAAACCATGTCATTGACAATACAACCCACAGATCGAAACATAAGTAAAAGGATTTATTTTTCTTAGATCAGTGGGACAACCACATGCAAGGGAGAGAATCCCAATCAAAGGGCATTGCATAACGTTAACACTTCTGAAACTGTCACTGATTCCCCTCATGATTCATCGCGTGGTTTGAAATGCTTCGGTTTTCAACATCAGGTCGTACGAAGGCCAGTACAATAAAATGAAACAAAATCAAATGGTAAAGTTTAAAAAAAAGTTCTTAATAAATGTTCTTTGATATCACACCAAAAGCGGTTTGCAATGCTATCTGTGATAACTGAAATAAAGATAACAAAAAAGGCCTCCTGACTCATCATTTTCTTCGTGCTTGTCGGTTATATGCGTGTGTGTGTGTGTGTGTGTGTGTGTGTGTGTGTGTGTGTGTGTGTATGTGTCTGTCCGTGTGTGTGTCTGTGTGTGCGCGTGCGGGAGAGAGCTAGAGAGCTATTTGTCTGTCTGTCTGACTGTAGCTCCCTCGCTAGGTGTGTGTGCATTCGTGCGTGCGTGCGTGTGCATTCGTGCGTGTGTGCATTCGTGCGTGCGTGTGTGTGTGTGCGTATATGGGTGCGCCTGCGTTTGTGCGCGTACGAGCGAGAGTTAGAGAGCTAGAGAGAGAAAGAGAGAGAGGGAGAGCACTTGGCAGTGACCTGATTTTCCTGACAAATGTTTATTTCTTTTCCTTTACTGATCTCTCATTCAGACAAAGCTTAACTTGCCCTGAATGACAAATTAAAGTTACACATATACCCTTCAAAAACAGTTTTTCAAACGCATGCAATACAGAAATGACAAGCTTAAATTAATGATCTAACTGTTTTTGTATTGTTTTATTGAAGAGCTGAGGACTGTCTCCAGAAAATGTCACGTCAAACATACCAGCGAAAACTGACAACGCTAGAGCTTGTTACTCTAGACAACCCTCTTATTTCAAATTCACAACAGTAGTATTTCTCACAACGAAAAACTGCAAAATCTTATCCCGGCAGCGATCATTAGTTAATCTCCCACTAATCGGTAGTGAGATGTCCTACGACGTAAGATGATCTCTCCCCGGACCATCACAGAGCCCCCGTCAAACGATTTCGGTGCTCCGTTATTATAACATTCAATTACGGCGATTTCGTTCTAGAACAGCGCCATCTGCCAAGCGCTCTCTGCGAGGCCTCCAGACTCTGATGCGTCCATCAGCAGGACCCAAGAAGAGGCAGGACCCACCTGTAAACAATAACTGAGCTCTACGATGACGTAACCACCTCACATGTTGAGTGCACCAGGCTCGGTGGGCAGCTGGATGGCTGAACTTGGCAGTCAATGTTGTTTGCGGACTGAGCGTCTTTCACTGAAGTTGAAAGCGTGTAAGCAGTTTGTAACACTTTGATTACTGACAACAGTATGTGGTGGCAGCTCATGGTCGATGACCTGCTGCCCTTCCAGTAACCTTTTTTTGCTGCATGACCTTTGGATGATGCGATCCTTCATTGTTGTGGTGACTGCATGTGGTCTGCCAATTGCTTGAAGTCCGATGATGTTGAAGTGAGACACTGCAATACGCTGAACCACTTGCCTGGCAGAAACAACATATTGAAGCCATCAAACTGCCCTTGCCTTATCCAAGTCGCTCCGTTTTTGTGATAGGGGCATGCTGTTCCATTGCCTTATTTTGTCAGTGTGTCATTTTACAAACACAAATTTGTGAGCACATTTCGTGGCTGGAACCCTGTTGTTAACGTGCATTACTGGTTTTTGTCCTGGCATGTCTTGCACCGATTTCATAGGACTTTGAAAACTGCCCCCTTTTTAAAGAAACCATCACTTTTCCCGCCTGTTTAGCATGACACAGTAACATTGCCTGCCACAAATGTTCTTAGAGCAAGACTCACTGCCCCTTTGTTAATTCCAAAAAATGACGTTTCACTCAAATTGTCAAACCCTTGATTTTTGGCGTATATTTTAAAGATTGTGAACATTTCATGACCGGTCCTTAACTTTTTGTGAAGAGTATGCATTGGAAGAAAAAGAAGACCTAAACAATATAATATGAACACATTTAAAAAAAAAAAAGCAGGGTCTGAAAGGCTTGGAGGAGGGTGGGGGTTAAATTGGAAAGGTCCTAATAGGGGGTTCCACTGTACAGTCCGTCTTTTTACGCCTTTATTTGTACCAGTACAGTCGGATCTTACTATTCTTTTTCGTGTGAGCAAAGCGTCCGGCTTCCACCCGAACACACACACACACACTCACACACACACACACACACACACACACACACACACACACACACACACACACACACACACACACACACACACACACATCACATATGCCTGCTGAATTTAACACATTTGGACAGATCTGTGGTGGTTGCTTACACGAGAAAAAATGTATCTTTAATTATGTCATCTAAGATCAATTAAGGCCTCGCAAACAAATAACTGTACATTAGCTGTGGTTGACTTCGGTCAACGTTCAACGCTACAAACACGCCACAAACGTCGATATAACATTTTCATTTTAAAACTATCTTTGCCAGCTGCTTCAATGCTAATGGACCACATTGATATGAGTCTTAAAAGGCTATTACTTGCACAAAAAGCTGCTGGTATCTTCTGGTGCATCTGTGTCCCTGACTGTGGAGACCCGGTCAAGCCAAGCACAAGTACAATGCTATCTCTACAATATTGATGAATGGAGATTTTTGTTTGTAAAGTTCCTTTATGAGTCGCTTACTCGTCCGGTTTGAACCTCTGTAAAACCGCATCCAACACGACTGCGCATTACATTTGCCCATTTGCAATAATCAGGGCAATCAGGATTGCGGCCAAATTAAATATTTTTAGAATATTTGAGTTCCATGGTACACATTTTGATGCATCGTTGTTCAAGCAAACCATTCAAGCTAAACACTGGTACAATTAGAGCCTCGACTTTTTGGTATTGACCGAGCGAAATCTGCGTTGACAGTGACTCGCCCCGGATAATTGTTCAGTTGTTTCATTCGCTGTGAAGGAAACGACGGAAAAACAACATGCAGATATTCGTACTTTCCGTAACCTTAGGTAAGTGTCAATCCTTCCACCATGAGTAGTATTTTTCTAATTTTGATCGGGAAAATAAGTTACACCTCAGGTAGGTACTGTACATGTTACTTTTTTCGGAAACATGTAGTACAAAGCACTAATTTTTTATAATAAGGCTAAAAGCTAACATCAACTTTGCAAACACTGAAATAGAAAACAACAACTGCAGCAACATAACTCCTGCTCATACCGATACTTGCAGTAAAATTGTATTCATTTTTTCATTTCACTTTGTATTTGTTTGTTCATTAATTTGTTTGTTTGTTTACGTTTATATTTACTTGTTATTTATCCATTTACATATGCATTTGTTTGTTAATTTTTCTGTTGATTCACTGATAGTTTATTTTTTTCATTACACTCTAGTAATTGCTAGTGTCTCAGCAGTGGCATGAAATAACTGGATCACATTTTCTTTTTGTGGGTACAACCTAGTCTGGAATGATCTGATCATGTTTAATTTTGAACACTACTTTCCGCGTAAACTATCGTGTGCACTAGTGTTCATTTGAACACACTGGTTACAGAAAGTGTGTTCAAAAGTGGAACACTTCAATTTAAAGTGAACATATATCTAACGAACCAGCTTTGTTGTTTTCCAGTCATTTGTGTCACTGCTGTCAGCAGCAACAACAGCTGTGCTAGTGGCTGGGTGTTCAACCCTCATCACAGATCCTGTGTGAAAGCCATGACGTCACGGAAATCGTGGTTTAGCGCACGAGACACGTGCAACGCACTCTCCAGCAGCCTCGTGCACGTGGACTCTCCTTACATGGTTGACTTCCTCGTCAACATCAAGGACGCAGGACTCTTGACGTAAGCCAATTTGTGTTGCCCTTGCTCGACTATGAGCGGCAGGGGCTTCCAAACTGAGGCAGGGGTACAAGGGCTGACCAGGCGTGGGGGGAGGGGGGGGGGGGTGATTCTATTGAAATTTAGCCTTTGAAAGGGGTATTTTGGGTCTCACCTAGACAAAATAAAGGTAAATTTGTCGGATAAAGAGGGGGGGGGGGGGGGGGGGGGGCGGCGGCTTTCAGAACCCAGTAGGCAAATAAATGGCCAATAAAATGTTCGGCATTTTTCCAAAGTATGAAGCAGTCCTTGGCCTCATCTTTTCCCTGCCGTGACTATAAAGTTCGGAAGCTCTGCTGAAATGACAGCTAAATTGCCATAAGTCAATTTCAATCAGTTTCGGGGTTTTGCCCAATGCCGACGCCAAACGACATCGAGTCCCTGTTGAATACACAGTCGAACTCGTCTGTAACGAACATCCAAGGGACCAACCAGAAGTGGTCTTTACAGACAGGTGATCGCTATAGAAAGGTGAATAATATAAAAACAGACTCCCCAGGGGGTTGTTTGGCGTGGTCGAGATGGACAGGTGGCGTTATCGGGAGGTGGTCACCAGGGCAGGTTCGACTGCACCATTATCAGGCTCAAAACTCACAGAACCTTTTTTCAAGCACCGTTTACACCCCGCAGACAATATTTCTTGAACTCTTTTTTTTGTCCCTTTGGCTGCAAGGAATGACGAAATATGGACTGCATCCAACGACCTTCTCAAATTAAACGACTGGCGTGGAGCGTTTGGTGCCAAGATGACTAACATTGACTGGTCACCTGGTCTGCCCGATTTGAGTGGTGACAAAAATTGCGCCACCCAGAAACTGACCGGAGACAAAAGTCAGAGGAACAAGAAGTGTTACGGTCTCCTGCTTCCGCCGACTTTCCAGTACGTTTGCGAACTGTGGCATAAAGGTAAGTTCAATCTGTGTCAAAGTGTGTGTGTGTGTGTGTGTGTGTGTGTGTGTGTGTGTGTGTGTGTGTGCATGTTTGCAAGCGCAAGCAAGCGTCCACTTAACTTGTGTGTGTGTGTGTGTGTGTGCCGGTGTGTGTGTGTGCCGGTGTGTGTGTGTGTGTGTCAGTGTGTGTGTGTGTGTGTGTGTGCGTCAGTGCGTGCGTTTGTGCGTGTCTGAGTTATATGTACGTGAGTGCGTCTAAGTCAGGATACGACCTTTTTAAAAGTGCTTTATTTTTTATAAATGCAAGGAGTGCTAAGCCAAAGGCCAGAAATAACAAACAAAATATGTTAGTGTGTGTCTTACTGAAATGATACTCTTATTCCTTGTAAAAGCCTGGATGGATGCATGGAAACATATACGATGGTCAGCAGGGGAAGGTAGCCATGTACCTGTAACAAGCCCGTTTGCAAGAAATTTCACTGAAGTGTACATAAATTATGTCTTTCAAAAAACGTGTACGTTTTCCTTTCTTTCTTGAGGTTTCACCTGTACAGCATGCCAATTATACACTGCGCAATGCCATCGTTTGATTTCGGTCCATTCCTAATTGTTTTTGTTGTTGTTGTTTGTTTGTTTGTTTGTTTTTACATTTAGTCAAGTTTTGACTAAATGTTTTAACATAGAGGGGGGAATCGAGACGAGGGTCGTGGTGTATGTGCGTGTGTGTGTGTGTGTGTGTGTGTGTGTCTGTCTGTGCGTGTGTGTGTGTAGAGCGATTCAGACTAAACTACTGGGCCGATCTTTATGAAATTTGACATGAGATTTCCTGGGTATGATATCCTCAGACGTTTTTTTCATTTTTTGATAAATGTCTTTGATGACGTCATATCCGGCTTTTCGTGAAAGTTGAGGCGGCACTGTCACGCCCTCATTTTTCAACCAAATTGGTTGAAATTTTGGTCAAGTAATCTTCGACGAAGCCCGGACTTCGGTATTGCATTTCAGCTTGGTGGCTTAAAAATTAATTAATGACTTTGGTCATTAAAAATCTGAAAATTGTAAAAAAAATATTTTTTTTATAAAACGATCCAAATTTACGTTCATCTTATTCTCCATCATTTTTGGATTCCAAAAACATATAAATATGTTATATTTGGATTAACAACAAGCTCTGAAAATTAAATATATAAAAATTATTATCAAAATTTTTTTTTCGAAATCAATTTAAAAACACTTTCATCTTATTCCTTGTCGGTTCCTGATTCCAAAAACATATAGATATGATATGTTTGGATTCAAAACACGCTCAGAAAGTTAAAACGAAGAGAGGTACAGAAAAGCGTGCTATCCTTCTCAGTGCAACGAATACCCCGCTCTTCTTGTCAATTCCACTGGCACTGCCTTTGCCACGGGCGGTGGAGTGACGATGCTACGAGTATACGGTCTTGCTGCGTTGCGTTGCGTTCAGTTTCATTCTGTGAGTTCGACAGCTACTTGACTAAATGTTGTATTTTCGCCTTACGCGACTTGTTTGCTTTGCAGACATCAGTGCAGCAAGATTCCAGCAGGTAACAAGCTCAAACCTCAACTCCGTTCTCAGCGGCTTTGGTTTCGTCACCGATGCTGCCTTGAATGACAAGGTGCCCGTCCGACGTCACTATGAATGTGCCATGCGGTGTCTCGAGTCCAGAAACATCTGTGAAGGATTTGTCTTCAACAAGTCCGCCCAGAGGTGCAAGTTTCTGCGTGCTTTTGAGCCGGGACTCCTTGGCATGCTTCTACCTTCTACGGCAATCACAACCATAAAGAATGATGGTTCGAAAGTGTACGTCATGAACGGCTAAACGTCATCATAACTGGTCGCGATTGCACCTGTATGACCCTAGGGTTTTGGGGTGTGTTTAAATAGAGAATGATTGTTTTTACGCCTTCATGAACCAGGGACTCTTGAGTCTTAGCAGGCTTCTACTTTCCACGAACACAACCATAGAAAATTATGGTTCGAAAGTGTACGTCATGAACGGCTAAACGTCATCACAACTGGTCGCGATTGCACCTGTATGACCCTTCGGTTTGGGGTGTGCTTATACCGGATACAAACACACCCATAGACAATGATTGTTTCTGCGCGTTCTTAGCATGCTTCTAAGTTCTACGAACACAACCATACAAAATGATGGGTCCAACGTGTTCGTGTAGCCTGCATCCTAAATGGATAAACATGGTTTTGACTTGAAGAAGTCGAAATACTAATTAATTAATACCGCACGTTCTTGTGTCTGTATGACCTTGCAATTCTGGGCTATCTTCTGCAGTCTGATATCAACTATATCTCCTATACTGTAGAAAGCTTGTTCAGATGTGTTTGATACTTTTTAAAAATAAAGACAGATGATTATACTGCAACAATGCAGGTTGCCATTTGATGTACATGTATGTTTGAGTAAATGAGCGTTTACATGTGAAGAAGAGGATAAGGAATATTTGTTAAACCAACACAAAAAAACAGCACAATTTTTTTTCTAGAGAATTTACAAAAAACACACAAAACAATCCAGAAAACAAACACTGACACAAATCCATACCGCTGTGCAATAGTAAGTTTTTCAAGCCAAAAAAATAAGAAACACACAATTCATTTTTGATCACTCAGCTTAAAACGCATGTAGTCATAGTCAGATAACAGTATACAAGACATAGTTTGTCAGCAAGGCAAATTAATTCATACTTAAAATGGACATGGTGAAGTTTTCACCAAAGTGATTGTCAACGAAAGCTTTGTTACATCTTTTCTTAATGCTTACCCTCCATGAAAATCTCGCCATAGCTGTATGCAGTTTAATCACCATACATAAAATGAAATACCCGTATCCGTTGCTTTCACATGATGTCATGAAACCATAATCCAACACTGTGGAAATCTGTTGTTTTTCAGCTGTGTGATACACGGACAGCAAGTTGTTTTCAAGATATCATCAACCCAGAATCCGATACTGCAGCCATTAAGTTGTTTTTTCCATGCTAAGGTCGCCAAGATGGAAGCTGTGACCTGCTACGTGTGTATCTCGTTGATAAAAATAACAGATTGTGAGCTTCTGGCGTAACAGTGTTAAGTTTTTCTTTATATATCAAACACCACAGTAAATGATTTGGAAATTATAGATTTGTTCACTGTAACTTACATATCCCTATTCATGTGTTCACAATAAGTTGGCTCCAGATTATTCTTTGTACTAACAGGGATAAGTCTGTGATGCTCTCTCATGTTGTGGATAGTCAACAAGTGTACCTTGCTCCTGGAGCCAGACTCAAGATTTAAAACATAGTAGGCATTGGGATTAAAATGCCTTGTAAATAAATATCAAATACAGTGTATATTATGCAAGAATAAGTAGTCTGTTCTTTTGCTGTATATCCTGCCTCCTTCAAATTGAATAAGACTACCATAATAACCAACAAGAAGAAAGGAGGAGTAAAAGGAATGAGACTTTTTATCAAAAGGATATATAGATCTTTAACAAAGATCATACATTGACATGTCAATGTATTTTTCTTATCAGAGAGCATTTTGTTCACCACAAAGGAATGTTTGAATATCGACATATGCTCAAAGGCACTGCTCTTCAATCACATTTTCCACAAACATCTATCAGTTGTAGTTTTTAGTACAAATGTCAACAAACATTTTCATTCATTTATCATGTCGATACACCCGTCCCAGAAGAACTAGAAATATGGCACACATTCAATTGTTTGTAGTTTCTACCAATCTTCCGACCAATCAATGATACAAAACATTTTTCAAGGGAATAAAAACAAGAAAGAGATAGAGATATAGTGAGAGAAAAACAAAATAACTCTCCCTTTTGCGAATTGCACAATAGGAACCCTGTGTCATATTCAAAATAAAGCTTTTTTGGTACCAAACAGAATCACAAAAGACTGCTAGGGGAAGGGGGAAAGAAACACCACATGCTTTCAAAGTACACATACTCTGATCAGCAGCAAAGTGATGTGTTCCTTCCCTTCTCATACAAATACAGATGTACCACTGGTATCCAAACACACGAATCATTGCTCTAATTAAAGTGAGTGTAGACATTCAACAATGTAATTAAAAAGAGAAAAAAATGGCTATAAATCACACAAAAAGATAAAATATAGGTGTAAAATATAGCTACATCTTTATCACCATTTTTGGAACTTTTTTTCTTGATGATGAGGAATTAATGTGCAGTGTGAGTGATATAATTAAAATGTTCCACATGTCATGGTACACGTTGTACGCTCATGTGGCTTCGTGATACTGCCAGGTGATAGTGAAGGCCGTCAGAAGGTCAATGTTCAGCTCCAGGAATGACAGCACCTGCAACAAGTACAACATTCCTTTTTCACTTGTCTTGAAGAAACAACAACAATAAAACACACAACCATGTATGGAAGCCAAACGATGACCATCGTGTGTATTAATTGTAACCACATGTATAATGTATGTCATCTATATATATATACGACTTGTGTCTGTGTCTTCGCGATGCACGGCCAAAGTTCTCGATGGATCTGCTTCAAATTTGGTGGGCTTATTCAGAGAGACCCCGGACACAACCTCATCGATGAGATATTTCAACACGTGCTCTCAGCGCGCAGCGCTGAACCGATTTTGGTTCCACCTCAGCTATTTTGGTTCCACCTCAGCTACCCGGGCCCCCATACCGACACACCAAAGCCGCTACACCACATCACAACGCCAAAGTTCTCGGTGGATCTTTTTCAAATTTGGACACCGTATTCAGCTACACCCCGGACACAATATCATCGATGAGATATTTCAACACGTGCTCTCAGCGCGCAGCGCTGAACTGATTTTGGTTTTTGTGTTCATTTCACCATTATAAGTAACTCTTCCTTATCTTCTCCATGTTTTCAGCGTTTACCTCCCTTCCTTCGTATGGTGCACTATAGTATGAGGGGGCATCTTCGGATATTCCCGGCGTTCTGTTACTATTTTTAGAAGGTCACCGCAGTGTCCAGAAAGTAAATTGGACCCGTAAATTATCCTCACTGTAAAAGTGCAAAGGTCGAATCAATTTATAGCCACGCGAAAACTACACTGTCATCTATCTCTCTATAGATACGGCTTCTCTGTGTTTGTGTGTGTGTGTGTGTGTGTCTCTCTATGTGAGCAACACCTGGGGATTGTTCAGTTCTGTTTGTGATGTGGTCTGGCGGCTTTTGTGTATTTGTATGTACTGGCCTTCCTTTGAAAAGCCATAACAGTTCAAAAGGGCTTACAGATAAGCTCTAAATTGCTCAATCCTGTTTGAGTGGAATTCGCCTCCAAAGGTGATTAACACGGTTACATTCGTCGACAAGGATGGGACTCGATATGGTCAGGAATGGCATTATGGCCACTGAATCATTTTCGTGCTGTTCCCATTCCACGAATCTGGGAGGGACCTAAGCTTGGCGGGTCCATTGTTCGGACCCGGCGAAGCCGGCGTACGGCTCTAAGTACTTCTTCCCGGCGAAGCCGGCTACCCGGCGAAGCGGGTATTCATCTAGTACACTACATGCATACTGTGCAGTGTGTAACATATCTACACAGCAAAACTAGCTAAGCCCTCTCCTTATTATCAAACTGCCTAGAGTATTCAAAACAAAAAAGGATAAATCATTTTGAAAGTCACATGTGGCAGAAGTTCTGAATTATAATAGCTATTATCACAAAAAATCTGCCCTTAGTAAATTTCACCATTGTCCATCGATCAAACCTGACAACAGAACCACTATATAAAAAAAATGAATGTACAAAGTTGAACTAAACAAAAGATAACACTCCGACCCCACAACAACCTCCCCTGTTTACAGAGATGTCCCTCTCCCCCTTCCGCCTCCACACACACATACTGAGAAAGCAACAATAACAACCATCATCCCAACCAACCAAGTACAGTCAAAACAGCCCTAGCAACCACCTCTCCATAACAACCGTTACTACCATCCCAGGTTCCACTGTAATCCATAACAGGAACACAACTAAAAATCTTTGACAACTACAGGTTTAATTCAATTAAAAGCAAAATCAACCAGATGGTCAAAAATGCTGTCAAAGCTCACCTTTGGTGAGTCTTCATAGGCGAACTTGACAGGCGTCTTGCCATTCAGCATCACAGACGTTGGTTTGATGTTGATGCCAAACACTTGAACCGAGTCCAGTTTCATTCCTGGAAAGTTGGCCGCCTGCACTTGTGAGGACAGGGTTGTCTGGGAAAAAAAACAAGGTAACAAATGTAGAAAGAGAAAGCGCGAACTTGTTACTCTCATGGTAATGCTTCCTTGAAAGAGAAAGCTATGTGTATATGTGCACATGCTCGTGCAACTGTCTCCATTTCAGGCAGTTGAAAATGATACCGACACAACAGCAAGTGCTGGTACCTGTGATGTCAGGGCATCCCTGTCACCAGGTATAGATGTCCATATAATACAGGTGTCCTTTTACAAGAGTGATAATTATGTCAGGTTCACAATCACTTGACATCAAATCCTGTCTTTTATTGGCAGGTGTCCTCTTGTTGAAAGGTCTTCACATGACAGGTACCACTATAGAGTTATGTTAAGATTGTTCAGTTTGCAAAGAAAGAAACAAAGAAACAAATAGGATAAAAAGTAAGAAAGAAACTGTCAACAACAAACACAAAACACAACAAAAACACACATACATGCACACATTGAGGAGGCACACACACACACACACGCACGCATGCACACACACACACGCACGCATGCACACACACACACACAAACAAACACAGATAAGACAAGTGTTTTTGATTCTGAAGTATCTTAAATCAGATAATAACTATTAAAACCATCAGGACTGAAGCTGGGTGCAGGTCTTGCATCAGACAAAGCACTTCTAATTGTTTTCACGATCTTTAGGTACAAATATTAGAGCAAATTCAAGACTTAATGACAAGATTAGTTTACTCACATCATTCAGAGTGAAATTAATCAGCGAGTACTTGTTAGTTTCCACTGGGTCTGCAAACAGAAAAAAGAAACAAAGAAATTGAAGCTTCTGCAAACAGGAATAAAAAGGTAAACACAATAAAACTTTATAATACAGAAAAAAACAATCTTCATGAATGCATATGCATTGACCAAAAAATGAAAAATGCACATCGGTACACCAAATTCTCAAAAAGTTCCACACTAGTCTATAAACCATGGGGATTACAGTGGAGAAGGTATCCTGAATTGATGATGATCATCGATACAACTAAAGACAAATACTGACACAGTAGAATCAACTTAATAAGGCCATGTTTAATAAAGCCACCCGCTTTTTGAGGCCAATCTCTGACTGCACGGATTTTTCCTTATGTTTTATGCTTAAAATCACCCGCTTTATAAAGCCACCATCCCGCTTATAAAAGCCATTTTTGGGCTCGCGTTTGGTGTGAAAAGCCGTAACAGTGAGTCTGTAATCGCTGTCTGATCACTCACAGCTAATGCATGACTGGTTTTCAAACAACCTAGACGTTTTGGCCAGCCTCTTGTGAGTTTGAAATCACGTTAAGTGATGACGTCCCTGTGACCATACATGTACCATTTATCTGGTATTTTTCTCTCCCTCTGCTATAAACTTTTCTCGAGAACGGATTTGAGCGCTTTTTGCTTTATTTGCTTTATTTGCTTCATGAATAAGCTGTTTATCAAAATCGTTAAGTTGTCTCTCTAATGCTATTTTATTAGCTTTTGTAAGGATGTTTTTCTGTTTAATAAAAGAGATGCACACAGAATGTCTCTCCTTTGTTTTAAGGCTCTGTTTGCCTGAAAACCCTGAGTTCCTTCAGACTAACTACCATCAACAACCTACCCAGAACTTCTCCGTCGTCCCAGTAGAGCAAACCCTGAGCCTTTGTCTCAATGTCAGGCGCAACTTGCAGGAAGAAGGGCTTTGTACGCCTGAAACACAACAGTATTAAAAATCACTCATCTATAAATATATATATATAAGTGATCATGGAAGAACAAGACTCATCAATAAATCCTTCTGGAATCACACATCTATAGATACTGATCATTTTATCATTGCAGATTAAATCTCATACCAAAGGTGCAAAGCCCACAGAAGCAAATCTGTTGCCATGAAAAGTTATTTACAACCACTTTACAGAGTTAGTATAAAACACAATTTAACCTGCTGAGTAAGTATGAACAGAGTTTACAAACAGGCGTTTGAAAAGTGGCATGACAATATGTGCAAACAAAAGTGTACGTTCACTTCTAGAACAAAGATACAAAACAAAAAACAAGCAAAAAAGAATCTGCACATTAAAATTTTTTCAAGCTAACTCTTTTCCCCCAAGCACCCAATACCACCTGCTCAAGCTCCCAATTGCAGATCCCGGAAACACCCACTGTACACAGTGATACCTAGTATTACACATATCTATTATCTGTTTCCATTTTACTGGCTAAATCCTGCTCTGTTTGAGCATTTATAATTTTGGAAAACGTGCAGTAGTTTCTTTGCTATGATTCTTTCAAGTTTGAAATTGACAGAGTTACTTTTCATGCCACAGGCTAATAGCAAAATCTTACATTTCATTGGTGGTTACAGCAGGTGGAAGTCGAGGGATGATGGATCCACCGCGGATGTGGACGTTGATGGTGTCGATGGGAGCATCCAGAACCAGAGTTTCCTCCCCTGCTGTTTCCAGTTTTGTCGCTTTGTTCAAGTCATACCACACGGCTTTGGGAAAATAGGCGTCTACTTTCACGGCCCCCTGGGAAAAAGAAAGAAAACAAGTGTTCAACATATTGTAATCAGCAAAGAAAGTCATCCAGCTCAGACATGCAGGGTAGACAAGCAGACAGACAAACTCCGCACAAATTCAAGTCTTTTGTTTGGATTCTTGTTATTGTTTTTTTAGATTATTTAAAAAAAAAAAAATTTGGTTACATTCTTTTCTATCTGTTTTTGTCTCCTTATCCTCAAGAGCAGTCTGGATCTTAAAAAATAAAAAATATCGCACAAAGGTAGCTTGACTATGGTAACATATTTTTCTATGTCGATACTATTCACATAATTGATGGCGTTGTCATAACACTTACCTCTTCAAGCACCGGTGAAACAAGAATGGCATCTCCCCACATAAACTGCTTGTCAATGCTCTCTGTGTTCGGGAACCTAAAGAAACGAGGAAGCAGATCAGAGATACTTTTACAGACAAGATTACAAAAATCACAAAATGACATCATAAAAAGTTAAAGCTTACCTGACCCATAAATGTACATAAAGCCACCAAATGACGGTGAATTCTTATGAATATTTGGAAATTGCTCATCAATGTTTTGACCATTATTCCATGACTTTATTTTTTTAAGTATACCTGTCATATCACAACCGTTGAATCCAGTCTCACAAATTTTTTCTGCAAATTTCATTCAATATTTAAAAAAAAAATATTCATAAATGTTTATGCTTCTCAATGCTGCTTCTATAACTATTAAGAGCGCTGATTTTACAAAATGCATCTTAGAAGGAACATTAGTTACCTGCAAAGTACAGCAAGACAACGCCCCCCCCCCCCCCACAAACACACACACTAAAGACCCCCTCCCTTAGAAGTCTTTGATTTTTCTGTTATTACATTTTTGTAAAATAAACTTGTGTCACTGGGATGATGCAAGTGTAGGTTGTGTCATTGGGATGATGCAAGTGTAGGTTGTGTCACTGGGATGATGCAGGTGTAGGTTGTGTCACTGGGATGATGCAAGTGTAGGTTGTGTCACTGGGATGATGCAAGTGTAGGTTGTGTCACTGGGATGATGCAAGTGTATGTTGTGTCACTGGGATGATGCAGGTGTAGGTTGTGTCACTGGGATGATGCAAGAGACAGTGAATTGTATTTGGTGTCAGAGTCTGGGATGATGCAGATGTATTTTGTGTCTCTGAGAGGATGCAGGTGTATTTTGTGTCACTGGGATGATGCAAGTGTATGTTGTGTCACTAGGATAATGCAAGTGTATGTTGTGTCACTAGGATGATGCAGGTGTATTTTGTATCACTGGGTTGATACAGGTGTATGTTGTGTCACTG
Source organism: Littorina saxatilis (assembly GCF_037325665.1). Taxonomy (NCBI): domain Eukaryota; kingdom Metazoa; phylum Mollusca; class Gastropoda; order Littorinimorpha; family Littorinidae; genus Littorina; species Littorina saxatilis. Next base: position 38,002,686 of record NC_090246.1, read on the forward strand.
GGATGATGCAGGTGTATTTTGTGTCACTGAGATGATGCAGGTGTTTTTTGTGTCACTGGGATGATGCAAGTGTAGGTTGTGTCATTGGGATGATGCAAGTGTAGGTTGTGTCACTGGGATGATGCAGGTGTAGGTTGTGTCACTGGGATGATGCAAGTGTAGGTTGTGTCACTGGGATGATGCAAGTGTAGGTTGTGTCACTGGGATGATGCAAGTGTAGGTTGTGTCACTGGGATGATGCAGGTGTAGGTTGTGTCACTGGGATGATGCAAGTGTAGGTTGTGTCACTGGGATGATGCAAGTGTAGGTTGTGTCACTGGGATGATGCAAGTGTAGGTTGTGTCACTGGGATGATGCAAGTGTAGGTTGTGTCACTGGGATGATGCAAGTGTAGGTTGTGTCACTGGGATGATGCAGGTGTAGGTTGTGTCACTGGGATGATGCAAGTGTAGGTTGTGTCACTGGGATGATGCAAGTGTAGGTTGTGTCACTGGGATGATGCAAGTGTAGGTTGTGTCACTGGGATGATGCAAGTGTAGGTTGTGTCACTGGGATGATGCAGGTGTAGGTTGTGTCACTGGGATGATGCAAGTGTAGGTTGTGTCACTGAGATGATGCAAGTGTAGGTTGTGTCACTGGGATGATGCAGGTGTAGGTTGTGTCACTGGGATGATGCAAGTGTAGGTTGTGTCACTGGGATGATGCAGGTGTAGGTTGTGTCACTGGGATGATGCAAGTGTAGGTTGTGTCACTGGGATGATGCAAGTGTAGGTTGTGTCACTGGGATGATGCAGGTGTAGGTTGTGTCACTGGGATGATGCAGGTGTAGATTGTGTCTCTGGAACGACATTTCCTCTGAATGTTCAGCAGAGGAGATTTCCTCTCAGATTCTGGCCTTTGTGCCAGTGATTCAAGGAATCAGAATTGGGGTGCCGAACGTGATTTTGTGCCAGCTCATGCCCCGCTTTCCATCCAAAACGTACAGGTTCGATCGCAGGTACAATGCCAGTGCAAGGGAGGTAAACCGTTTGCTTCGGCAGGGAGCTGCATTGCTTCCGAATGTTTTGTTTTGGGAACATGATTTTATTTCCTTCCCAGATGAGAATGCAGCCAAGTATCAACAGCTGCAAGCCAATTTTTTTTGCAGATGGGGTTTCACCTTGCACCTTCAGGCCAGTTCACAATGTATAAATCCCTCAGAAAGGCTGTCACTCACAGTCGAATCTTCCTGAGAAAGTGAATTGTATTTGGTTTTTCAGAGGCGGGGAGAGCAGGTGTATTTTGTATCACTGGGTTCATACAAGTGTACGTTATGTCACTGGGCTGATGCAGGTGCATTTTGTGTCACTGGGATGATGCAGGTGTATTTTGTGTCATGGGTTGATGCAAGTGTATTGTGTCACTGGGATGATACAGGTGTATTTTGTATCACTGGGTTGATACAGGTGTACGTTGGGTCACTGGGTTGATGCAGGCCTGTAATTTTGCGTCACTGAGATGATGCAGGTGTATTTTGTGTCACTGGGATAATGCAGGTGTATGTTGTGTCACTGGGATGGTGCAGGTGTATGTTGTGTCACTGGGATGATGCAGGTGTATTTTGGGTCACTGGGATGATGCAGGGGTATTTTGGGTCACTGAGATGATGCAGGTGTATGTTGTGTAACTGGGATGATGCAGGTGTATTTTGTATCACTGGGTTGATGCAGGGGTATTTTGTGTCACTGGGTTGATGCAGGTGTATGTGTATGATGTAGGCTTCTACTCCTGTAAGAGCAACGCTGACGTCCCAGTGCTGTGAAGATGGTTGGTAAAAATATATTGGTTCAGATACTTGGCCGACATGATGTACTGGAGGTACTTGGGCTCCATCATTATTAGTAATATGTGCTGTTATTGTTAATTGTGAATTTTCCTCGGTGTAGCGCAGTTTCATGCTGTAAAAAAAATTTTTGTTTTACAGGAAGACGCACCCAGTTTCGGGTTCTGATGTTAATCGGTGCGATACTAAAATTCCTTCATCAAATTACGAAGATTTCATGGGGGAACAATTTTAATGGTCACGACGATATTCTCACAGTATTGATATCTGTTTGTACAGCATCATGCCTCCCAAGAGGGCAGCTTCCCTGAGGGTGTCGGAGGTCACCAGAGCAGCTGGGGGCAAACAAAGCCGACAAAGGGCTTCGACTGCCGCATCCACATCTACACCGATACAAGAAGCGGTACAGCCAGCACCAGACCTGGCCATGCTCCTGGCTGAAATGCGACGCATGGGAGAGCGGCAGGAGGCGTTCCAGACACGCGCGGAGTCCGCCATCCTCTCCCTCCAGCGGGAAAATGCCGGGTTGAGGGAAAGGGCCCGGCAGGAGTCTGTTGCTGCGCCGACACTCAGACATGAGCTACCTCAGCCCAGCAGATCAGCCGTCCCGCAGGAGACCAATGGCAGACACGAGGCACCCGGTCAAAGCACCGCAGCCGCCAGCCTGATCCATGACCTGACAGATGGAGCGGTTCAAGACCCTGTGTTCTTGGGCAGTCGGGGGAGCAGTGCCGATTCCCCCTCTACCAGTTGCTCTCATCTAGATGAGACAGCTCACTCTCTGTTATATTCTTCTATAAGCAATTCCACTCGGCAAGCGTATCACCGCACATGGAAGTTTTTTATGGAATTTCACCGGTTACACGAAATAACGTTTGAATTGCCTTCTGCAAAAATTGTTTTGATCCGATTTGTGGCGTTCATGCATGAGCGCAAGTATGCCTCTAGTTCTATTACATCGGCTGTTTCCGCAATAAGTTTTGTCCACAAAGTAGTAGGGGCAGACGATCCTGCTGACTCCCTTTTTGTACGTAAAATGTTGCAAGGCTGCAAAAGATTGAGCAATCCGGCAGATGCAAGGCTTCCTATTACTTTGCACATTTTAGACAAGGTAGTAGGAGCTAGTCAGAAAACAATGGGCAATTTGTATGCTCAAACCCGTTTCAAGGCCATGTGCACGTTAGCGTTTCATGCGCTTCTCAGAGTAGGAGAAATGACAAGTTCGCCTAACACTTTACAACAAGAAGATGTCTATGTTGAGGTTGACTCCTTAACAATAACCTTTCGCAAATACAAACATAGCACAGGGGCAACGTCTCAGCTTACCGTGAAGGCGTGTTCGAATGAACACATTTGCGCGGTAGCTATGATGAAAAATTATTTGCGTGTACGAGGGGCCAGAACTGGTTCTCTTTTTTTGTCAAGTGCAGGTACACCAGTACTTCGCTCTCAATTTTGTGCAGAATTGAAATGTGCTCTGCAATTTTGTGGCTATCCACAAGCCCGCTACAACACACACAGTTTCAGGATAGGAGGGGCAACGCATCTAGCATCACAAGGGGCATCAGACGCTCAAATACGCCATGCAGGTAGATGGGCGTCAAATGCTTTCACGTCTTATGTACGCTTACAGAGCACCACCTAAACGTAACAACGTTGTCGAGCGCAGAGCAAAAATATAAATCGGGTCTACATCCAAGGCGGAGTGTGGATCTAGCTGCATATTAAGGTTCTCAAAGAGTTGAGACAGGAATTCGAGAGTAATTTCAGAATAATTGGGCTGAAGGATGAAAGTGGTTGGCAAGGGTACATTGGGTGACTTGCAGGACTCTTGCATCTTTTAACTTGGACAGGCCGTTACATCAAATCAGTTCAGGGGAATGAGGCAAGTAGCCGGCAAGGGTACATTGGGTGACTTGCTGGGCGCTTGTGTCTCTTACTTCTGGCTGGTAGGGAGGAGGGAGACAGGAGCCCTCAAGGGTACATTGGGTGACTTGCAGGGTTTTTGCACCTCTTTTCCCTGGGTGTGCGGCGGTACCAGCCAACAATTGTATATTGTCAGCTGGTCTGTGGCGTTTTACCGCCGCATTTGAACCATTTTTATGCTTCTTTTTTGTGTACTGGAATATTGTCTCTTGACAAATGTATGGATAACATCCACGGCTGCCAATGTCGTGGTCTCAATGTACAGGTATTTTTGTAATTTGGTGTTTTAGTGACGGGAATGATAAATTAGGGCCTGATATGTCCATTTTGAAATCTAGTCAACCCGTACACTAAAACTTACTTTGTAATTTGGTGTTTTAGTGACGGGAATGATAAATTAGGGCCTGATATGTCCATTTTGAAATCTAGTCAACCCGTACACTAAAACTTACACCTTGCTATATATATATGTTCTTTGGTTATGATTTTACTGTTGTAGAGCTTTTGCTCTATCAAAAACAGTAGTCGCTGAAAATAAACTTCAGCGACAGAAACATCAATGTTTAGGTGTTATGAATGTGTTTTGAACAAGTGATGAGAACAAGGGTGTGCAAGATGCGTGTAAGTTGTGCATTTAAATTGTGTAATGCGAGTGGCTTGGGGGGTGTGTTTCAATAAGCTGTGCTCTGGTCTTTCCCAAAAAATATTTAGAACATAAATTAATTTATGATAAAATCATAAATATAATTTATGTGAAAAATTATTTCTGATGGGGGTTTTAAATTCTAGGATGAAAAGCAGTAAGATGTTAAATCCATATCCAATCCAAGTTTTCATTGAATAACCAAGATGCAAATCATAAAAGGCACTTCCGCCCACTACTCGAAAGCAGCAACAAGTGAAAATACAGCTCTTCGAAATTTCCGCCTCCCACCCCACCTTCCGTTCAAAATTTTATTAACAAAAATTTTTGTTTGCGTTTTACAGTGTTACATTTTTTTTTCTTGCATCTTTTGGGAGAGATCAGGGCGCAATTGAACCGTTTTTTATACTTTTTGCTGTGTTCCACATTTGAACCATTCTGGACGCGGCGTTTTACCGCCGCATTTGAACCATTTTTATGCTTCTTTTTTGTGTACTGGAATATTGTCTCTTGACAAATGTATGGATAACATCCACGGCTGCCAATGTCGTGGTCTCAATGTACAGGTATTTTTGTAATTTGGTGTTTTAGTGACGGGAATGATAAATTAGGGCCTGATATGTCCATTTTGAAATCTAGTCAACCCGTACACTAAAACTTACTTTGTAATTTGGTGTTTTAGTGACGGGAATGATAAATTAGGGCCTGATATGTCCATTTTGAAATCTAGTCAACCCGTACACTAAAACTTACACCTTGCTATATATATATGTTCTTTGGTTATGATTTTACTGTTGTAGAGCTTTTGCTCTATCAAAAACAGTAGTCGCTGAAAATAAACTTCAGCGACAGAAACATCAATGTTTAGGTGTTATGAATGTGTTTTGAACAAGTGATGAGAACAAGGGTGTGCAAGATGCGTGTAAGTTGTGCATTTAAATTGTGTAATGCGAGTGGCTTGGGGGTGTGTTTCAATAAGCTGTGCTCTGGTCTTTCTCCAAAAAATATTTAGAACATAAATTAATTTATGATAAAATCATAAACTCTATTTTAAGACTCATCCCCTTTTAAGAACAGATTTTCTCAGTTTTTTTGTTATGTCTTAAAAGGAGTGTTCCACTGTACCCCAGTCACTAGCAAAGAATTACACTCACATGGTAAAGAGAGCTCGCACAACAGGGGTGCCTGTGGCGTGGCCGAGGTAGAACCAGGTGTACATGAAAGGCAGGAGACTGTAGCGAGTGTTAAGGGCGTCTCGCATGTATCCCAACGCCACCTTGTCAAAGCTGGCTGGGTCTTGTGGCTGTGCAAAAAAACAGACGCTTTTGTCATTGATGGATGGAGAGAGAGAGAGAGAGAGAGAGAGAGAGAGAGAGAGAGAGAGAGAGAGAGAGAGAGAGAGAGAGAGAGAGAGAGAGAGAGAGAGAGAGAGAGAGAGAGAGAGAGAGTTGTGTTTGCATATGTGTGTGAACATGATATAATGCATATAATTATGCATTTTTTTCATAGCTGTAGCATTCCATGGTTGGGCACGTGTGTGTGTGTGTGTCACGTATGTGTGTGTTGGCATGCACATGGACTAAAAATTAGATCTAGATGAAAAGGAAACAATGGGTAAACATATAAACAAGAAGGGCAAAGCCCATACGACTCACATGCTTTACACATTTTTCCTACCAAAATACATGTGACCTTGACCCAAGGTCAAGGTCATCCAAGGTCATGCACCACAAAGCTGTTAATTCAAGACATAGGAAGTACAATGGTGCTTATTGGCTCTTTCTACCATGAGATATGGTCACTTTTAGTGGTTCACTACCTTATTTTGGTCACATTTCATAAGGGTCAAAGTGACCTTGACCTTGATCATATGTGACCAAATGTGTCTCATGATGAAAGCATAACATGTGCCCCACATAATTTTTAAGTTTGAAACAGTTATCTTCCATAGTTCAGGGTCAAGGTCACTTCAAAATATGTATACAATCCAACTTTGAAGAGCTCCTGTGACCTTGACCTTGAAGCAAGGTAAACCAAACTGGTATCAAAAGATGGAGCTTACTTTGCCCTATATATCATATATAGGTGAGGTATTGAATCTCAAAAACTTCAGAGAAAATGTGAAAAATGTGAAAAATAGCTGTTTTTTAGGCAACATTTATGGCCCCTGCGACCTTGACCTTGAAGCAAGGTCAAGATGCTATGTATGTTTTTTGGGGCCTTGTCATCATACACCATCTTGCCAAATTTGGTACTGATAGACTGAATAGTGTCCAAGAAATATCCAACGTTAAAGTTTTCCGGACGGACGGACGTCCGGACGGACGGACGGACGACTCGGGTGAGTACATAGACTCACTTTTGCTTCGTATGTGAGTCAAAAAAACCAAAGGGAAGTAATCGCTCTTTATGCATACAACATGTGTAATAGAGTAAGCGAGAGTTGTACGGAACCTTTTCTCCTGGCACCTGAGAGAATAACAAGCATTGAAATGAACAAGCGACTTGTGCCAGGAGAAGGTTCCGTACAACTCTTGCTTACTCTATTACACATGTCGTATGCATAAAGAGCGATTACTTCCCTTTGGTTATTTGATATCTTAACATCGCTCTGCCTCATTTTGTTTGAGATTCTAATGGGTAAACAACTAGCTGTACTAAATATATTGGAAACTTTGAGTGTAAGTTCAACCAAACAAACTCACTTTTTAATTTAGGAGAACCAAATCTTTTAATTTGAAAGATTTCACTTTATATAAATTCAATGAAAATATACCGAGAGGCATAAATTCCGCAAACTGAACTTTAAAAAATCACAAAAAATCAACTCAGTGGTGAATGTTTTCAATGTTTGAATATTTTATTTATTGGCCATTTTAGTGTTTATAAACCTTTGCTTTATTGATTTTGAATAGAACATCATGAAATGACAATTTTTCAAAAAAAGTGACTGAGTCCAAGCGCAATGATTTTGTAAAACGTTCAGTGTTCATCACGTTCAATGCTTTGGCCAGCTCTAAGCATCCCAATCGCTTGCTGTCTCTCTCCTTCATCAAGTCGTGGCATGATTGCGATATCTGATACAGCCAAACAGCCTGTTGCATTTTATAGGGCCATACACTATCTTTTTTACGTTATTGTCTCCCGTTCAGCCCATTGTCTTTATTAGCACAGTGAGCTGTGGCTGGATCAGCAATACTGCAAAGCGCACGCTGACAGCGTGAAACATTTGCTCCGACACTCAAGATGTCAACTACAAATTACAGGTTCAATCTGATTTTCGTTTGAGAGCAAAATCGTTCAATGCACTATTTGCAGAATTTATGCCTTTCAGTATAGTATTTAAAAAGTGTCTGCATTAGATCAAATGCCATTATAATGTTTTCTCAAAGAAAGACAATCACAAAAACTTAAACTGAAATGTCCCTTTTATTTCAACACACCAAGGGGAAAAAAATCACCCAAAGTATGCAGTAAATGAACAAAACTTACCTCAGTTTGCACAAAACAGACTCAACTTTCGGGTGATCAAATTCACGCTAACAAAACAAACAGAACAAACATGGGAGGGGAGAGGCTAGCATAAAGAGCGGCTAGTAACGGTTGGAATGCTTCGTCTATTTTACCTTCCTGACAGGCTTATCTGCATGGTTTCTGGCAAAGGGATAAAACGCAGCAAGTTGCATCCAACGAATACACAGTTCCCGAGTGGTGTTTTGCTGAAAGCCACACACGTCTGCCCCAACCATGGGAACTCCAAACATGTTGAGATTCAAGATGCCTGCGACACACACAGTTTTAGTAATCCTTTCTCGGTTTACCTATTTCCAGCTTTTTTCTTCCATTATAATTATCACCAAAGAATCTCAGATGATATGCCTGTGGCACGCACAAATCGACACGTGGCTGAGGTGTAATGACTCACTAAAAACACTGTGAGCCCCTCACAATTAAAGAGAAGGAAAAAGCCTGGAAGAAAACATGAAAAGAGCACATGCAGTGCAACCTTGTGGGAACAAATACATCTTGCGCAGAGAACTCAGCTTTGGATCTGGGTAGTGCAATGAATGAGGCCTGGTGAAGAAGCTTGAAAAAAGAGCAAACCTGTACACTGACTGGCAGTTACCTTATGTGCGTTATGGCTTCTCATGAAGGGATAGAAAGCTGCAAGCTGGATCCAGCGAATGCACAGCCCTGCAGTGGTGTTATTATTGAAGCCACACACATCTGCTCCAACCATGACGACCCCAAACAGGTTGAGTTTCAAGATGCCTGTCACACAGAATGACTTTTGTGTGTGTGTAAGTCTGCCATACATGCACAAGGTATAGATGTTTACAAACTAGTATGCTCAGCAAGTGCTCCTTTGCTCAGGAAATCCAGTTTCACACAAACGCTTTTGCTGCAAAGGAAAGACTCCTCGTTTTTTTCTTATCAGCAACTTCGACCCTTGGATATAAACGTAATTGTTCTGCGACATCAAATGGATTTTTTGTTAATAAAATCAGACATGATAAATATCCACCACAAACCCTGAAGCAATTCCACAAAGCAACATCTCTTCCGTACAGAACATCTTTTTCCACCCAGCGCTGCCTCGGAATTATAATGCCTTCCAAGTTTTTTAGGTGGAAACATACACCTTCTCTGAGCTGCATGCATCGATGAACCACATGATCATTCTTGACAATTTTGCAAAGCTGAAATATTTGAGATGTACCAAGAACATCTGCAGCAGCAGCATTAGCCAATTTAGGAACTGAGGATCAAGCAAGCAGGAGTGCTAGGGCAGGAATGTCCAGCAAATGAAATTACCTTCTGGGACTTTAAACTGTTATGGTTTCTCATGTAGGGATAAAAAGCGGCTAGCTGTGTCCATCGGATACACATCTCTTGGGTGGTGTCTTCCTTATGACCACAAACATCTGCTCCAACCATGGACACCCCATAAATGTTGAATTTCAACATGCCTGTCACAAAATACAACCCTCACTGTTTTCAGCATCTCAAAGTCTACATTTCTTTGACAACATTACTTCTGATGTACTTGTATGCTAGCATTAGGATTCACTTCGCAAGCAGCACAATAGCAATCTCTGCTGGCAAAGAATAAATCAGTACCGGTATACACAACAAGGTACAATGTACATGTATTGCAGTGCATCCTGCAAAAATACCACAAACAACCTTCACCTAATTCTAAAGGGTGAAGACGCTTGCATCAAGGTTCGGCCCCGGAACAACAAATCAGCAATCTCCTCTGCCACAGAAGAAATTCATCAATGCACTATCAGGTTTTGTCCTGCATTCTATACGGCTTAAAGGCACAGTAAGCCTCCCGTAAACCATCACTGATACTGTCAGGCTTTTACACACGGTACAAACACCCTTCCATTTGAACGCTCACCAAACGGGAACATCCTTGGTGCCCTACGTAAAGAGCGAGCAATTTTCAAAGAATTAATTTTGCGGATTGTGTCAGAGACAATCGGACCATGGTGCGTTTTGGCGCTAGACCTAACTTTTAAAATCTAAATTATAAATTGACAGCTTGTTACACAAACATTCTTAAATCATAAAAGAATTCTTTTTTCATCAAGACAAGATCAGTACAATTCGAAGTTTTGAAAGTTTGAAAAAAGAAAAGCCCGGAAGCAGGTACGTCATGCAAGGTCGTGGTTCTCGTAGCAGATGACGGTTTATACCTATCGCCAGTTCCTCTGAACAGTCAAAAACCACCGCTAGAGTTCTTGTGAACCACAGCCGTTTGTTTCGTGCATAGTCAGAGGTACTTAATAGCGTGCAATTGCAGATAAGCTCACAGCGAGTCGCATTCAAATTACTAACTGACGACTACATTGTGAAAAAGGGAAACTTGATCACACGGGTTCACGATGGCGCAGGGGTAAGATAAACCACGCAAAAATAAATTCTTTGAAAATTGCTCGCTCTTTACGGAGGGCACCTAGGATCTTCCCGTTTGGTGAGCGTTCAAATGGAAGGGTGTTTGTACTGTGTGTAAAAGCCTGACGGTATCTGTGATGGTGTACGGGAGGCTTACTGTGCCTTTAAGGCGCTTTACAGCAAAACCACCAAGAATAAAGCTTTTCAAAAGTGGCAACAAAGTACATTATTGCAGCCTCTCCATGCTCTCATTGTACAAAGCACTGAGGATCATTCCATCATCTGTAACTCAGAGACACGGGATAATGCCAAGAAGTGTGTGTAATCTGTTGCTCCTGATCACAGTGAGTGTGCTTCTTGGGTGTTCCATAACTATACCTGACTTATAAAGAATACTGACATTTTGTTAGATAATTAAAGGCTGGCCACATGGGAAAGCTGTATTTGTAATGAGGATTGTTTCCCCAGAAAAAACCCCATCTGTTACGAGTCAAGAAACAAGGGAGACAACAAGAATGGGAAAGCTAGGAGAAAATAGCAGGCACAAGGGAATAGTGGCTATATACACATATAACCTATGCACCCTGTTGTAAACAGATCGTTTGCAGATGACAAAGCTCTGTATCTTGCTTGGTCAATGAAATAACAAAATTAGGAGAAAACATACCTCAACTTGCAGGCATGACCACAGATTATTAATTATGAGCATTTTCTTTGACACATTTACTTCAATATCTTATATCTCAACCCAAAACTGAAAACTGCAAGCTTTAATTGTTTTACGTAAACTAACATGGTTTGTTTGTCATTAAGGATATAATTACCACAGCTGCATCCAATGAATACACTGCTCATGAGTCATGTTCCCGTCAAAAGCCACACACCTCGGCACAATGACATCATCCAAATCCAAAACAGGTTAAAATTCAAATTGCCTAAGGATGACAGACAACAATGTTATGTGCAGATGTAAATTTTGTAATGGTCCCTCTAGTGATAATACCTATGAATAAAAGGCACTCTTCCTTGTCCCTCACTTGCATCGGTCTAGAATAGCATGAACTGCTGAAGAGAGAATAAACAATAATAATCAACCAACCATCCTTGTCCCTTGGTTTATCAGCTTCGATAAAATCCCTTTGCCATGATCGAGAGGTACGTCACCTGCAGTATGAGGTCACTTTTGGTTGGTCCCAATGGTGATCTTTCAAGACAGGTACTATTGTACTTTGAAACTGCAGACTAAATGCCTGTCTTCACATAATTATAGGGATGAAGTGTGTGGTGAAATCACAGAAATGTGTGAATGTGTATCTCAAAAGATAGCAAAGTATGTATCCAGACAGAGTACTGAACCTGTGTCAACTTTTTTTGCAGAATGGAAAAAAAGTATCAGGAAAAAAATACAAACAACGGCAGAAAAGTTGGCACAGGTTGACCTGCATCCCCGTTTGACCAGACTGAACAGCAGAAGCAAAAAGCATGATGAAACACATTTTTCTAGCTGTGGCACACCTGTGACACTATAAAATGCAATAGGTGAATATAAAACTCCTCAAAATCCAACATGACCACTGTCGTTTCCTCGGAATCAAAACTGCAGCAACTGTGAATCCACCAACATTTGTGCATTAATGACATGCATCAGCAAGTGTAGCCTAGTTTACAATGGGGCCGCCAGACTATCAAAATTAGTTATTTTTTCATCCGATGTACAGGTGTCTGGCCAACATCTTAGAACTATTTCCAGGCAATGTCCCCAGTGTCCCAACATCACACATGCTGTGTACTTTCACATCACTGAAGCACCAAAGTTTCACATTAATCCAGCAGTGCCAGCTAAGTGATACTACACTTTTGCTTAGCAACATGTTCAGGAATGGCAGAAACTGAAACCTGGATGGTTCTTCAGTATTGTAAAGTTAAGCCACCAAAAGACTACTTTTTATCCATCAGAATGGTTAGAAGTCTTGCTTACCAGTGCAACCCAAGAACTCTAACCTTTGAGATTTCCTTTCCGTTGCGATGATAACCTAAAAAGGTTCCTGCAATGTATCGATCCTGATTTCATTTAATTTCATTTCATTTACTCTATTATCCCAATTGGGAAATTTGGGTGGCTTCCTCCCAGTGGAAAGCTAGAAGCGACAAGAGTCGCGCTACCCAGGTGTGTGCGTGTTTAGGTGTAATCAGCCACCTGCACTTATGGCAGAATGACCGAGGTCTTTTACGTGCCACTGTGGTGACACAGGGGTGGGACATGGATACCATCTCTGAGTCTGCACATAAAGTTGACCTGACATGTCTGTTCCTGCCTTGATTTGAACCCATTAGCTAAGCTAGGGTCACAAATCCAGACGTGCTCTACCAACTGAGCTACCCGGCCCCCTTGACTTTGACTTATGTTACATGAAGTCTCAAAAGGAACAGTATGAAGTCAGTGAATAAGTATATACTCACATTGCCTGCTCAGTAGATCATGCCATGCCGTTGAATGAACCACAAAGAAGGGAAAAAAGCACACACACACAACAAACAAAGCAAATGAAGGTGTTCATGTTCACCCTCTGCAGGTTACCTTTGTGGCATGCAAATCAGCATGATTTCTCATGAAGGGGTAAAAGGCCCCCAGCTGCATCCACCGGATACACAGAGCACGCGTTGTGTTCTGCCCAAAACCACACACCTCTGCTCCCATCATAGGGATCCCAAACAGGTTGAAGTTCAAGATACCTGTCAAAAACAATACTCAGTACCTCTGTTGTCAACAGCTAGCATGTACCACCCACACACAGAGGCCATCTTCACCGTGTCCATCAGTGCAAGGTTAGTTGCAGCCTATCCAGGGATGTTGCTTAGATTTATTTTCTTTGACAAATGTGCCAAAATGACTATAAAAGTGTTGGACATTTTCAGTTTTCAGTACATGTAGTCCTCTTTCCCCGGACAGTGAAAACATTTGGCAATTCTGCCAAAAATTACAGCAAGGTTATTTGGAATTTGAACAAAGTTTCTGCATTCCTCTGACTGCTGACACCTAACGACATCCCTGCATATAATCAACATTAGTTCCTGCTTGCTTACCTACCTCTAAACTGTGATGAGCCATCTCAAGGCAAGATTAGTGCTTCTTAATCAACACTATAAGGTTCGAAGCAAAAGCAGCTTGAGAAAGAATTACCACACTTAAAACAGCAACTGCAAGCGACCTTTATGACAAGAAAAAAACAAACATGCGAAAAACCCACAGACCAAAGGGAAAAAAAGGGAAAGACTCACCACCTAACTGACTTAAGTATACCATGCAGAAACGTGCAAGAGAACAATAAACATAAATGAAAACCAGGAACAGGCTTGCACAATCCAGAAAACAGATGAAACACTGGATCAAAACTGAAGAAGACAAACTGAGGATGGGCGACAACATCAAATCCTATCAGGATTGACAGATGCATAGAGGGTCACACCCGACAACAGCTGTGATGAATCTGGTTACAGCAGAACAGAAAAGTCACGAACTTGTGGTATATTTCATTTGCAATCTACCCACTTGCATGATATTCAAAGTTTTTGGAAGCTTCCCTACTGAACAGGTGTTCAATACATGACATAATTCATACTGAGCATCACACTAGCCCTATCCCATTAACAAAAACAAACTGAACTGGTGGCAAGCTGATGTCAACGTCTGAGCTACAACTCAACTGCAAGACTAAGTCTTAACAGGGCATTATATTTATTAGATAACAAAGATGCTGAATTTATTATCAAGTGGATGGAACATTATGTACCAAGGCCATCCATCATTTCCTGCAACTGCTTAAGACACTTCAAACCAGCTACCTTGTTTTGATCGTTGAATGATGAAGTAAAATGACAATAAACACAATGAATAATCATATGTGGACACATTCAGTCCTTTACCTGAAATGGACAGCTGAGTGGAGATTGGAGCAGTTTCCGATCGAACAACATTGACAACACATCTAGAAATGAATAAGAAAAGGTACACAGACTGCCGATGAAAATTCCCACCTCCCCCATTTCCTTTACCTTTTTAACCGCCAAGTCAGCATGGTTTCTCATGAAGGGATAGAAAGAGCCAAGTTGCATCCAGCGAATACACATTTCACGGGTTGTGTTTTTCATGAAGCCGCAAACCTCCGCACCCATCATTGGAATCCCAAACAAGTTGAAATTTAAGATGCCTGTCAAACACAACAGCTGAGACCTCAAACTTCTTTCCAATCCACAGACAATTTCAGCGTGGTATAACCTGCTGCTAGGCAGAAGTGACCTAGCTTCAGAAAAGCCAAATGTGTCCTGAAAAGTCAACAGGTTCCAAAGAGAAGAGACAAACATGTCCACTGTTTAACAGCCTAACAGCATTACAAGCGATGTGAATGAAAAAAGGGCAGTGCAAAAAAGCAAGCAAAGACAGTACAAAGTGTTAGGGCACCGCAATAATACTGTGCAAATGTACTGGAGTTTAAAAAGCAGTGTCGTTTACTGGTACATGTAACATGTAAAGTTGTGTGTGTGCACTGTGTGTCTCTAAAATTAGTAAGCAAACAAAATCTACATATACACAGACTCTGTGGCTCTAAACTTAAAAAGCAACCAAAATCTACATTCGCAGACTCTTTGTGTCGACTCAAAAAGTAGAAAGCACACGCAATGTATGTACAAAGGACCAATGTATTCTACAGAATGTGCAAGTGCATGAACAAGATTCAAGGGTGAGCACGACCGTTTTGAGTTTTCAGGGCTGGGAGTAATTAATTGTTCCAGACTGTAATCTATTTCCTATAACTTAAAAATCTGCCTTATACATGCGATATCCTTTTATCGGACCAGCAAGAACATGGGTTCTGCAATAACCACGTTACCAGCAAGAAATGACCTAACTTACGGTCAGTTTTCAAATACCTACAACATATACCTATATGACTCAGGATATCAAAAATGTTTATATTCATCTTCAAACATTCTTGAAATGAAAAGTGGTGTGCAGAAGTTATAATGATCTTTTAAAGTTACCGATATGCAGCGAGTAAAGACTGACTGACTATTCAAGATGTACGTCTTCTTAGGACCAACTGGCCTATGTTGGGACAGGTAGAGGTAATGTGTTTATTATGATGGGTGGAAGGAAAACACATAGGACAGATATGCAGACAATGAAAGTGACCTGGAGGATGCTGTTTGCATATTGTGCACAGTAAGTTGAAGAAGATATAGTCAGCTTTTGATATGTACCGTATCATTGAATTCTAATAAGCGAGCAAAGGAACGGCAAGCCAACACAGGTTCAAACACACAAAAGCACAACAAACCAAGCTAATGTCTCCGTGAACCACTGCACCAGACGTGACGTCCTTCTGAACACAAACGTACTTTGCAAAAATCGCATGTCCCTAGATTGTCTGGTTTATTGTGTATACATAAAGAACGAAAGCCTGCATCTGTCAAAGAGAGAAGTAGCATTACCTTGAAAAATATAGCATTATGGTTTCTCATGAAAGGGTAGAAAGATCCAAGTTGCATCCAACGAATGCAAAGCTCCCGCCTTTCTTCTCCGATAAAGCCGCAGATGTCAGCCCCAACCATTGCCACTCCAAACATGTTCATGTTTAAAACACCTGTCAGAGGCAAAGTACACAAAGATATGGCTTCAATTCTGTTCTTTGATTCACAAGGAAACTGTCAGATGCTGTACACAAGAATCCTGACTAATGTAGCTTCTGTGGTACATCTGCAAACAGTATACCATGTTTCCCCTGCGCATGGAACAGTTTAGTCCAGCAAAAACTTGAAACAATGACAAGGCAACATTTTTTACTGAAGACCACTTGGTGGCAACCAACAGCATAGTGAACACATGAGGAGGTCCGGATTTTGATATATAAATCATCAAACAAGCAAACACCTAAAAGGAACTATTTACTGTTTTCAAGATGATAGTAAAGAAATCCTGTGTGCAGCAGCCCAGTACAATGCAGCCAAAACACTTACTGAAAACAATTCTTCCCACAGCCAGAACATTTACGGAAACAAAACTCCATACATGATACAGCAAAAATACTGAAACACATCTTGCTGTCCTGATTCAGGTCTCGGAGCTTCTCTTCAAAAGTTAGCGATGGTAGATAAAAGGGGGAAATGACAAAAAAACACCGGAACAGAAAACGAACAAACACACAAACCTTGTATTTCCAGCACACAGAATCTAAACTGAAGACATATCTGATCTACATGCAGCTATCAAACAAAGGTGAGTAGGTGGATGAGCAGTTTCTTTGCTCAGCAAGCTGTGTCATTATTCAACCAAATTGTGCGCAACATTAGAAGATTGATTCCATGCACTTGTCTTGATTACCTTGCTGTTTAACGCATCATGATTTCTCATGAAAGGGTAATAGGATGCCAGCTGCATCCAACGAATGCAAAGTTCACGACTTTCTGTTCCACTGAAACCGCAAGTATCAGCTCCAACCATTGGCACTCCATAAATGTTGACTTTCAAAATGCCTGTCAACGACAGAAATTAAAAATGTGCTAAAATAGCTTTTTATCATTTTCTTCAAAATCAAGCCAATCCCATGCAAAGCTGCACATGCATTTGCACGTACATACCTCATTGCACGTACATACCTCATTGCACGTACATACCTCATTGCACTATATATAAACAGTTCTCTATCAAGGGTTGCTTAAACAAATATTAATCATGCAGGGTAGTGACATGCATGCTTTTATAGCAACACTCATTTTGGTAATAGAAACAAACGCCTTTGTAACTTTGTAAACAGTGATTAGGGCGGGGATGTAGCTCAGTCAGTAGCACGTTGGATTTGTATCCAGTTGGCCGCTGTCAGCGTGAGTTCGTCCCCACGTTCGGCGAGAGATTTATTTCTCAGAGTCAACTTTGTGTGCAGACTCTCCTCGGTTTCCGAACACCCCCGTGTGTACACGCAAGCACAAGACCAAGTGCGCACGAAAAAGATCCTGTAATCCATGTCAGAGTTCGGTGGGTTATAGAAACACGAAAATACCCAGCATGCTGTACATTGTCCAATATTTAAAGAAGAGGCCTGACAGACATGTCTTTGGCTTTTCTGTGCATTATGCAAATGCAAGATAACGATCAATTAAAGAATACATACAAGACCTTTTCTTATCTTTATGTAGAAGACAATCTGTCTGTAAAAAGAAGGGTGCTCTAGGCATGGTAGAAAGACAACACAAACCACCCGGGAAATATAAATCGAAAACCTGAAGTTACTTGCGTGTTAAGATGGAACACAACCTGTTATGACAATCACATGCAACAGACATTGAAAGAGAAAGAAAAACAGAAAAGAAATCACCCATTAGGACGTACTCGACAAAAATTACCATGCACCGGTTGCATACATTACAAGTACACACTTCAAAAAATAAATAAATTGCACAAGCTGTTATTAAAGTGTAACACAGGCTAAGCTGCATCACTCTGTGAGCCAAAAAATTAATACACAAAGCATACACAAGCATACACATTTACAAAAAGTAAGCAGACTGTATATATATATATGCACTTCTTTGATAGAATAAAAAAAATAGGTGTGACAAAGAATAATTGAAGCCTGTCCTTCATTGGGCGAAGTCGACTACACGAAGTATACTTCGCGAAGCTAGCCACACAGAGCAACAAAAAAAATTACTCTTTTAGCACCAAGTTTTCGGTAAGCGAGAGGTTGCGAGTTCGACCCTGGGTCAGGGCGTTAGCAATTTTCTTCCCCCTTTTCCTAACCTAGGTGGTGGGTTCAAGTGCTAGTCTTTCGGATGAGACGAAAAACCGAGGT
Organism: Littorina saxatilis; assembly: GCF_037325665.1. NCBI lineage: Eukaryota > Metazoa > Mollusca > Gastropoda > Littorinimorpha > Littorinidae > Littorina > Littorina saxatilis. Next base: position 38,020,828 of record NC_090246.1, read on the forward strand.
CCCTTCGTGTACACTACATTGGGGTGTGCACGTTAAAGATCCCACGATTGACAAAAGGGTTTTTTACTGGCAAAATTGTATAGGCAAAGATAAAAAATGTCCACCAAAATACCCGTGAGACTTGGAATAATAGGCCGTGAAAAGTAGGATATGCGCCGAAATGGCTGCGATCTGCTGGCCGATGTGAATGCGTGATGTATTGTGTAAACAATTCCATCTCACACGGCATAAATAGATCCCTGCGCCTTGAGTGATTGTCTGGAGATACGCGCGCGATATAAGACTTCATATAACATAAAAGACTTTGCGAAGCCGACTTGGCTCATTTAAGGACCGCCTTTAAAAGCATATAATAATATACTCCACCAAGCAAAGTACACGCAGCGGTATTACTTAAATATGGAGCAAGAAACTAAAACTATAAAGCTTTGAATAATGCAGAGTTCAATGACTTAATAAATTGTACCAAAAAAAAGGTGCAGAGGTAACAAAAACACTCAGTTTCTTAATGTTAACGGTAAATCTGCTAAAAATCATATCACTGACACTGGCAATAACACAAGCCGATCACTCTTAATTCTGAGGGAACAATCATTCTTTGTACACAAAATAAATAAAACACAATAGATCCAACCTAAAGTTTTATTCTCTGAATGGTACTTAAGCATTCATCAGAGGAAAAATCTATTCCTAGCCTTTAACTTAAAATTACATTCATTTTTATGTTGCTTCAAAATGTCAGTATTTTCAAAATCTCTTTCTGTGCTTATCATATATAGAGCACACCTCTTTAGGAAATCTGCATGAAATCAGTAAAGACAGTAAAAGCAATGGCCAAGAGATTGAAATGCTCAGACAATACATTATACACATTCTACCTGACCTTGTGGGTCAACGTTTATGTGAGCAGTGACAAATTCATCCTGTCAGAGAAATTATAAAATGGGTGTGGGAACAAGGGCTGTGATTGCCATTTGTAAAAAGTTGGATCATTTGCCTCCTGTGTGTATTCATCACAGGAATTTCCTTTGTTTTGGATATGATGAAGTTCCATGAAAGGCAGAAATAATTTCTGATATTCACCATTAGGTTTGCAAGTGACTTCTCCTTCTACTGCCTTCACTGATCATCCCACAGGAGTTATACAGACCTGGGAACCCCTGTTTTGCACTTGGAGTATTCTCAAACAAACTTCATGCATTTTCAGAAAAATGAGCGTGTTCCACACAGCATTTGAACATCAATGATTCAAACATGCTTCACACGCGTCTGTCGCACCGTTAATTAAGTTTACCAATACATTGAAAACAAACGTTTCTTTCAATGTTTACTGACAAACACTGTAATCATGTGTCAACTTACTGTATCGGCTTCGAGGTGCGTTTGTGAAAAAAACGCTGTCTAGGAATTTTTCTTCCAGTGATCATACCGATTGTATTCTAAACAATCATGCGTACAAAATACGGTGAAATCGTAAGGGTTCCCAGGTTCCGTTATAGCAATTCAAGACTGGTGAAGACAAAATGCACTCACTTGGAATGGAGTAGTACATATCTGACCAGCCGGACACGTTGTCACCTGTCCAGTGCGCGCCATAGTGGCCCGAACCGACAAACGATGATCGTGACAGAACAAAGCTCCTCTTTCCTAACAGCTTTCTCAGACCACTGTGATTATACAGACAAGCAAAGTTACTGTATACTGCCAGAATTAGAAATAGGCTGGAAATGTGATGACTATTTCACGTCATATCATTAACCAATGTCGGATTATTACCTAATAGCAAAACAATTGTAGAGGTCATTCATTGCATAGAGATGAAAGACAAGTGTTTATACAATAAGCCATTAAAAATTAAACATCTTGTCCCAGCTCCTCCCCCCACCCTCCTTGTCGCCACAAAAAATTGACATCTAGAAAAATCTGAAATCTGACGCCACTTCCCGTAAAACAGCTAATACTATGTTGTGATATATTCCCATGTGTCTTAATTGTACTTACATTTACACACATGGAAAGACAACACGCTAAAGCCATATTTTGTGTGTGGAAAAAGCAGAAATGAGAACTTACGCTGCAGTGGAGCGTGTCTCACTCCAACCGTACATGTTGTGCAGGTTGTAACTGGTGGATGGGTACTGTAGGGCAGAGGGACAGATGGCACGGGAGATGAGTGCTTTTCCGTTAATGCCTGCAAACAAACAATCTTCTTAAATTCCATAATCTATCAAGCGTAGACAACATCAGCTGCGTTAAACAAAGACTGCAATTACCTACTTTAACAATTCCTGGACAGTTTTCCAGGCGTATCATTTGGCATCGTCAGTCGGAGTAACTAATTTCAAATCACCAAATACAGGGTGACCCCCCAAAAAGAGTACCCAAACAAAACGTCATAAATTGAACAAAAATAAAGCAATCTTCATAAAATGTATTTACACACACAAGTAGCCTCTGCATGATTTGCACAGAAAATGTTAGCGTTCTAGCTTGTCTTTCAGGAAAGTTATGCTCATTCTACAGAACATGCTCCAAATGGCCTCCCCCGGATTTAAATCCCCCAGATTTCTATCTTTGGGGGTTCCTGAAAGACAACGTCTACAGGAACAACCCACAGACAATCACAGAACTCAAGAGAGCCATCACAACAACCATTCGCGGAATCTCGCAACAGGAGTGTGTGCGGGTGATTGATAACTTTGCGCGGCGAGTTCAAGTTTGCCTGCAGCGGCGCGGAGGCCATTTGGAGCATGTTCTGTAGAATGAGCATAACTTTCCTGAAAGACAAGCTAGAACGCTAACATTTTCTGTGCAAATCATGCAGAGGCTACTTGTGTGTGTAAATAAATTTTATGAAGATTGCTTTATTTTTGTTCAATTTATGACGTTTTGTTTGGGTACTCTTTTTTTTGGGTCACCCTGTACTTTGTAGTCCTTTCAGGTGAGAATTGCCATATTTGTTTTTTACAGTGGGTGACAAATTTCACCAAGGATTGCCAAAGACTTGCTGAAACTGTTATGGTTATTACAGCAATTTTGCTGAAAAAAACTAAATCCTTGCAACATCCCTTTCATGTCAAACAGCTCAATCCAGCAACTCTGTTTCAGACAGATTACATGGAAATTCACCTTACAACATAATTCATGTGTAACTGGGCTGTACTGTCTATCGCAATCCAGTTGATTCTGGCAGAGAAACCCACTCCCTAACTTGAATTAAATGTTAAATAAGCAGCAAAATACTTTCTAGAGCAGGTAGCATAGCCACTTGGAAACATTCCTACCAAATCCAGTTCTATATTAATAAAAAAAAGAAAGAAAAGATAAACAAAAATTAAAAATAAGAACAAAAGAAAAGCATACCAGGGGGAATGTACGGAGGTTTGTCCAGTGGACCCTTGGTGCATCCATTGGTTGAACCATCTACAAAGTTGGATATCTCGTTCATATCCTGTAGACAATACAATACAATACAATACAATACAATACAATACAATACAATACAATACAATACAATACAATACAATACTTAAAGGTTAACTCCCGGCTGATGATTGTGCATCCCACAGTCGAACCATCATAACATTTTAATATCTCATTTATATCTTGTAGACAAGACATTACAATACGATTTGTAAAGGTTATATCCTGCTAATACTGGTGCATCCCAGAGTCAAACCATCAATACAGTTATACAAATGTCTCGTTAATGTCCCGTGGACAATACAATACAAACCTTACAGCACAGTACAGTACAATATATTACATAATATGCTGTAGGTTACATCCCTACTGATGACTCTTATGCATTTTATCAATGTTGAGAGAGAACGTAAAGTCGTCACTCAAGGCTTTGCCAAGAAGGTTTGTTTGTTTGTTTGCTTAACGCCCAGCTGACCACAAAGGGCCATATCAGGGCGGTGCTGCTTTGACATATAACGTGCGCCACACACAAGACAGAAGTCGCAGCACAGGCTTCATGTCTCACCCAGTCACATTATTCTGACACCGGACCAACCAGTCCTAGCACTAACCCCATAATATCAGACGCCAGGCGGAGCAGCCACTAGATTGCCAATTTTAAAGTCTTAGGTATGACCCGGCCGGGGTTCGAACCCACGACCTCCCGATCACGGGACGGACGCCTTACCACTAGGCCAACCGTGCCGGTGCCAAGAAGGTAAAAGGGTGAAGTGAAGAAAAAGACATATACAGGTAAAGCTCTGTTTTAAGACCCTCTTTCAGATCTTGTTTTCCAAGCTTTTCTCTTCTTAAAGTCTTTAAATTCACCGCAATTTTCAGACTCCCTCCTTTACAAAAGCTAATTTGCTAAAATGTTTTAAGCTCTAAAAAAAAAATAAAAAAGAAAACAAGTCGCGTAAGGTGAAATTAATACATTTAGTCAAGCTAGCTGTCGAACTCACGGAATGAAACTGAACGCACTGTATTTTTCCACCAAGACAATACAGCTTCGTCAATCGCCGCAAGAAGGAAATCACTCACCTCCCACGTGCAAAACGCAGTGAAATAGACAAGCAAGAATAGAGCGGTAGCGTATTGCGCTAAGGAGGAAAACGCGCTTTTCTGTATTCTTTTTAATTTTCTGAGCTTGTTTTAAATACAACATATCATATACATATGTTTTTGGAATCAGGAAATGATAAAGGATAAGATGAAATCGTTTTCGGATCGATTTCTTAAATTCTAATCGTGGTACTAATTAACCTATTTTCGTTAATTGTGATCACATCTTAAGAGTAAAGATGACCTATGTATATATTTTCTGATTCAGAATTGGATGAAGAATATGATGCAATCAATTTTGAATCTCTTTGCGAAAATTTGATTTTAATGACAACTTTAATGAGCAAACTCATTAACTAATTTTTAAGCCTCCAAACTGAAATGCAATACCAGAGTCCGGGCTTCGTCGAAGATTACTTGACCAAAATTTCAACCAATTTGGTTGAAAAATGAGGGCGTGACAGTGCCGCCTCAAGTTCCACTAAATGCCGGATATGACGTCATCGAAGACATTTATCCGAGAAAAGAAAAAATGGTCTGGGGATATCATACCCAGGAACTCTCATGTGAAGTTTCATGAAGATCTGTCCAGTAGTTTTCTCGGAACCAATCTACACACACACACACACACACACACACACACACACACACACACACACACACACGACTCTCGTCTCGATTCCCCGTCTCTATGTTAAAACATTTAGTCAAAACTTGACTACATGTAAAAGAGGTGCACTGTACTGGAAGAATCATCCAAACACGAACTCACTTCTGAACAGTTTTCAAAGTTAAACTTAAAACCAAGCAAGTTTTGTGGAAACTGTACTCACAATCCAAATGCCGTCAAATTTGATGGTTTGAAAATATGACTGCATTTGCTGGAACCAGTAGTCATCTGCCTTGGGGTGGAAGAAATCTGGGAATGCAGTCAACCCTGGCCACACCTGTCAATACAGGTAAAATACCGCAGTAAACGTAAACAGTTGTAAATGATTACACCTTCACAGCAACTTGAAATAAGCTACCAAAAGGGTTGGGTCCTTAACTCAGTTGGTAGCATGCACGCTAGCTTTGAAAACAGTTTTGTCACCATCAGCATAGGTTGCAGACAATTACAGGTGTCTGAACACCCATGTGTGCATTCATGTGCATGCAGTAAAGATCCTAAGCTCACGGCAAAGGTCTCAGTGTTTATAAAACACATCCATTCAGGGAAAAAACAACTGGTACTGCGACTCCATTGCTGTACACAGACGGAATCTTTTTGCTTCATTGTTGCCAGGTCTGCTCTAATTCTTTCACCTTAACATAAATTTGAGACAGAAAACACAGAAAGACCCACACCATCACCAACACACCCACAAGCTTCGTTATCATCAGCCATGCTGTACCTTTCCTATCAGGATCTGTCCTGTAGCGTTCTTGATGAAGATATCCATTTTGACACCATCGTCAAAGGGTGGGTAGGTACCTGGCTTCTGAATGCTGCTGATCCCAGGATCCTGAAACATCATGCATCTCTCGAGGAAATATAAATAGGCTGTTAATGTCGTGTCCACCCAATAGCAGGCCTCTTTCTTTTGCTTATCGCAACTGATCATTCACAGTGACACCAATGGAGTGTTTGTACTGAGTTATATACAGCTCAGCTTGCCTCAAACTCTTCCACATCAACAACAACAACAACAACAACAACAAAAACAGAAAGAGTTATTATTGAACATTATCTATTGAGATTTTGAGGAATGCTAGGATAACCTTTCTTTCAATAGATGGCCATTATTTCAAATATGCAATAGAGGTAGTTTGGCAATGACTCCTATTAACAGCTATCACGTTTTCAACGTAACAATACGGACAGATATTTTGACAAAAACAAATATAATACATCGAGTTGAAGACAAAAGGATCTTTCAATTAAATGTCAGCGCTACTGTAGAACAAACTCAGAAAATCCACATAACACATGACTTTTAAAAGCTTCCTGACTCAACCATTTATTTTTTTGGTCAATAATGCAAACAAGCAAACAAATAATTAACCAAACAAGGAGTACAAGATGTCAACAAACACAATTTTGACTGACAATGATCATGATGTAGCGCTGGTTGTGACTGTGTAGATCATCCACAATCTCAGGCAGACCGACGTATGTCTTGTTGGCGTCATAGGTCCAGTCCTTGTAGGCGTCCATGTAGTCAATATCGTTCCACTGGACATCCTGCACACCAACAACAATCACAAATAATACACATGATCGTAAAGAGTTGCAGCGTTATTTACAAGCCAAGTAAACCGCAGCAGCGCAAGGCTAAATGTAAACTCACATGCTTGACCTTGACCTTTACATGACCTTGACCTTAAGGGTCAAGGTCAAATAACTAAACCTAGCAATGACATCATACACTAAGAACTGCTTTACACATTTTTCCTACCAAAATACATGTGACCTTGACCCAAGGTCAAGGTCATGCAACACAAAGCTGTTAATTCAAGACATAGGAAGTACAATGGTGCTTATTGGCTCTTTCTACCATGAGATATGGTCACTTTTAGTGGTTCACTACCTTATTTTGGTCACATTTCATAAGGGTCAAAGTGACCTTGACCTTGATCATATGTGACCAAATGTGTCTCATGATGAAAGCATAACATGTGCCCCACATAATTTTTAAGTTTGAAACAGTTATCTTCCATAGTTCAGGGTCAAGGTCACTTCAAAATATGTATACAATCCAACTTTGAAGAGCTCCTGTGACCTTGACCTTGAAGCAAGGTAAACCAAACTGGTATCAAAAGATGGGGCTTACTTTGCCCTATATATCATATATAGGTGAGGTATTAAATCTCAAAAACTTCAGAGAAAATGCGAAAATGTGAAAAATGGTCATTTTTAAGACAACAATTACGGCCCCTGTGACCTTGAACTTGAAGTGAGGTCAAGTTGCCGCACATGTTTTTTGAGATCTTGTAACCATACACCATCAGGCCACATCAGGTGTTGATAGACTTAATAGTGTCCAAGAAAATCCAACGTTAAAGTTTTCCGGACGGACGGACGCCGGGACGGACGGACGACTCGGGTGAGTACATAGACTCACTTTTGCTTCGCATGTGAGTCAAAAAGCAGCTAGGAATGAGACTCAGCTACGAATGAAAAAAACATGCTACATTCAAGGTTAGAATAAAAAGCAAACACGAAAGGTTATTTTATGGAACATTTAATTGTTGACAAAATGAAGCATTGACAAGTATGTCAACCTAATGATTTTTGTAGTGGGCGGACATACAAATGATTAAGCAACAAAAAAGATAAGCACTTGGCTAAGTTTGCGTTGATATTGATCTCAAGCAGGCGAGTCAAAAGGCTTGAAATACATGCTGAAACAGCAGTTACAATGATATAGAAGTTATTCTTATTCAAAAGTCTTTCTTCCATGTTCTTTAAAAATTGCTGTAGGCAGGTGGAATGAATTTCTAATGACTATTAAAAAAAACACTGACACATCACACCTTTTCAGTTTTGAAAACTAGGAATTGTTTTATATACTTACATAAGGAATGTTGGCAGCTCTGTTCCTCTGGATGACCTCGTTCAAGACCTTAGCACTGCCGTAGCCGTACTTGCACAGATGGAATCCCAGCGACCAGAACGGCGGCATGAAGGGGCGGCCAATGAGAGAGACGTACTGCTCTACAACCTGCAGAGGGGTGGGACCGGTGAAGACGAAAAAATCCAGAATCCCGCCCAGCGTGCGATAGGTGACAGCACCTTGACCTCCTGCATAAGGCTGAAGAGCCACCTCTGGAAAACAAAAATTCTGTTGTGTGAAAATCAAAACCATTTCCTGCCGAAAAAATTATAAAAACAGAAATAATTATTGTTTAAATTCACACAAAATACGGGCATGGCAGTTTCTTTTAGTTAATAATATCTAATCATGACAGTGGCTATGAGAGGATAGGCACTGGACTTCTGTGACAAGATGAAGGAAATGCTTGTAACAATCATTTTCAGAAATGTTGTAAACTGATGAATCGGATAAACAGAACTGACATTCAGCGCGTTCCTTTCACAGCATTCAACACAAATGGCAACAAGATCATCCACTACAGCTCGTCTTTGTATCATGTCAGCTGATAAACATGAAAAATTACAAGCGTTTATATGTCGCAGTTTTATCTGAACTCGTGCAAGCAAAATATTTTCCATACCCATGGCATTGCTGTTTAGCAGGAGTACACCATGTGCTTTGCCGTCTGCTTCCAGGTTCAAGTAAAATGGATGAGAGCCATAGAGATTACCACCACCCTGCAACATGTCCTTGCATATGAAAAGCTTCGCAAATTCATGTTATCATTTTACTATTCTTCTTGGAGAGCATGTAAAAACCCGGTACAATAAGCATTTATTCTACAAGCTGCCGAGTTCAGTCTTGTTTTATGTCATGAGAATTATCATTAATAAGAAATAAAGCAAGCAGAGCTTAAGAAAGAAAACTGTCATTGTGATTTACTGCATAACTGCACAGCCCAAATGTAATATCTCCCCCCCCCCCCCCCCCCAAAAAAAAAAAAAAAAAAAAAAAAACCATGTATAAAATAACATTCAATTGCACAGTGTTTAAATAAAAATAACTGTTCTCACATCCTTGCCTGAAAGTGTACAAATACTCATGGGCCAACCAAGAGATCAACGGGAGACAAAGAGGGTCTGACAGACAGATATGCCTGCCACCAGTCACATGCACACTACACAAGTATTTCTTAGTCACAATAGTCTGTTATAAACTTAGCATACGTAAACGGTTACAATGGTAACACCAATAAATTATGACTGTAATACCCCCCCCCCCCCCCCCAAAAAAAGTAACAAGTCGCGTAAGGCGAAAATACAATATTTAGTCAAGTAGCTGTCGAACTCACAGAATGAAACTGAACGCAATGCAACGCAGCAAGACCGTAGCATCGTCAGTCAGGCAAAGGCAGTGAAATTGACAAGAAGAGCGGGGTAGTACTTGCGCTGAGAAGGATAGCACGCTTTTCTGTACCTCTCTTCGTTTTAACTTTCTGAGCGTGTTTTTAATCCAAACATATCATATGTATATGTTTTTGGAATCAGGAACCGACAAGGAATAAGATGAAAGTGTTTTTAAATTGATTTCGGAAAAAAAATTTTGATAATAATTTTTATATATTTAATTTTCAGAGCTTGTTTTTAATCCGAATATAACATATTTATATGTTTTTGGAATCAGCAAATGATGGAGAATAAGATAAACGTAAATTTGGATCGTTTTATAAATTTTTTTTTTTTTTTACAATTTTCAGATTTTTAATGACCAAAGTCATTAATTAATTTTTAAGCCACCAAGCTGAAATGCAATACCGAAGTCCGGGCTTCGTCGAAGATTACTTGACCAAAATTTCAACCAATTTGGTTGAAAAATGAGGGCGTGACAGTGCCGTCTCAACTTTCACGAAAAACCGGATATGACGTCATCAAAGACATTTATCAAAAAAATGAAAAAAACGTTCGGGGATTTCATACCCAGGAACTCTCATGTCAAATTTCATAAAGATCGGTCCAGTAGTTTAGTCTGAATCGCTCTACACACACACACACACACACACAGACACACAGACACACACACACACACACGCACATACACCACGACCCTCGTTTCGATTCCCCCTCGATGTTAAAATATTTAGTCAAAACTTGACTAAATATAAAAAAGACCTTACCGTAAAGTTCTTACTTTCTGAAGCTTCTGCTACACCCAACACAGGCGAAAGAGTTAATTAAAAACTCAAAAAACGATGAGGATAAAGGGGTCTTATTTGGTACAGAGTGGGTCTTTTCAGTCTGGCAATCATTTTCATAGTACATGTACAATGACAAATGTTACAGAGGATTCTTGGCACAGTTTGGGTCCATTCTTACATCATGTGATGTAATCTTGCTCTGGAGTTGTTGTTTTCCCAGTTCATCAAAATCCAATAATTATGAGAATGTGCTAATTTAATTAGCTGAAGGCCTAATCTTGTTTCACCTTCATTATGGAATCTTATCAGCCAGTTTATAATTCCCACCCAGTGCAGCAAACCACTGTCACTGAATATCAGAGGTCAATATCCTACATTAAAAAATAGATCCCGAACATTTTTCTTGTTATTACAAAAAAGATACCCATGAAACCCCCTTTTAAGACCTCCAAGAATCTGGAAAAATCTGGTCTTCAAAAGGAGGGAGTCTTAAAATGGGGGTAAATTTACAGAGGCTATGAACATTAAGTCTGAGAAAACAGGGTCTTAAAAGGGGGGTTCCACTGTACCCACAAAACACCCTTCTATGCAAAAGTCCAACAATGAATACATCAACCAAGAACCCTTCAATGTAAGTGAGTGCACATACGTCTGGGGCTTCATCTCTTGTCCACAGAACCAGTTTGTTCCAGTTAATGTCCAGTCGCAGAGAGGCCTGGTGCTCTCCCAGACCGTAGACGTTGGGCGTTGAGAAGCGGGTTCCAATCTGGATAAACTGGTCAGAGAACACAAGCGGAGCCATGTTGCGAGAGTCAAACCTGAGAATGGAGAGAGAGAGATAGAAACTTGAGAAAAAAAGTAAGGTGCCAAACCTAAAGTGCACACAATAGCATAATGCAATAGAAGTGTATTTGCACAGCCTTTTTAAAAATTTATTTTTGCAAGCATCACTTCCATCATGTATTGACAATTGCGTTTTATTCTCGGGAGGGTATATATATAGGTATATGTCTATTATTCTCATTGGAGAGTGTAGCCAGTTAGCACAGCGTATTCTAGAGTGTTCTGCGAGACCCAGAAAAACACGGGTTTCTCGGGTCAGCTCACATGGTGGTAAAGTTGACTGCCACGACTATTAGATGACTAGCGAGTAGTTGAGAGTTGTTTCTCCAAGATAAACCGATGTAGACTGATGAACTTTCTACAAGGCTCCTGCCTTGTGTCTAACTGAAATTCCACGGTGAAATTTTCCCTTTTCTTTTCCTTTCTTTCTTTATTTATTTTCAACCGTTCAAGGTTATATCGCGACGGGGAAAGGGGGGGGGGGGGAGGGGGGATGGGATAGAGCCACTTGTTAATTGTTTCTTGTTCACAAAAGCACTAATCAAAAAATTGCTCCAGGGGCTTGCAACGTAGTACAATATGACCTTACTGGGAGAATGCAAGTTTCCAGTACAAAGGACTTAACATTTCTTACATACTGCTTGACTAAAATCTTTACAAACATTGACTATATTCTAAACAAGAAACACTTAACAAGGGTAAAAGGAGAAACAGAATCCGTTAGTCGCCTCTTACGACATGCTGGGGAGCATCGGGTAAATTCTTCACCCTAACCCGCGGGGGGGGGGGGGGGGGGGGGGGGGGGGGGGAATTTTCCCTATCAGCAGCACGTTTCCAAAGGAAGAACAGTGAAGCAACCTGCTGTGTTTTGGAGTGACACGTCAGGCAGACTTCGTGTTCGTATTCACAAACTATTGAGGTTGGTCGAAGGGCTATATTTTTGTTCTTTCTATCTCTTGCCCTTGTTCGTCTTGGTGGAAAATGGAGGGAATAAGAATTTGAGAATTTGCTCTGTCTCTCTTGGTCATGATTTTAAACAAAATAAATCTTTCAGCATCAAATGAATGTAAACAAAGGCACACAGGGTGGCTCCAATACTGGACCTCTTGATACCATTCCAAAGGGACTGCTGCAGAGTGACCACGTTAATTCACCACTCAGTATAAAATACCCTTATTGTTATTGTTATTATAGTCAAACCAAAGTTTTTAAGAACCGCTCAAGGGACCAATCAAAAGTGGTCATTATAGACGGGAGGTTGCTTTTAAAAGATGATATCAAAAGAAACAAGTCGCGTAAGGCAAAAATATAACATTTAGTCAAGCTCAGTCGAACTCACAGAATGAAACTGAACGCATTGCATTTTTTCCGCAAGACCGTACACTTGTAGCATCGTCTGTCCACCGCTCGTGGCAAAGGCAGTGAAATTAACAATCCAGAAAGGCGCGGTAGCGGTTGCACTGAGGAGGATAGCACGCTTTTCTATATCTCTATTCTTTTTAACTCTCTGAACGTGTGTTAAATCCAAACATATCATATCTATATGTTTTTGGAATCAGGAACGCGGACAAGGAATAAGATGAAATTGTTTTTAAATCGATTTCGGAAATTTAATTTTAATCATAATTTGTATATTTTTAATTTTCAGAGCTTGTTTTTAATCAGAATATAACATATTTATATGATTTTGGAATCAGAAAATGATGAATAATACGATAAACGTAATTTTGGATCGTTTTATAAAAAAAATAATTTTAATTACAATTTTCAGATTTTTAATGACCAAAGTCATTAATCAATTTTTAAGCCTCCAAGCTGAAATGCAATACCAAAGTCGGGCCTTCGTCAAAGATTGCTTTGCCAAAATTTCAATCAATTTGATTGAAAAATGAGGCACTGTATTCTATTATACTGGGATTCCTGTAAGCTCAGCCACTCTCTGCGAGCGCCCACGTTTCCTGCTCCCGGCTAATTATAGTTGACCTCTATTCTCCCGCGCTGAGTGAGGTCAGGTCTGCTGAAACGTGTCTGTGAAAATGCCGGTCTGTGAAAAATACGTGTTTCTTGATGTGAAAAAGGGATCGTTTCAGTGACTTGCGCTTTGGATTATGTTCATCTTGTATATTTTGTTACTTGAATATACAGGCATTGTGTTGGTGCAAACTAGAGTTTTGCAATTTCGGATCCACTCGTTTTGTTTGATTTTGTGGTAATATTAATATCACTGGCACTCATGCCTTGTTCTTTGTTCCTGTTAAAAGAAACAGAATTTGCGCGTTGTATATCAGTTTATAATCAAAAATTTTAGTAGTAAATTTTCATTTGATTAATATACTTACCCAACTCACATATAGCAATTAACCCTAGTTCAGTGCTGGTTACGCTGTACGCGTCCCCTTGGTAACCAAGGGAGACCACTCTAAAAAAGAGAGTGACCTATCCCATAATGCCAGACTAACCACTAGCCTGACTTCCGTATGCGCGCGCATACACCGCCATCTTATCATTCCAAAACGAAGCCCAACTCACTTCTTTTTTAGACCCCCATACCACCACAGCGGGGAGGCGGGAGGGAATAAACGATGTGAGTTGGGTAAGTATATTAATCAAATGAAAATTTACTACTAAAATTTTTGATTAAATTACATATCTTACCCAACTCACATATAGCAGATTGCTATCATAGGAGGAGGGTACTCACCAAATCAATCCACAAGAAACTGCCCTGCAGCCACCAAAGAGGGCAAAGCAGAGTGGGAATCTAGTGGAATTATGATATTAGGACCTGTCCCGCGGCTACCATAACAGATAGCGCGGAACTGCCGTCCTGTCTCAAGACACCTCTGAGGAAGAAGTTTCTAAAAAACCACCTCAGACCGCCAGTAAGCCTACTCCAGTCTTCAGCCTAAAGGACCCGACCGGAGGACTGTCAAAGAGGAGGCCCATGCCCTTGCCTCATACGTCCCAGCTACAGAGAGAGGCAAAACTGCCCTAACAACCCCAGACTATGTTTATCAGCAGGTAAAAAACCTGTCTGATCAAACTGGAGAATCTCTTGGATCAAATTAAATTCCACAATATCCTTACACCTTGCTGTGTTAAGTGATATCCTAAAAGATTCTGGCCACCTGAACCAAGCCAACATCTTGCAAGTATCTAGCCTACAGCTACAATGGCTGGCAGACCGAAAGATCTGAACTGCCGGGCACCAGATACGTCCCGTAGGTAAACATCTTAAAAGGCATTTCCTGATGTCTAGTAGACGTGTACTATAATAGCGGGTACCTAAAATATCCCGCCATTAGAACCTCATGACTAAGTTCTCGCACGTTCAATGAGCTGCGTTAATGACTTATGTAAGTCTCTCAGACTTGAGAACAGGTAAAGAAGAGACCCACACTCTGACTTCTTGAGTCCGTGCTGCCTGAAGAAGGAGGACTGATTGCCCCCCCCCCCCCCCCCTTTCTTGCCACCACTGTAGGCATGCCTAAACAACGTGGCAGGCCATCTAGCTAAGGCTGACTTCACTAAGTCAATGCCTCCACGAGAATTGATGGAAATAAATAAAAACCCTTGTTCTGATGATCTAAACGAATCAGAGCGAGTAAGAAAAATATTCAACTTGAAAAGTTCAAAAGGCTAATAGGGCTCTAGCAGAGCCGAAATAAAGCAAAAAGGATTGAATTGTATTATCAGAGCTGGTTCCTCAGGTTACTGAAAACTCGTCCGAAATACGAATAAAACCTAAGCACTATAGATCAGTTTTTCTCCAAAGAAATGTCTATAGCAAAACCCGATAGAAAAACGAACTTACTCCCACTTCCCTCGGAAGCTATCAGAGTAAGTATGACCGCTTCCCGTGTTAGATTAGTAAGGCTAATTTTGCCAGGGATTCAACAAACCGATCTCAAAAGCTCCAAAACTAGGAGCCAATCTCAAGTCGGAACTGGAGATCTGCTTTCGGCCAACCAAAAGGGAGGCTCCCCTAGTGAAGCTGGCTACAAAGAGCCCACGAGAAAAAATTTTCCCAGCCTAGCCGGTTCAGTGCAACTGATATCGCGTAACGTCTCAAAACAGAGACATGGGAGAAAATTCGGAAAGCCAAAATAGGCGGTTCGCCACCTGCAATGAACGGAGAGAAGTGGAGTTCTTTCCGTTAATATTACGTCCTTTGTTCCAAGCCAGTCAATGTGATATGAAAACTAAGACGCTGACCCCTATGGGATCTCTAGACCAAAACCGGAGTTGAGGCAGAAGCCCCTGAGCGTCTCCATGACTCCCGAACAGAAGACACCCGTGTGGCTCAAGTGTAAACAACAGCGCCCTCTCAACAGCCCTAAAGGCCTTAAGGGCTGGCAACCAATGAGAATGGGCCCATAGTGTGCGACCCACAAGCCGCACACAGTAAAATCAAGAGTATTATCCGGGAACGGGGAGACGAACATTTAACAGAAGGTGACAGTACCGAGAGGCAAAAAACTCCTATCAGCGGCACCTCCAACACCACCAGAAGGAGTAGAAGCGCATAGAGAGATAGCGTCCAAACCGTGTGGACCTACTCGGCCAACTGACTTAGAGAGTCTGCCAAGTCATATCTAGCCTCTCCGGAAGGTACTTCACTGCTAATAAGAACTCGTGGTGTTAACACCACAACAAAATCTCGCATGCTCGATGTGGCCACAATAAGGAGCGAGATGCCCCCCTTTTGCTTATTGAGAAACCAGACCACTGAGGTGTTGTCTGACTGAAACAACACATGTTCTCCCCTGACATTTGTGTCTCCAAAAGTGGAAGTAAACATCAGCACGATCTTCGTAAAAGACCCAAGGAAGGACCCCAATAAAGTGATAGTCCTAATCCCCCTCCGGCCGCTGTGTAAAACACGAAGGCAGAAAGAAGGGTGAATCCAAGCACTCAGACTCCAGTTGACATAACTGTCAATAGTATGAATGAAAACGTGCTTTTGTTTGCCCACTGAACCTGACCGCTAAGAAGCCCCGAGGGGATAAAATGGTGGGTATTTGGCAACGCGACAAGCCGGGAAGAAGCTAACAGCAGAAGCTGAGAACAGCCAGCTTAGCGCTTTTCCTTGATAAGACAGACCGAGGGCTTTTCTTTGCTGTGAGCTTCCCTTTGATAGGGAAGAGTCCACTTGCAAAGAAGAGGAAACGAAAGAGAATCCTCGCGCAAGGGAGAGATTAACGACTCCCAACAGAACAATACTGTCGGCCGAGGCCTTCTCCCAGGCGAACAGCAAAGCTAAATCCTTTATAAATGTGTCCCGACAGAACACAAAGGAATCCCGAGAGTACGTAACCGCACAAGGGAAAGAACGAATCGAAGTCTTGATCAAAGACGACAATCGAAAGAAGTGCGGCCACAATCTTCTACAGCCCGGGGAAAATTGTTCTTACAAACAGACAGTTTCCCCTTGCTATACACATCCCAAAAAGGACGCCCGTCAACCCCAGGATACCCGGGGGTAGTTCCGTAGGCAGAACAAAAGAAAACCTTAAGTTCTTAGGCTTGGCGCTAACCGAGCCTACGAATCGCGCCCAGCGAGTGACGCGCTACTTGAGCGGATGACGCAAGCTAAAGCAACACCGCAACAGGTGCTCAGCCAAGCGCTGCTCCGAAGGAAGAAGAGAGGAAGGAGACTCGTATGAGAAACCTTCCGCAATTCCACCCGCCGCCGATGAAGGACCTAAGAACTAGACGTTCAAAGACTTCCCTTCGAAGGCTCAAATCAGCTAAAGGAGCCGCAAACCGCAGCAATCAAAGCCTCCCCAAAAGATGCCAGCAAAGGCAGAGGTGGGGCCAAAACATCGTTAAAGTACGCAGATTGTTCCTGAGGAGGAGCAAACACGCCAACAAAGATGGAGAAACAAAGGCATATATGACGATGCTACCGCTAACCCTTTCGGGAAAGTAGCGTGTAGCAACCCCTGCTGCCAGAGCCAAAAAGACGGCAGCTTAGCCAAAAGGCAAAAAGAGGTATCACCCTCTGCCACAGAAGCCTCATCTTCTATACCCTCATCATCCTGTTCAGCAGTATCCCAACAAACTTCGAAAGGATGAGAACCGGCAACCAATCCCGACAGGGCAACACATGCCAAGAAGAGGGAAAGGCAGGGAAAAACCCCTGAAGCCGGAACTTCGTGAACAGATTCTCCCTCCACTTGTCTCATCCCAGCTGAAAGACTGGAAGAGGAAATGAACGCAGCCTGTGTAACGGCAGAGGAACCGCAGTAACGGAACCTAAAGCCGAAGGCTGACAAGAGCTGCCTACCAAACACCACAGTGTTAACGGCCGAAGCCACAGCCGCAAAAGCGGAAGCGGAACCGGCCGTGGATTGCCGCCGTTTCAGTTGCAAGCACCACTGCGCTTGAACTTAGACGGCAACAGGAACCCGACGCCATCCGTCAAAGCGGAAGCACCATCGTCCAGACAGCCTTCATGCACCTCAGCGCAATCCGGAAGTTGACCCCCTGCTTGACTGCCATAGTCAAACAGAGAGCCATCTTAACTGTCTTCTTCCTGCCCCCAGGGCGGAAGCGGAAGCCGCACAGACTGACCAAACGTCAAATGACGCACAGAAAGCAACAACCTTCCGTACGCTCTACAGTGTCCCTACCCCCCCCCTGACCGGCCGCTTAGCGGCGATGGCCAGGCAGGGTATCAGAACTTTCACCCGTGAGCGCGATGCCCATGGCTACTTTTGACTGTAGACGCGCTACACTTTCCCCGGAGAACCCGGGTACTCGTGTAGCAGACATACCTTGTGACAGCGAACCACCAGGAGACGGCACACCCCACGAAAGTGGGCAAAACTCGTCCCCATCCTGAACAGCGTGAACATCCGCTCTAGTCACCGTAGCGGAAGGGCCCGCCACAAACTTGGCCAAAGATGACGGTCCTGTCACCCCGGGAGGGAGTGCACGGAGTTCAGCTCGCGTAGACGAAAATTCTTCCGCCAGTGAAGATACCTGTGAACTAAGTGCAAGCAAAAGCGAAGCCACGTCCGCGGCCGCCAGACCAGAAAACAGCAGGAGCAGAAACCGCTTTAGCCGGCTTAGCAACATGAGCGGCCATAACCAAAGGCTACGCCGGCAAAATGGCCGCCGACAAAATGGCGGCATAAGGCATGTCTAGCAAAACATCAATACATTAGCCTGAGTCAAGTTCCAACACCGCCGCGACGGTTTGTTTAGATTATCTAGGCGTCTTTTCGGAGGAGAGGACTCAGCAGCACCTGCTTAGAACTCTGCCCCTTCTTAACGTTATCAGCCAAAGCAAGACAGACTTTGTCAAAAAATTTCAGAAATAATTTTTGGAAAATTTCACAAGTCCAAAATGGCCAAACAACGCCTTTACACAAGTACAAGACAAAAAACGATCTCACCTCAATACAGTAGCAAGGTAAGACGACGAAAGAATACCAAGGAGAAGAAACCCGGTCCCACAGACCAAGCAACATCGGCTGAACAACAGCCAGAGCGTACGTAAATGCGACCAGCCAGTCTGACGCTGAGTTTTGGAATGATAAGATGGCGGTGTATGCGCGCGCATACGGAAGTCAGGCTAGTGGTTAGTCTGGCATTATGGGATAGGTCACTCTCTTTTTTAGAGTGGTCTCCCTTGGTTACCAAGGGGACGCGTACAGCGTAACCAGCACTGAACTAGGGTTAATTGCTATATGTGAGTTGGGTAAGATATGTAATTTAATCACACTGAATACTGATAACAGCCACCGACTGTGTTTTTATTTTGCCGTCAGTAAGTACTTAGTCTTAACTGTGTGATAGACTGAAAACAAGTTTGCAACAGGTGTTTGTGTATGATTTCTGGAGCAGTTTTCGCAGGTTCTCGGAACAGGCACTCGCTACAGTACGCTATTATATGCAGCTCTGTTGACCGTCGTGCATTTCATCTTGTTTGTTTTGTTTTGTGTTTTCCCCCTTCTGTTTTGTTCTAAAGCATGTGACGTGTTTATTCTTAAATTAATGTTGTGACTGTAATTGTGCTTATGTTCTTGCCTGTCTGTATGTGTGAACATGGATTTGCTTGTTTATTTGTGTTTTTGTTTGTTTTTCTTCCAAAAATGTACAGAGTGTTTTTGTTTGTTTGTTTTTCTTCTAAAAATGTACATTGTGTGTGTGTGTGTGTGTGTGTGTGTGTGTGTGTGTGTGTGTGTGTGTGTGTGTGTGTGTGTGTGTGTGTGTGTGTGTGAGTGAATGTGATCCCGCCGGAAAGAGTGTGTTTCAACTCACAATTGAACTGTTTATTTTGAAATTACGCTCACTCTATTCCATTAAAGTGCACGTCATCTTCGTTTTCCTAAAGAATCTCAGAAAAATAACAACCCCAACTGTTGTGCTGTGTTGTTTTGTTTCGTTTTGTCTTTCTTTCTTTATTTGGTGTTTAACGTCGTTTTCAACCATTCAAGGTTATATCGCGACGGGGAAAGGGGGGAGATGGGATAGGGGGGAGATGGGATAGAGCCACTTGTTAATTGTTTCTTGTTCACAAAAGCACTAATCAAAAAATTGCTCCAGGGGCTTGCAACGTAGTACAATATATGACCTTACTGGGAGAATGCAAGTTTTTAGTACAAAGGACTTAACATTTCTTACATACTGCTTCACTAAAATCTTTACAAACATTGACTATATTCTATACAAGAAACACTTAACAAGGGTAAAAGGAGAAACAGAACCGTTAGTCGCCTCTTACGACATGCTGGGTAGCATCGGGTAAATTCTTTCTCGTCCCAACCAATATGGGACTCCCCCTAACCCGCGGGGGGTTCCGTTTTGTCTGTTCTGTTTTGTTTGCGATAATGAAACAAACGTTAAATTGTCGTCGGATCGACGAGTTTTGTTTCCTGTGGTATACAAGTTTGTGAGAACAGTAGAGAAAACAGAGTCTGTGTTGAAAAACTTCCAAATCAACTTGTGTGCTGCTATGGGATTACTGATGTATGGCGCTGCAATGATACCAGTCAAAAGTCGTGTATAGGAGTGCCCGTCAGGTAGGCTTTTTGTTTTATTCACATGCAGCTAACAATTTGCATGAACGTGTATTGAAAGACCGTTTTTTCTTTATTTTATATTACAGACATTACATGCACTATTTTGAATTATATAAACGCAAAACAAATTTCACATGCGCACCATACGCATGCCTAAAATATGTATGTAAATACGACTGTATTATATACTCTGTTGTTTGTATATATTTTGTAAAGTGTTGTACATGTATATATCAGTGTACTTAGGGATTACCTTGGTCTTTTTTTCATTATTTTGTGTTCTTTTATTGTGGCACACTGATTCAGATGTTTTGTTTATTGTACGTGTTGTCTTCTGTCCTCTTATAGATTGTGCCGTGCTTTGAGATGTTGGGTTTTCTGTTGATTTAACTGAAGCATCGATGTGTTTTTCAGATCTGTAAAGTATGGTATAATTATGTACTTGAATATAACTGACAAGTAGTATCCTCTGTGTTGTCTTCTGCTAAATATTATGGCACTTCGCGGGAGTTCCGGATGTTAAAGCGCAAGCAGGTGTTTATTATCAGCAGCTCACAGACTGATTGCCAGTACACATGCAGTTACACAGCAAGCGAGCCAGCCTTCGGCATCAGCTTATCGCTGTGTTTGCCAGCCGCCCGCGGCAAATTCAGCATTTCTCAGTTCAAGCGCCAGTGGCAGTGTGTGGGAAAGACAGGGAAAGGGGAAGGGAGAGAGAAATAGGCGGGATGGAGGTTGCTTTGGCGAGCTATTTTTAACTCCAGCTGAGCGTGCATGGAATGGAATAGTGTGGAGGGTGCGACAGTTCCGCCTCAACTTGTACAAAATACCGGATATGACGTCATCAAAGACATTTATCCAAAAAATGAAAAAAACGTCTGGGGATATCATACCCAGGAACTCTCATGAAAAATTTCATAAAGATCGGTCCAGTAGTTTACTCTGAATCGCTCTACACACACACACACACCATGACCCTTGTCTCGATTCCCCCCTCTATGTTAAAACATTTAGTCAAAACTTGACTAAATGTAAAAACTCTGCGATCTTTTGAGGTGGTCGTTAACGACAGGTAGTCAGTCGCCAGGGTACGTTCAACTGTATTATTATCATAAAAGGAATCAAACCCATCACGCACAGTGTGGCCCCAGTGCTTGACCGCCTAATAAGGATGCCGAAAGGACTCTGCTGCAGAGTGACCACGTAGTCACCACTGCCCGTGTGATTGGGCGGACCCTTGGTCAGGTTCAGCGGCACTTCATAGCGCTTGTTGTTGGGATCATATATCTGAAATGAAAAGGAAACAAACCATTCCATCATCAGCACAGTGAAACCTAAGAAAAGAGCCCTGTATAAAAGACGAGGTACATTTACAGACCGTATGTCGTTATGAAGAGAACATTTTGGAAAACAGTTAAGGTCTTCAAACAGATCGAGGAGATCTTAAAATGGATTGTCTTTAACCAGACAGAGGGTTTACTGTATTATCATTTGGTGTGCCATGTTGATATGAGCTGTAGTACTGTACAAATGGAAAAATGCTGTGTCTGTTGGTACAGTATGTGACATATACTGATATAGTAGTACATTGACAATTCTTTTTAGCATAGATATGTGCAATTGTCTTCTAGAAACTTTGTTTAAAATACCTTGCTCTTTTTAATTCTGTCAATATATTCAATGGTAAGCGACAGTCTACAAAACTACTATTATGCACCATCTATGCACTGTTAAACCGTGTTACACCTTTCAATGTTATCACTGACCCAGATCATGCAACTTTTAATAGTTCAACAAAAATTCCTATGTAGAGAATGTACACATGTATTGGGACAGAAGTCATTATGTATACATGTGTAGCCAAGCGCTACAATTGCTACCCTGCTTAACACTCTAGAGTTTGAAGGAAAATGATGTAATTACTCCCTCGCCTCACGGCTGAACATTTAGGGGCATGTGACGCGGGGGACAACTCTGGCTTAAAATTAAATCTGACGATGGGAAAATTTGAAGCAAAATGAGCTTAGCATTTAGTTACAAAGGGAGCTACGTAAATGTAATTCTTTAGCAAACAGGACGTGTGCGAATCTCATTCTGGCACAGCTAGTCTCTAATAATGCATTTGTCCAAACATCTGCCAATAGATCTGCTAAGTGCTATCCCTGGTCTAAGTTTCCCTTAATTTGGTCCTAATTATATGTTTCTCAAGCTATAATGCAGTACATGTACCAAATTCAGGTCAAGCATGCACCATTAGACACACCAGATCTATACAGGTCAAGGATTGGATCACACTACATAATGATAAGATCTTCCAGTGCAGACGCATCACTTTTTTTTATCACTACTATCTGATCTTGGCACACCACATACGGTCTCTGTCACATCTGCTGGAAGATGTAGATCTGTGACAATCACAAATCAATGCTACTGCATGACTGTGCAAATTACATTAAATTATTTGTTTGTAAGGAAATCTAGCTTCTTTGTCAACTTATCTTTGAATCGTTTGAGTAAAATAATATTGATCATCAGCAAGAAAGTTCTGTTACCACTTTAAAAAAAAAAAATTACAAACAGATGACAACATTTTAACAGCACTTTTCAGGATTCTTAAAGTTAAAACACACCAAGTTAAAATGACAGATTCCCAATGGTGGAACTCATCATCTCATTTAATATGCATGTTCTCTAGAAAGGGGAGTGAATGTACACATTTAACTATTAATGATATCCGTATTCATGACTCTCAAACGAACACCCCCCTCCCCCCCCCCCCCCCCCCATGCCCATCTTCTTCCAGTTCCACTGCAGTCACAGACTCACAGTTGATTATTCTGCCATAGCATTCAGCACTAGCAGAGGGGTTTGAAACATGCAAACTCTTGGTTTATTGCTGTGAGATCTACCCTTGCTAGCTACACTGACAGGTGTCTTAGTACTCTTACCCTGAAGCGCACGATGTTGTCTGACTGGAACACAACGTCAAACTGCAGCTCCACCACATCATTGGGATACGGGGATGTTGTTTTCCTCGTTAGAGTTGCAGTCATTCCTGTTGCCGTGGGTTTGGATGCTGTGGCAGAATAGCTGACATAGTCTGCAGGGTAGAAGCAGAATGGAACGCCTTTTTGAATGTTCGGATCCCAGCAGCATCCTCGAGAGGCACATTCAAATTCCGTCGCCAACCAGAACTTGGGCCAGCAGTCAAATCGATCATCTGATGTTATTCCGCATGTTGCATTTGACGGTCCCCTTACTATCTGAGACGCTGGGCTGGATTCTTGTGGTTCTCTCTGTTCCATAACTTGGACGGGAGATTCCTGTTCAGAGCTGATTTCTCGTTGTGGTTGCTGGGCTGTGATGTCCACTTTAATCTCCACCTGTTCAACAATCGTGTGGACAGACTGGGAAGGACTAGGTTTAGCCTGTCCATCATTTATCAGCGGTTTAGGGTGTCCAGCGAAGAGGAAGAGAATAACAACAAGGCTGACAAAGAGACCTGAGACCATACCAAGCGTGAAGTTATAGCGTTCTTTCCGTCTTTGTTTTGCCATGATGATTTTAGGTGACATCACAGAGTCATGGTGAGAACAAGTGTCACTGTCAGACAGAAGATTCTTTTTGTCTGACTTCATCTTCGCTGCCTCAGGTGCAAAACCGTTCTGTCAGCGAACGCGTCCCTGCGCGAAAGAAGCACTATTAATACTAGCACAATGTCTGGGTCGGCTTCGATCACACTAGAGTGAAACCCCGATGAAAAGAAGACGCTATTTTGGTAACTGTGTCATGTGATCGTAAGTGCGTTATCACGTGAGTCGGGTCTGACTAATTACTGTGCAACCACTCGCGACCAAGCACAACGCCGCGCGACCTCAAACGGAAGCATTTACAGTAATATTTTTGTTGTTCTAGTATCTCCATAGTCATTTCTCACGTTGTATCATGTTTTCAAGCCATAGAAATGAAAAATAAGGGAGTTGTGATGCATTTTCGAAGAGCGAGTGAGTCGGAAAGCGAAAGCACCGGATTTCTGTTCTCGAACTTTTGGACTTTGAAGCAGCGGCTATCGTTGACTGTTGTGTGCATGCCTCTTGAGTATTCTGAGTCTCATTATCCCTCGATCGTAGGTGGTGGGGCGGATCCTGCGTCTGGATTGGTCGGCGGCTGTTAGAAGTCTTGCTGCAGGTAGTGCTGGAATCGTGTCATTAGCTATCTTGAATAACAACATCACAATCTTACACGAAACACACCGACACGACTGAACACGCGCTTAATAAAGGCTTTCAATATGAGCCGCGCATCAAACAACAACTAGAGAACATCACTGATACAAAACATCCTATAACTACATCCTACGTGCTTCCCCTGGCCGGTTCGGCCATACTGAAAAGTTACCGTGCGCAACTCAGTGACCACCCGGGCGTGCAGGCGAGGACGGTAGGGGAGACCGGGGCTAGTCCGCCCCCGGGGCACATCCGTCTTTGTCTGTTTATTCTTACGTTTGCCACCTTTTAGTCATTCACACCATGTGAGAGTGGTGTCCCTTCTTCCCGCCATATCCTTCAGAAGTTTAAAGGTTGCGGGCCCATATATCGTGAGTACAGATCACAAAAAGTGTTTTTCTTCATTTTTTGTAACATGAATGCATTGGAGTTGACTTAGGTTTTGATGCATTACCTCTGAGAACAAATACTTAGTCTTGGTGTCGAGTGAAAGTGCGTTAACTGAATTAAGGTCGAGTTCTGACGAAAGTTTTGCTTCTTCCTTCCCATTTTGTGCTCGCTATCTGGCACTAGAATTGCCTGCCCGTGCGGGGGCAAGTCCGCCTATTTGTCATGGGGCATGTCCGCCGTGAGCAGTATGTACAACACATGTTCATGCGAACATAAAAACTGTCTGCACATTGATATCAGCTACACATTTGTCTTGATGTAAAATACAAAATCAATCTTCTAGTTCATCAAACTCGCCAGTTATGCTACCAAAAGCATAAAAGTAGGCGGACTAGCCCCGGTCTCCCCTAACGTAATTTTTTGTTACATTCTTTCGTATTTTGTCATTGGCATTTTTGAACCTGAATATTAAAGGGAATTAAAAAAGCTTTCCCACTAAAGCTTGCCCACTACTAGTCTTGTACATACTATGGGATGAGAGCGGCGGACTTGCCCCACCCTGTAGGCGGACTTACCCCGACTTGGGGCAAGTTCGCCTACGTTAGGGTAGGTCTACTTAAAGCAGTATGTACAACAAATGTTCATGCGCACATAAAAACTGTCTGCACATTGATATCAGCTACACATTTGTCTTGATGTAAAATAAAAAATCAGTCTTCTAGTTCATCAAACTCGCCAGTTATGCTACCAAAAGCATAAAAGTAGGCGGACTAGCCCCGGTCTCCCCTACCCGTCTCGCGCCCGTGACTCCATAGGAGAGCGGATCAACTGAGTTGACACTGACTCAGAGAGAACGAAGACTAGCCTGAGTGGATGAACACCGTCAGACCGAGCTAGTAAGTATAAGCGCGTTTACGATCCGTACAGGTGACTGGACAGACATGTGCATCTCAAAATGTAATTGAGACGGAAAAGGATAATGACATTACACAAAACATAAAGCGATCAGCAAAACTTACACAAGACACAAATGACAGAAAAACAGTATAACGAATTAGTAGCCCGTTGGCAATTGGCTACATAACGGAAAACGACAACTTGCATTTTAATGGCTAGTTAGCTAATCTAACGTTAATTTGCCGCCTTAATAATGCTGACGACGACTGGCTTGCTGGGTTTGCTGGCAATAAGCTGGCTGGTATCCTTCTGTGACTGTCGTCCAAGGCCTTTCAAGTTGTCACGTCAACCAGATTCCTGGAGTGATCTGCCATATGAACCTCGGCAGAGCGGCCAAACCAATCATCAGAAATAAACACACACACAAAGTAGAATAAGTGCAAAGTCCTTGTTAACATCTGAAATAGACAAAAAGAAAAGCAGAATGAGTACAGAGTCCTGGTTAACATCTGAAGTACTCATTTATCTTTTAATGGCTAATTAGCTATTCTAACGCTAACCGGCTTGCCTTAATCAGTGATGCTGACGACGTCTGGCTGGCAGGCTGGCATCCTCCTGTGACTGTCCAAGGCCTCTTGTTCTTTCCGGCGATTCCTGGAGTGATCTGCAATGACCCTGCTATTCATCATCAGTGTGTGTGTGTTTATAGTGTGTGTGTGTTTGTGTGTACCCCCCGCGGGTTAGGGGGAGTCCCATATTGGTTGGGACGAGAAAGAATTTACCCGATGCTCCCCAGCATGTCGTAAGAGGCGACTAACGGATTCTGTTTCTCCTTTTACCCTTGTTAAGTGTTTCTTGTATAGAATATAGTCAATTTTTGTAAAGATTTTAGTCAAGCAGTATGTAAGAAATGTTAAGTCCTTTGTACTGGAAACTTGCATTCTCCCAGTAAGGTCATATATTGTACTACGTTGCAAGCCCCTGGAGCAAATTTTGATTAGTGCTTTTGTGAACAAGAAACAATTGACAAGTGGCTCTATCCCATCTCCCCCCTTCCCCCGTCGCGATATAACCTTCGTGGTTGAAAACGACGTTAAATAATAATAATAATAATAACGGGCATTTATAAAGCGCCTTATCAAAAGTTCAAAGCGCGGGACAACAATACATGTATACAAAAATCATACAATCACTGTCAGATTCAAACAACACATCATGCACATCTCACATCCCCAGACTCTATACTAAGGAACTATCCGTAGTGTTGTTGGAACAAGTGAGTTTTCAAATTGGACTTAAAAGATGAAATGGATGGAGAGTGACGTAATTGAAAGGGGAGTGAATTCCATAACTGAGGTCCATAATACGAAAACGTGCGGAAGCCATGAGCCTTGCGTTTAAAGCGACCTTGACAGAGAAGTCGAGCATCATCAGAAGAACGAAGGGTGCGAGAGGGAGTGTAGAGAGAGACCAGTTCAGAAAGATAGGCAGGTGCCGATTCAGAGATGATATTGTAGCAGAAGCAGGCAGCTTTATACCTAATACGTTCAGATACAGGAAGCCAGTGAAGTTCTTTCATGAGAGGAGTGCAGGGTTGTCGATGCTGTGCTCTGAAAATGAGACGTGCAGCAGAGTGTTGTACTTTTTGCAAGGGTTGGAGAGTGGAGTCAGGGCAGCCTATGAGAAGGGAGTTGCAGTAATCTAATCTGGACAGAATGCAGGATGTAACGAGAGTTTTAGTGGCATCAACAGTGAGAAATTTTCTTATGGAACCTATTCTTCTGATCTCAAAGTAACATGTCTGACAGACTTTTTTGATGTGTTGTTTCATTGAGAGGTGGGAGTCCATGATGAACCCAAGATTCCTAGCACTATCAGAGAGAGAAATGTCACTAGAACCTACAGTGATGGAGGCTGGAAGGGAAGTGGTCGAACAGGAAGCTCCAGAGAAAAGAAGAAATTCAGTCTTGTCATCATTTAACTTGAGCATATTGTTTGTCATCCATGATTTAATATCTGAAGTGCAGTTTTGGAGAGTGTGCGTCACCGCTTGGATTTCTGTAGGCTTGCATGCTTGTTGGAGTTGTGTGTCGTCTGCAAAGAGGTAGTGATTGACTGCGTGTTGCTTGATGACGGCAGAGAGAGGAGTGGTGTATAGTACAAATAAAACTGGGCCTAGAACTGATCCCTGGGGAACGCCGAAACAGAGAGGAGATGGAGGAGATGAGAGATTATTGACAGACACATACTGACTACGGCCCTGTAGATATGAACTAAACCAGTGAAGAGCGGTAGAGTGAATGCCAAAAACAGATTCGAGACGAGAGAGCAGAACAGAGTGATCGATCGTATCGAACGCAGCTGAGTTATCCAAGAGAAGCAGAACTGATAGGTCATCATTATCCAGAGCAGAAAGAATGTCATTCACAACACGAAGCAAAACAGTCTCGGTGCTGTGGCCAGCCCTATACGCTGACTGAAGAGGGTTGCAGAGGTTGTTGGTTTCAAGGTGGGAGAGAAGCTGACTAAGCACTACTTTTTCCAGAATTTTAGAAATGAATGGCAAGTTGGAAACAGGCCTATAGTTTTTCAACTGATTTTTATCCAGAGATGGTTTCTTGATCAAAGGTTTAACTACTGCAGTTTTCAAGTCCATTGGCACAGTGCCAGAAGTGAGAGAAGAGTTGATTATGTTGGTTATGATGGGAAGAAAAAGGTCAAGGTTTTCATAAAACAAGTTGGTGGGGATGGGGTCTAGCTCACAAGACTTTGGCACTGTGTTCTTCAAAATCTTCAAAACAAACTGCTCAGATACAGGAATGAAGCTATCCAACAAAGAACCAGAGAATTGTGAAGCCGGAGGCGAAGCCACTGGTGGAGGAAAGCTATTTCTGATGGTTTCGATCTTCTCAGTGAAGTAGTCAGAAAATACAGTTGGCAGGTCCTTGGGGTCATGGGTGGTGGGGAGGCTGGAAACCGTCTGTTTTCCAAGCAGAGAATTGAAATTTTGAAAAAGTTCTTTGCATGTTCTACTACCTATAATCTGGGCAGAGAAGAAAGCAGTTTTAGCGCCTTCAACTAAGTCATTTACTTTGCGTTTGATGGTTTCAAAAATCTCTTTGTGAACAGTGAGTTTGGATTTAAGCCAGCACCTCTCCGCCTGACGACGTTCACGTTTCAGTTTGCCAAACTGCTCAGAGATGCTACTGAACCACGGGTTAGATTTCCGCTGACGAACCGTGCGTTGGCAGAGAGGGGCGTGCCTATCAAGAATTGAGCGCAACGTCTGGTTATATTCAGTGACAGAGCAATCTTGAGATAAACCAGCTACATCATGTCTAAAAGACTCCTTATCAATCTTCTTGATGCTACGAAAAGTTATTGTTACAGGGGCAGACACAGGCTTTGGAACATTTAGACGACATAATACGGCGTTGTGGTCAGACTTAAGGTCGTGACTGACAAAACATGAACTGACAATGGCATCAGAAGGGCGATGAATGACTAAATCTAACATGTGACCATGCTTATGAGTCGGAGAGTCAACAGACTGGTGAAAACTGAACATGTCGAACAAATCTGAGAGTTTCTTGGTGTTGGAGTCCTCAGCATTTTCAAAATGAAAATTAAAGTCACCCATCACAAGAGTTTTCCCAGGCAAAGAATCACAATGCTCAAGAAAGTCTGGAAACTGGTCAAAAAACATAGTGTTCGTGAGCTTATTCTTCTTGCTTGGAGGTGGCCTATAGACACAGGCGATGTTGATTCTAGAATCCTGAACGGTCATAGTCAGAGTAGCAGCCTCAAAGGTGGGGTGGCTCAGAGGTGATTGTGTGACAGTGCAAATCAAGAAAGAAAAGAAAGTGTTTGTGTGTGTGTGAGTGTGTGTGTGTGTGTGTGTGTGTGTGTGTGTGTGTGTTTGTGTGTGTGTGTGTGTGTGTGTGTGTGTGTGTGTGTGCATAAGAAAATGAAAAAGATTGAGATCCTTTTTCTTTGGAAGGCTTTCAACACAAACTGACCTAATGACGGTAACTAAAGACTGACTTGAGAGAGAGAGACTGAGAGAGACTGGAGAGAGAGAGAGAGAGAGAGAGAGAGAGAGATCGGAGAGAGAGAGAGAGAGAGAGATCGGAGAGAGAGAGAGAGAGAGAGATCGGAGAGAGAGAGAGAGAGATCGAGAGAGATCGAGAGAGATCGAGAGAGACTGAGAGAGAGACTGAGAGAGAGAGGGGAGAGGGAGAGAGAGAATTCCAGTCGCGGCTTAATTTTCATTCAGTTTCGCTCGCTAGCTCTTCGAAAATGCACCATAACTCCCTTATCCCCGAGTACGCTAGTACTTGGGCTCAACAGACTTTAATCGTGTGTCTGTGTGTGTGTGTGTGTGTGTGTGTGTGTGTGTGTGTGTGTGTGTGTGTGTGTGTCTTTCTCGACTTAACAGCTTATTCACTGGGCGAAAAGTCACGTTTTGGCACTATAACGTGGCATATAACATGAAACATGAAGTTAATCAACTGAATTTTGTGGCATTATACCTGTGCGATTCACATCAAGTTAGAAAAACTGCCGTAACGCAATAAAATCCCTGGGATTTTAGCAGGGTGCAAAACACGGTAAAACATCGAGTTTTGGTGTCTGTGTTTTGGACGTTTTCGCTACGTTAACGCACGGCGATTCACGTCGTGTTAAACGCGTTTCAGCAGTGCGCAAAACACCACAAAACCTATGGAGTTACGATACGTTTTTCTGGTTTCTAAAACTTGATGTTAGAGTGTTGTTTTGATGGATTATTCTGCGTTTTCATCAGCCTGGTGCCAAACCCCGGCCGCCTCTCGGCGAGTCTGCAGAATCAGACGATTATCGGCTTCCTCTCTCTCTCTTTCTCTCTCAGCACGGTCACACACACACACACACACACACATATATATATATATATATATATATATATATATATATATATATATATATATATATAATATATATATATATATAATTATATACATACACACACACACATTGCACCGGCATACACCATACACACACACACACACACACACACACACCGTCACACACACATTCACACCGTCACTGCACACACACATTATAACTGACATAGTAATGACACACAAACGGTACACACAGGCACACGCACAGGCACACACTGTGCACACACTGGGACACACAAACATACATACACACACACACACATGCACGCGCGCGCGCACACTATGGGCACACACACTCGCACACACACACACACACACACACACACCTTTTTTGGTATCTCTTATTTTCTCCATAAGAGCCTTGTAAGTGCACAAGAGGAGATACAGTACGAATAGCCCGTGCGTTGAACAGAGAAAGTAGGTCATTTTAAACTGACAATTTTTGGCCAGCCAGATAAGAGTTCGTCTCTATTCCTTAGCAAACCTACGGTACCGAGCGAGTTAATCATTTTCACATGTGTTGCGGAGGCGAGCTTTGCTGGCCCTGAGAAAGCCGACTGACCACAAAGAGGTCTTTGTTCTAGTTCCCCCCCTCCCCAAAACATCCGGCCGAGAGGGTGGCTGATTGACTGGACTTTACTCTCCATGTATCTGTAGGAAGTGACTCGAGTTGGAGATTTTAGGTTTTTCTTTGCCCTACCTTTTCTGGTAATGTTTTAATCGCATAGTTTTTGGATGCGACACATAATGTCCCTTTTACATTTAGTCAAGTTTTGACTAAATGTTTTAACGTAGAGGGGGGAATCGAGACGAGGGTGGTGGTGTATGTGCGTGTGTGTGTGTGTGTGTGTGTGTGTGTGTGTGTGTGTCTGTCTGTCTGTGTGTGTGTGTGTGTAGAGCGATTCAGACTAAACTACTGGACCGATCTTTATGAAATTTGACATGAGAGTTCCTGGGTATGAAATCCCCATACGTTTTTTTCATTTTTTCAATAAA
Organism: Littorina saxatilis; assembly: GCF_037325665.1. NCBI lineage: Eukaryota > Metazoa > Mollusca > Gastropoda > Littorinimorpha > Littorinidae > Littorina > Littorina saxatilis. The sequence continues at coordinate 38,052,451 of NC_090246.1, forward strand.
TGTCTTTGATGACGTCATATCCGGCTTTTCGTGAAAGTTGAGGCGGCACTCAGTGTCACGCTCTCATTTTTCAACCAAATTGGTTGAACTTTTGGTCAAGTAATCTTCGACGAAGGCCGGGGTTTGGTATTGCATTTCAGCTTGGTGGCTTAAAAACTAATGAGTGAGTTTAGTCATTAAAAATCTGAAAATTGTAAAAAAAAAAAAAAAAAAATTATAAAACGATCCAAATTTACGTTCATCTTATTGTTTATCATTGTCTGATTCCAAAAACATATAAATATGTTATATTTGGATTAAAAACAAGCTCTGAAAATTAAAAATATAAAAATTATTATCAAAATTAAATTGTCCTAATCAATTTAAAAACACCTTCATCTTATTCCTTGTCGGTTCCTGATTCCAAAAACATATAGATATGATATGTTTGGATTAAAACACGCTCAGAAAGTTAAAACGAAGAGAGGTACAGAAAAGCGTGCTATCCTTCTCAGCGCAAGTACTACCCCGCTCTTCTTGTCAATTTCACTGCCTTTGCCGTGCGCGGTGGACTGACGATGCTACGAGTGTTGCATTGCGTTCAGTTTCATTCTGTGAGTTCGACAGCTACTTGACTAAATGTTGTATTTTCGCCTTACGCGACTTGTTACATTTAGTCAAGTTTTGACTAAAGGTTTTAACATAGAGGGGGAATCGAGACGAGGGTCGTGGTGTATGTGTGTGTGTGTGTGTGTGTGTGTGTGTGTGTGTGTGTGTGTGTGTGTGTGTGTGTGTGTGTGTGTGTGTGTGTAGAGCGATTCAGAGTAAACTACTGGACCGATCTTTATGAAATTTGACATGAGAGTTCCTGGGTATGATATCCCCGGATGATTTTTTTCATTTTTTCGATAAATGTCTTTGATGACGTCATATCCGGCTTTTTGTAAAAGTTGAGGCGGCACTGTCACACCCTCATTTTTCAATCAAATTGATTGAAATTTTGGCCAAGCAATCTTCGACGAAGGCCGGACTTTGGTATTGCATTTCAGCTTGGTGGCTTAAAAATTAATTCATGACTTTGGTCATTAAAAATCTAAAAATTGTAAAAAAAACTTTTTTTTTATAAAATGATCCAAATTTACGTTCATCTTATTCTTCATCATTTTCTGACTCCGAAAACATATAAATATGTTGTATTTGGATTAAAAACAAGCTCTGAAAATTAAAAAAATTAAAATTATGATCAAAGTTAAATTTTCGAAATCAATTTAAAAACACTTTCATCTCATTCCTTGTCGGTTCCTGATTCAAAAAACATATAGATATGACATGTTTGGATTAAAAACACGCTCAGAAAGTTAAAACGAAGAGAGGTACAGAAAAGCGTGCTATCCTTCTCAGCGCAAGTACTACCCCGCTCTTCTTGTCAATTTCACTGCCTTTGCCATGAGCGGTGGACTGACGATGGTACGAGTATACGGTCTTGTTGAAAAATTGCATTGCGTTCAGTTTCATTCTGTGAGTTCGACAGCTTGACTAAATGTTGTATTTTCGCCTTACGCGACTTGTTTGTTACATTTAGTCGGTCTGGTGCGTGTGGTTTGAATGCCGTCCTGATAAGTGTCTTTTAAAAACACATTCACAGTAACATCTTCGACGCAGACACAGACAGTTAATTAGGAAGGGCTCCTAATATGGACCACTTTTTGTTTCATGCTGATAACTAGCTTGTTTTCTTGCGAAGAGTTTTATTTTGTGTTTGGTAGTCCTTCTCTCAATCAATATGAGGCTTATATCGCGCGTATTCCGTGGGTACAGTTCTAAGCGCAGGGATTTAAAAAAAATAATAATTATGCAATTTATATCGCGCACATATTCAAGGCGCATGGATTTATTTATGCCGTGTGAGATGGAATTTTTTTTACACAATACATCACGCATTCACATCGGCCAGCAGATCGCAGCCATTTCGGCGCACATCCTACTTTTCACGATCACGGCCTATCTCTCTTAGGTTAACCGTTAGGCCTAATTAGAGTGAAATAGCTTTGATAGACATTCAGCAAAAATTAAATACAGTCAAAATCACAAATGGTCCATAATAGGAGCCTGGGCGCCTAATATGGACCAGTGAAGCGGCCTTCACAAATCACTGTAAAAAGCCCCCTATACTTCAAAATAACATGATACAGCTCAGTGTACAAGTCAGACTAATTATATTTAGTCAAGTTTTGACTAAATATTTTAACATCGAGGGGGAATCGAAACGAGGGTCGTGGTGTATGTGCGTGTGTGTGTCTGTGTGTCTGTGTGTCTGTGTGTGTGTGTGTGTAGAGCGATTCAGACTAAACTACTGGACCGATCTTTATGAAATTTGACATGAGAGTTCCTGGGTATGAAATCCCCGAACGTTTTTTTTCATTTTTTTGATAAATGTCTTTGATGACGTCATATCCGGCTTTTCGTGAAAGTTGAGGCGGCACTGTCACGCCCTCATTTTTCAACCAAATTGGTTGAAATTTTGGTCAAGTAATCTTCGACGAAGCCCGGGGTTCGGTATTGCATTTCAGCTTGGTGGCTTAAAAATTAATTAATGACTTTGGTCATTAAAAATCTGAAAATTGTAAAAAAAAATAAAAATTTATAAAACGATCCAAATTTACGTTTATCTTATTCTCCATCATTTGCTGATTCCAAAAACATATAAATATGTTATATTCGGATTAAAAACAAGCTCTGAAAATTAAATATATAAAAATTATTATCAAAATTTTTTTTTCGAAATCAATTTAAAAACACTTTCATCTTATTCCTTGTCGGTTCCTGATTCCAAAAATATATAGATATGATATGTTTGGATTAAAAACACGCTCAGAAAGTTAAAACGAAGAGAGGTACAAAAAAGCGTGCTATGCAGCATAGCGTAACCACTACCCCGCTCGCGCGCTCTTCTTGTCAATTTCACTGCCTATGCCGTGAGCGGTGGACCACGAGTATACGGTCTTGCTGCGTTGCATTGCGTTCAGTTTCATTCTGTGAGTTCGACAGCTACTTGACTAAATATTGTATTTTCGCCTTACGCGACTTGTTTTAATATGCTTTAGATTGATCTGTTTCGGGTTGATGAGAGCATTATTTGAAGAACACCAGGAAACTAAAGAAGCTTATCAAAAACAGAGTAAAAATAAGTGAAATTATCAACTTCCACGAAAAGAAGACTTTTTTTTTTTAATCTCGAAGACTAGTTATAGGTTATTTCCAGCAAGCTTCTTAATGAATTAATGAAAATAGCTTTTAGCTTTTTTTTCTTCGATTTGTTGAAGGTGGTCCATATTAGGGGACTCGCACATACTTTGAGATTTTGCCATTATTTTTTGTTTGCAGTAGAAACTCGGGGTCAACACTGCTAAAATGTAACAAATGCGGTCTTAGCTGTCATATATGGTAATTTTTGTGTGATAAAAGCTTTGGCTGTGGACACTGAGAACGAGTCCGTTTTAGGCGGCAAATTTAGAGTGAACGCTGCCAAACTGAATGAAAAAAATTAGAAAAAGCCTAACGGTTTTGAGATTTGTGTTTCTGCAACTGTTTTGACATGTGCGAGTTATCCAGAGAGGTTGAATACAGCGAACAAAACTTTTTTGAGCGCTCTAGCACCGTTAGTTTTTCAGAACAGGAGGGGGTCCATAATTATTGGGAGCCGGTCCATATTAGGAGCCCTTCCCCCATATCTACGTGAAGCTACCACCGCTCGGCTTTACACACACACACTTTTAATTATTATTATTATTATTATGGGGAGCTTATATAGCGCGAACCACAACTGTGCTCTCCGCGGTTTACATATTAATTTCTGCCGTTTAAAATGTAATGTTTTACAGACAGACAGACAAACAGACTTACCTTACTTACCTATTCAGCCACAAATATAACAATATTCCACATAACAAAAATTAAAAAAATAAGCCTACAAAACCGCTCCAGTCCAACCATATTCCGCGTACACAATCTTCACTTCCATCCCCATTTTGAAACATCGCAACAGACTTCCAGATATGATTATAACACGACCATATGTGTTCTCTGGTTGCATGTTTGTTCAGTGTCTTGTCCCCACATAAAGCATATTAACTCTACCTGTCCTAAAGCCAGTTGCAGTTCTAAGAGGACGTTAAAACTAATTATCATCACCACACACACACACACACACACACACACACACACACACACACACACACACGCACACACACACACACACACACACACATTTGAAAGATCCCATGTATGTTTTATGATTGTTGTTTTGGTCTGAATACAACTTTGGAATCTTACTACACTCATAGACCTATATTAATATAGGTCCCTGCTACACTCTTGTTGATTTTACATTTAAGTTGTCAGAAGTATTTTGTTCGTCGGTTCGTGTCTGGTGCGTGTGGTTTGAATGCCGCCCTGACAAATGTCTTTTAAAAACACATTCACGGTAACATCTTCGACGCAGACACAGACAGTTAGGAAGGGCTCCTAATATGGACCACTTTTTGTTTCATGCTGATAACTAGCTTGTTTTCTTGCGAAGAAGTTTTATTTTGTGTTTGGTAGTCCTTCTCTCTTAGGTTAGCCGTTAGGCCTAATTAGAGTGAAATAGCTTTGATAGACATTCAGCAAAAATTAAATACATACAAAATCACAAATGGTACATATTAGGAGCCTGGGCGCCTAATATGGACCAGTGAAGCGGCCTTCACGAATCACTGTAAAAAAAGCCCCCTATACTTCAAAATAGCATGATACAACTTAGTGTACAAGTCAGACTAATTCTTCTTCTTCTTCGTACGACGGTTGTGTCAGACTCGGAATCTGGAGGATGCCATGAACATGGACGTTCTTTCCAGGTCCTCCAGTGCTCCCCACATTTTGGTCCTCAGATCTGTTTGGTCAGGCCATGTCTGGATCAGCCGGACTAATTCAAATATGCTTTAGATTGATCTGTTTCGGGTTGATGAGAGCATTATTTGAAGAACACCAGGAAACTAAAGAAGCTTATCAAAAACAGAGTGAAAATAAGTAAAATTATCAACTTGCACGAAAAGAAGACTTTTTGTTATTTTTTTTTTAAACTGATCTCGAGGGCTAGTAATAGGTTATTTCCAGCAAGCTTCTTAATGAATTAATGAAAAAAGCCTTTAGCTTCTTTTTCTTCGATTTGTTGAAGGTGGTCCATATTTTAGGGGACTCGCACATACTTTGAGATTTTGCTATTGATTTTTTGTTTGAAGTAGAAACTTGGGGTCAACACTGCTAAAATGAAATGCGGTCTTAGCTGTCATAGCAAATTTTGTGTGAAAGCTTTGGCTGTGGACAGAAACGAGTCCGTTTTAGGCAGCACATTTAGAGTGAACGCTGCCAAAAGTGAAAACAAGTCGCGTAAGGCGAAAATACAATATTTAGTCAAGTAGCTGTCGAACTCACAGAATGAAACTGAACGCAATGCCATTTTACTCGTAGCATCGTCAGGCCACCGCTCATGGCAAAGGCAGTGAAATTGACAAGAAGAGCGGGGTAGTAGTTGCGCTAAGAAGGATAGCACGCTTTTCTGTACCTCTCTTTGTTTTAACTTTCTGAGCGTGTTTTTAATCCAAACATATCATATCTATATGTTTTTGGAATCAGGAACCGACAAGGAATAAGATGAAAGTGTTTTTAAATTGATTTGGACAATTTAATTTTGATAATAATTTTTATATATTTAATTTTCAGAGCTTGTTTTTAATCCGAATATAACATATTTATATGTTTTTGGAATCAGCAAATGATGGAGAATAAGATAAACGTAAATTTGGATCGTTTTATAAATTTTTATTTTTTTTTACAATTTTCCGATTTTTAATGACCAAAGTCATTAATTAATTTTTAAGCCACCACGCTGATATGCAATACCGAAGTCCGGGCTTCGTCGAAGATTACGTGACCAAAATTTGAACCAATTTGGTTGAAAAATGAGGGCGTGACAGTGCCGCCTCAACTTTCACGAAAAGCCGGATATGACGTCATCAAAGACATTTATCAAAAAAATGAAAAATACGTTCGGGGATATCAATCCCAGGAACTCTCATGTCAAATTTCATAAAGATCGGTCCAGTAGTTTGGTCTGAATCGCTCTACACACACACACAGACAGACAGACAGACAGACACACACACACACACACACACACACACACACACACACACACACACACATACACCACGACCCTCGTCTCGATTCCCCCCTCTACGTTAAAATATTTAGTCAAAACTTGACTAAATATAAAAAGAGAAAAAGCCTAACAGTTTTGAGATTTGTGTTTCTGCAACTGTTTTGACATGTGCAAGTTATCCAGAGAGGGTGAATACAGCGATCACTTTGTCCGCACGTCGCTGGGCATATCAGCGCAGTTCAACGTTGCCAGAGACCAAAGAAGCGCTTTACTCAGGTCGCAGCGCGAGGCGGCTCACTGGAGGAATGTTTGAAAACTATCTGTGCTCGACTGCCAGCAGACCACAGGCACATTACACCCAATAAAGTTTGGACTTGTACTGGCAGAGAGCGAATGCAAATTCTTGTAGGCATACACAGACGCAACATAGCATATACAGACAATAACACCCACAACACTTCAACAGCATATGAAAGGAATAAAAATAAATCCGCAAATCGCGCACAATACACCAGTTAGAAAAACAAGGAGTACCAAAGCGGCGTGCAGAAACTAAACTGACTCGGAGACTGAGAAGAAACATTTATCACACGATGTGGATAGCAAACATTAAAATAAAACAGATAAGTCAAGCAAAAAATAAACACAAATATCGAAAACACAATAAACAAAGGTAAAGAAAACAAAAAGAGATGCTTGCCGACAGTCAGTGTGTGAGTGCGTGGTTTGTGCGTCAGCGGGGTGTGTGTGTGTGTGTGTGTGTGTGTGTGTGTGTGTGTGTGTGTGTGCGCGTGCATGCGTGCGTAGCGGCTACGTTCTTGCGTGTGTGCGTTCGAATGAGAAAGAAGAGAGAGAGAGGATTGAAGAATGAGGTCACGCTCTCTGTCACATGAATACATATACACACACTGAAGGCTACCTCGGACACGAACACTTGCCAACAACTGTGGTTGGACATGCTTTTGAAATGGAATATTTTTTCGACATGATTTCTGGACATACGAATCCCGCTGTGTTGCCTACTGATGTTGCGAATGATGAAGGTTTTGCCCCGGAGTTGACTGACCTTGAGGAGGTATTGCATCAGGCGTTCATCGTCTCAAATTATATCCTTGCTACTTTTCAGGAGTCAACTATTGCCATTCATGGTAACTTGGATAGTCAAAGTTTTTATTTGTTTGATCATCAGTTCCCATCAAAGAAACAGAAATGGTAACCATTCTTCAAATGGCGCTGCAGTTTTGATGTCATCAAGTTAATCCCTTTGCAGAATTGATTGATTTTCTCAAAAGCCATTATCAATGTGTTTATCAATTAACACCTGTTCATTTCTGTCCAACTGCAATGCAAACTCAATGTGGAGGAAACAAGGATTCATTACAAACAAGTCATCCCTGTACATCAACAGATTTATGTACCTCAATCAATACTGCTAGTATGAGTGACAGGAATCTAAAAGAAAAAACAACCAAACGCAAATGTACTACTACTTCAACGACTCGTTTGAATGTAAAACAGAAATGTAACACTATCTGTGACAATGACGGTTCTACGACTCGTTTGAATGACGGTATAGATCGAACCTTAACCCACAACTACGAAAATTTGTGTCAGACTTTTTTGAACAGGAAAATATGCCTCTGTTCAACAGTAACCAACACATGGAAGATGTTTTTGAAACTTTACAGAAATGTAACACTAGCCTATCTGTGACAATGTTGCTTTTGAATTGAACCCACATTTGTTGAACAGGAGAGAATGTTCCTGTTCAACAGTGCCCAAAACACTGAATCTGACGTTTTTGAATCTTTTCTGTCATCTAACTGAATCTGACGTTTTTGAATCTTTTCTGTCATCTAACCCAATTGCTCATGACTTCATCGATCTTGAACATGCCTACTTTTCAAAGAAAGACAGACAAAAGCGAAATCTGCATGTTAGCCATCTGCCTGAAATGGTCAATGCACTTTTGTAAAATTGTCACATCTGTTATGCACTTTTGTGAAATGGTCAGTGCTGTTGTGCACTTATGCAAAACTTGGTGCTGTGCTGTTAACATTTGAACAAAATGCATTTTGTTCAAATGTTTAGTGCAACTTGCTACTATATAATCGCTGTATGCGCTTTGTGGTAATAATGCACTTTTGTGAAAAGTTTGCGCTAAATGTTGGCACTATGCATCATTGTTGGAGCACCCTCCTGTAGTAGATGCACCATGCATAAAAATGTACTTATGTGAAATGTTTCGTGTAAATTATTGTCACAATAATGTTTTGTGCGCCCCCATGTATGTGTTCTGTGCTAATAATGCACGGTTGTGAAATGTCCGTACACATTTTGTGGCACAATGTACTAATTGTTAGTGCATCCTCGTGCGGATGCTTCGTGCTAAAATTGCACTTCCATTAAAATATTGTACGCTCATGTCAACTGGTAATATATTTTCAATTGTTTCTCTGTCAATTTCAGATGTTTGTTTCCAATTACTTCAGTATCTCCCTGTTGCAATTCCAGGTGATTCATTATGCATGTGCCAATCAGTTTGAGGTGTTTAATTCTGATTCCTGTATTTACAGTGTAAAATTAAAACTATTGTTTTCAAACATTCCTAGGACACCTGGTAATGGTTCTGTGTTTTTTTGTAATTTGTATTTTGTTTTTCTGCAATAAATATTTGAAATGGATCTGAGACTGACTTACTACTTTTAGCACTCCTTTTCACCACATTCCCACGTACATAAGTATTGCAATATCAACTCTTCCTTTCTACCTGTTTCAAACAAGCTCTATTTTTTAATTAAAAAGTTTTTTTTTCTTGTGGCTGTTTGATCAATTATGGCAAGCATTGACTGAAATAAACAATTTATATAGGCCTATATCCAGCACAACATGCAATTCATTAACTTTTGACCCTAACCTTTAACACTTCCCAAAATAAATCTTTGGTGGACATTGCATCGACGCTGTTCATTTTGAATGAACATTTTTCTTGTTAGATCAGTGGTCTATGCCGGCGCATAGTTGTGTATTGACTGGATCAATCGCCAACTCGCTGCGCTCGCGGTAAGTGCTGACAACCGGAAGAAAGCTGCATTCCGAAAAAAGTCACTTCCGTTTCGCCATTTTTCGATGATGCCAGAGAAGTGAACCATGATTTCAAGATGCCCGGTGCAAATTGTTGTATGCCTGGATGCAGCGTGAGCTCACTAAGATCTTCAACGCTTATAACTTTCCATGGTATACCAAACGGAAAAGCGGATGCCGAATGGAGAGCTGCTCTTCCACAAAATCAACCGTGCTGACAAGCTTTTCAACCCGAAGAATGCGAGGATATGTTCCCGACATTTCAAAGAAACATGCTTCAAATACGGTACGTAAAAAAACTAGTAATATAGCGAAAATAAGCTTTCATCTGATTGTCTGTGCTGTGTTGTTTTGCTTGTAATGCTTCAAGTGACGAAGCTCTAGTAGTATCAATCAATCAGTATGAGGCTTAGTACTTGTAGTAACTAGTACTTTTACAGCTCGCAGACAAAAAATAACACAATCGTATTCTGAATCATACATTGACAAAGGCGTAATTCTGAGCTATAATTATTAGGTAATGGGGAAAAACCACTCTTTGTTCTTGTGATAATGTGTTTTTGAATATATTCTAGTAAACTTCTGGGTTAGAACTTAGATTTCTTTTGTTGTTTTACTCGGTCACTGAGTCAGTCTTGTTCATTCTTGACAGATTTGCAGTAGTGTGTTTTACTAATTCTTGTTTCTATTTCAATAGATCTAAATGTATAGGTCTGTTTAGTTAATTTAACTTATAATTTCGACTCAGCATTTTGAACATTTTCTTTGCATGTTTTTTTGCTGGGCCTACAGGCAGGCAAGCGAGCACTCATTCCAGGAAGTCTGCCAACCAACCATGTGCTACAGAAGTCAGTAGAAATGTTAGGCGCGTTTGATCGATCTGCGCGATCGCGCTGCGCGTTTGGTGGATCGATCAAACGCGCACACATCGATCGATGTGTGCGCGTTTGATCGATGCAAAGAATACAAGAATCGTTAAAACGCGCAGCTCTTATATACTTGCGCATTTGGACGATCCGTCTCACAAATCACCATCGTACTACGCACACACACGTCTGCGGGCAATGACCGGAAGTTATGACCGGAAGTAGGTCTTTCTCTTTCTCTTTCTCTCTCTGTCGATGAACCCATATATACTTCAGCTACTGTCAGTATGTTTGTCCCTGTCCCTGTATCTCTTTCTCTCTCTTCCTTGGCCCGCGTGCGTCTCTCTCTCTCTCTCTCTCTCTCTCTCTCTCTTTCTGTCTCTCTCTCTCTCATTTAGGCAGTCATCGTGCGCACTTGGTCTTGTGCTTGCCGTGTACACACGGGGGTGTTCGGACACCGAGGCGCGAGTCTGCACACAAAGTTGACTCGGAGAAATAAATCTCTCGCCGAACGTGGGGACGAACTCACGCTGACAGCGACCAACTGGATACAAATCCAGCGCGCTACCGACTGACTGAGCTACATCCCCGCCCGTGTGTGTGTGTTTGTGTGTGTAAGGTTGTGCATGTGTGTGTATGTGCGCGGTGTGTATGTGTATGTGTCTG